>NC_090651.1:221117710-221435210 GCF_040937935.1 Hyperolius riggenbachi | reverse complement strand
GCTTCAAGCAGACACTGAGATGCTTCTGCCTGCATCACGAAAACCTCTATTTAACCACCTGAGCGGTCTGGACGAGCTCAGCTCGTCCAACACCGCCGGAGGTCGCCGCTCAGGCCCTGCTGGGCCGATTTTCATCAAATAAAAAGCAGCACACGCAGCCGGCACTTTGCCAGCCGCGTGTGCTGCCTGATCGCCGCCGCTCTGCGGCGATCCGCCGCGAGCAGCGGCGAAAGAGGGTCCCCCCAGCCGCCTGAGCCCAGCATAGCCGGAACAAAAAGTTCCGGCCAGCGCTAAGGGCTGGATCGGAGGCGGCTGACGTCAGGACGTCGGCTGACGTCGATGACGTCACTCCGCTCGTCGCTATGGCGACGATATAAGCAAAACAAGGAAGGCCGCTCATTGCGGCCTTCCTTGTTTATTCTGGGCGCCGGAGGCGATCGGAAGATCGCCTCCGGAGCGCCCTCTAGTGGGCTTTCATGCAGCCAACTTTCAGTTGGCTGCATGAAATAGTTTTTTTTTTATTTAAAAAAAACCCTCCCGCAGCCACCCTGGCGATTTAATCAGAACGCCAGGGTGGTTAAAGGTATATTCTGCGAACAAGCCTTTTACCTAAAACTCAGTCCAAATAACTGAGGCCTACTTAAATTATAACACCAACTGCACTGGGTGTTATACTGGCAGTCACTGCAGCAATTATAATAATGCCACCCAGCATCCTCTTGCTAACTAATCTGCTGTTAACATCTAATGGAAAATAAAACCCTTTCCTTCTTGTAACTGGGCATCCTGCTCTAATAGGCCAGAATTAATCCTTTTTGACTGAATCACAAGCACTGACATGAAAATCTCCAAAGAGCTTAGCTTAATGCCACTGTAAAAAGTATTTATTAGTAATTATTTAGGAAATACCTAAATAATTGCCATCAACTGAGCAATGAGTGCTAATTTACATGTTTATAGTATGTGTGATCGCCTCAGCACCCCGCAAAAATCACATTTTCACAAAAAAAGGTAAAGCAATTGGTAATTAACCTGACAGACTAATCCTAAAAGCGTTAATTAATATTGCAACATCTCAGGTGGGAGCATGGGACATTCCCTCTAGATTACTGGCATTTGAAACAACTCTCCCATTGAGTTAACACCCAGGGGTATGTGAGAGCAATAATAGACATGACCCTTTGAGAAAAACTCTTTGATCAGGAAGCAAAACCCCCACACATGACCATATATATATATATATATATATATATATATATATATATATATATATATATATATATATACATATATATATATATACCGGTCTTTATTGGAGGAAAAGGGCAAAAACAAGGAAGTGTTTCTGAGAGAATGGGAGAGGGATACGGACCATGCTCTTGACAGAAACTCAGGAAGATAGAGTACTGGCTATGGCTCACTCCACCTCTATAAGCTCTCATATCCAGGAAGGATGCTATCAACTACTAGTAGGATGGTATAGGACCCCATTATTTTGGGCTAAAATATATGATGGACAGGATCTATGCTGTTGGAGAAATTGTGGCAGACCTGGCTCCATTTTACATCTTTTCTGGGGATGCCCATTATTCGCTCCATTCTGAAAGACAAGACAAATAACATTTATATCGCACTTTTCTCCTGGCGGACTCAAAGCGCCAGAGCTGCAGCCACTAGGGCTTGCTCTATAGGCAGTAGCAGTGTTAGGGAAACTTGCCTAAGGTCTCCTACTGATTAGGTGCTGGCTTGCTGAACAGGCAGAGCCAAGATTCGAACCCTGGTCTCCTGTGTCAGAGGCAGAGCCCTTAACCATTACACCATCCAGCCACTGAGAGGAGGGAAAAGAGGAGGGAAAAGAGGAGGGAAAAGAGGTGGGAAAAGAGGTGCGAAAAGAGGTGGTCAAGGAGGTGACGGGTTTGGAGCTGGAGTGGAATCCATGGCAGCTCTTATACCATCTAGCCCCAATCCCTGCCATATATATATATATATACAGGGGCAAACGCAGGATTTTTAAGGGGGGGGTTCCTGAAAGGTCCAGAAGCACGTATGTCCCGAGTGCTTCCGAATACAGGTGGCTCCATACTGCCCATGCACAAAAGTGCGCTGGCGTATTACGGAGCTGCCTATCTTTGGAAGTACTCAAGGACACAAGTGTTTCTGAGGGCTTCTGGAAGCAGCAAATGTGAACGGGGTACAGCGCTGGAACAACTCCCCAAGAGAGGAACAGGAGATAGACTTAGTTTGGACAATTCAGTGGAATATGCTACATAGTGTCACATAGCGCAAGCGATACCCATATGATGCAGGGATATATGCATCTGCGGAAGATGTCGGCGCTACATAAATACTAAATAATAATATTTTGCCTCACCAGGATTGCACTTTTATTTAGCTTTCCTGTAAGACAAGAACACACAGTCAGCTCTAGGGGAAGAGGGAAACAAAGGTGAATGAGGGAGGGCTGGTGCACACCAAGAGGGCTTCTGAGCGTTTTTCAAATCAACAGTGATTTGAAAAGCGCTTGGCTAATGTTACCCTATGTGGGTGTTCCCACAGCAGCGTTGTGATTTTTTCAAAATCGCAGGTATACTGCATGTAGCATGTTTTTGAGCAATTCATTCAAAAATCGCTCTGAAAATCACTTCACAAAATCACACTCACAAATTGCTAGCGATTGCTATTGTCATTTTGGCGTTGCACTAGCCCAGAGAGAGGAGTGGAGAAATTGAGAATAGCCTGAGATGGAGCAGAGAACTTATCTGTATTGAAGTCCCACATCACACAGGCTACTTGCCTGTAATCGGACTCCTGTCCCTGTCAGTCTCTCACACAAGTCAGAAAGAAGCCCTCCTGGAGTCTAGGGACTGTCAAAAACTTTTCAGCTTGTTATCCACACCTTATCCACACATGCAGTCATTATAACAATGGGGAGAGACCAGACAGATGTTTGCCCACAGACCCTGAGTCCAGGCAAGCTCTGCATCATGCTGTGCATATTTACCAGCTTGCCTGCCCTCTAATTTCATCATGTCTGACACTTCTGTGCTGTGGAGAGTCCAGGACTCCATAATCATCACTGTAGGCTGCATCTTCTTGTGAGGGTTGTGAGGGAAGCTCGGCTGCCTCTCTCATTCTATTAGCTGGAGGGAGGCACCAGAAGTAAGAAGGGAGGGAGAATGAGGCTGTTTATATTATGCAGGCTTCCCTGGCTGAATACACAGCTCAGTGCAGGGGGGAGGTTCCAGACACCCGGAATAGCCCCCTGAGTTCGCTAGTGATATAGATCCTCAGTTACTCAGTCCTCTTACTGAATGCGGCAAAGAGCCTTATACCACCTTACTGGAGAACTACCAAGATTCCTACATAAAGGGATTGGTTTATTCGAATGAATAAATTACAGGAGGCTATAGAAGCCATATTGATGGCTAGGGACAAATTTGATAAGTATAAAAAAAGTCTGGATGACATGGATTCTGTATCAAACTACAGATGGGTATTTAAATATTATAGATGGGGCAACCTCATAACCTATATCTGAGATGGGCAATATGATGTAATTTGGAGCCATCCAAGCAGACTTGTGCGTTATTCTTTCTTTTCTTATCTCTCTTTTCTCTCTCCTTGTTTACTCTCTAATGCTATGTTAGTGCACCTTGTTTTGGGTGTATTGATTAGATATGATAGTACAATAATTGATTTATCAATAGTTCTAAAATATGTGAATTTCTTCATAACTTGGTCAAGCTGAAACATGATAGGCAACTCTGTTCTAAAGCAAGAAATTGCTAATGATTGGCTATGGAATGATAAACTATTTTATTGTACAACTCTTTTATTAGAGTATTGCCTTGAAACTGGTGGGATATGGAAGGAGGATTGACTATATTACTGTTTTGTTTGCTTTTGATTATCATAACAGTTTACCCCTTTTCATTGAAAAACTGTGCTTATCCTTGTGATAATATGTCTACCCTTGTTTCGAAATAAAAATGATAATATTGATGATGATTTGATGCTTTCATCTTTACTGTACATGTTGTACTTATTTGTTTTTTGTTACTTTTAAATCAATAAAAAATGGATTTGTAAAAAAAAAAAAAAAAAAAAAAATGCATTAGGACTATTATCCTGAGTTGGTATATTTTTCTTTAAAGCTTTAAGAAATAGATTTATGACCAATTAAGACAGACCTGGAAGGGGTCTATTGGGGTCTATTTATCTTTGTAACCCAATGTAAAGCCAGCCTCAATTTTATACATTGAAGCAAAAGAAAACCCATCTTTCCCTAAATTATAAATGCCCAGGAAAAGCAGGATTTATAGCAAGGGAGGACTGTAGTTCCTATCTGAAAATTTACCAGATTTGCCATGCATCAGTGTAAGCAGCCTTGTTTTAGATGAAAGCAATCTCTTTAGACTCTCCTGGACTAAATTTCAAGTTAGATCCCATAAGAAACCCAGGTGTGGGGTCCTTACTGTCACTGCATCTGTCTGAAAGTCCCATCTGTTCCTGAGGCAGAGCATCATCAGCACCTAATTCTTGTTGTACACAAAGGCATTTTACTATAGCCTAAAATACAGTATTATGCTTTAGAAACTACAATACCCCCCAAAACTCATAGTTTAACCACTTCAGGATCACAGGTTTTTTTCCCTTAAAAACCAAAACAACTTTTAAATTTTAGCGCTCCTCCCATTCATTCAGCGATAACTTTATTGTTACTTATCACACTGAAATGATCTATATATTTTTTTTCGCCACAAATTATGCTTTCTTTGGGTGGTAGTTTTTGCTATGAATTATTTTATTTTATATGCATTGTAAAGGGAATAATAAGGAAAAATGGAAAAAAAAATGATTATTTCTCAGTTTTCAGCCATTATAGTTTTAAAATAAAATGTGCTTTGATACATAAAACCTACACATTTTATTTGCCCATTTGTCCGGTTTATTACAACGTTTAAATTGTGTCCCTAGTACAATGTATGGTGATAATATTTTATCTGGAAATCAAGGAGCATTTTTCCATTTAGGGATTTTCAATACTTTTTCACTTATTACAAGAACCTTTTTTGCAAAATTAACAGTGATATACTCTCATGCCATCCGTATTAGAAAAGCCCGTTAGGTAACTATTTATGTAAAAAAAAATTAAATGATGTAATTTTTTTAATTTTTTTTTTAACAAGTGTTTTATTTCTGTAACTGTCAGGCAGGGTTGGAAGGGGTTAAAAGTAATAAAATAAAAAAATAATAATAAACTTTCTATGTAAAACAGTATAGTGGCATAAATAGGTGTATTTTACTTTTTGGCCACAAGATGGTGCTACTGAGACCGTGTTACTATTACTAGACCACGGCCCAACACGGAAGTGTCGGGTCTGAGAGCTTGTGTGACGTTTACAAGCTTTCCGAAGACACGGAACGGTGAAAAGATTCTCACATCCTGATCACAGATGGAGGTGGCTGCGACGGTGGATCGACGGTAAACAGCGCGGGGATCGTGAACGCAACGGTAAGGCAGCAGTACGCATATGTACCCCCTGATCCGCACGTGTATTTTAAAGGGGCGTAGATATGCGTACCAAGGATCCTAAAGTGGTTAAGCAATAAAGAAGAATGACTGGTAAATAATAAGCAGTGGCATATGGGAAATGCAGATGTAGTGACTGCTCCAAGGCCCTTGTACCAGAGGGGCCCTTCTTCAACCACTTTAGCTCTTTATTGGTGCTAAGCTGGTAATGATTACCTTTATATGTGCTTTGATTAATTGTATTCATTAATAGACTGTTTTGCTCCTCTGCTTACGCCTCTCTGCCACTGCAGCTGTCCTTGGCAGGTTTTGGCACTCCATATCAATTGTTATGTATAGAGTGCTTGAGGGGGCCCAACTCAACTTGCACTGGGCCCTAGAGCTCTGATAATATGCAGTTAATTATGTACATAACCCTTTTACTTTCTCAAACAATTACAATTCTCATTACAAAATAAATCCCAGCAGACTTATGAAAAGGGCCGTATTGCATTAAATAGGCCCTACATGGGAATGTGGCAACCTTGTGAGGTAAATCTGAGTTCTGTCATCAAGGGTTTTCATTTTTCCCTCTCTCAGGTAGCCACTTGTGTGATTGGCTGATGCCTGTCAGGCAGGTTGTAAGGAAAAATATGTAGCTCATCAGCTGATTGGTCAGCTCAGATGAGGTATAGTTTTCTGCCAAGTGTTGCTAGAGTGAAACATTGTTGCAGCAGCAAATCACAGGCAAGTGAGGTGTATATAAAGAGGGTCTTCTACTGTGTTACCTGCCTTTGTCCAGCATGGTCTGGCACGAGCTCCCGAGTCCCCACCCACCTCTCCCTATTCTACATGGATTCATTGTGGTCAATCTTTATTAGAAGAAGCACACTCTGAAGGTGTGGACAAGCTTTCCAGTGTGGGGTTTCTTTTGTATTCCTGGTGTGTATATTTGATCTGAACCATGGTGGTGGATCAAAACTGCGTTTATATGTTATGATGGCTTATTTGCAAGTCAAAGTCTCATTTTGAACAAAGTTATTTGGGACCCCACAGTTGTCATTATATTAACCCAGTAAAGATGGCCACGGCCTGTAAAACGCCATTCTGGAGTGTCTTGTGTCTTTCTGATTATTAAAATAGGTAAAACAAGAGTGTTGCCTGCAGTCCCATTCACAAAATTCTGTGCTTTTGGTAAATCCTTGTAAAACCCCCTTGTGTGGCCATCTTTCAGCGGAAGCAGGAGATTTGGGCGCATGAGACAAGTGGACAAAAAGGGCGCCCCATTCACTTCCATTATAAATATCGTTTAATGGGCGCCGGGATATCGTTTAATGGGAAAAAAAGGCGCCGGAGAATATTAACGGTTTACAAACGGCGCCCGGAGATTTTTAAGGTTTTATAACTGTGCTTGTGATGATTTAACTTTACAAAATGAGCCCGTGACGAATAACGTTTATAAAGATACTAAATCACTATTTCTAAAACATTTCTAAAACATTACTATCCACCCCAAAAAAATTATTTACATTTTTTTATTTACATTTTTTATTTATTAATGTTTGTACAACATTATTATCCATAGGGGGTCTTAGGTTTAGGCACCACCAGGGGGGTCTTAGGTTTAGGCACCAACAGGGGGGTCTTAGGTTTAGGCACCAACATGGGGGTCTTAGGTTTAGGCACTAACAGGGGGGTCTTAGGTTTAGGCACCAACAGGGGGGTCTTAGGTTTAGGCACCAACAGGGGGGTATTAGGTTTAGGCACCAACAGGGGGGGTCTTAGGTTTAGGCACCAACAGGGGGGTCTTAGGTTTAGGCACCAACAGGGGGGTCTTAGGTTTAGGCACCAACAGGGGGTCTTAGGTTTAGGCTCCAACAGGGGGGTCTTAGGTTTAGGCACCAACAGGGGGTCTTAGGTTTAGGCACTAACAGGGGGTCTAGGGGTTAGGGATAGGTACAGGGAGGGTTTTTAACAAACGTAAATATACGTTTCAGTTTAGAAGATTAACGTTTTAAGAATTGCCGATCTCATACACATTATTTAATGATTTAAAATTCATAAAACACTATTTGTAAACGAAATTCTACACAATATTTTTTATAAACGATAATACTGCTTATCGTTTACACCACGCGCCCTTTTTTCCCGACGCCCTTTTTTGATGTACGCATTTCAGCACACTCTATAATCCATAATCTACAGATCCTCCAATGATGAGCAGAATACAAAGTCCTGTTGCCACACTGACCTGTCATTTTACACTTCCAAAAATCCCAACCATACTTTTAGATCCACTTGAATTTCTGCAATTAGATGAACATAAACATAAGGTGGGAATTTAAAGTCCTCCTGAGCATTATTTTAGATATAAACGCTAGAATACCTTGTCACACCTGTATTCCTTTAAGAGTGACCTTTTTGTCCTACAATGACGGTATTTAACAAGAATTTTAACATACAGGTTTTTTTTTTCTTCAGGCAATCATAAGTTCATTAACGTAGTTTCTATCGTAATTCCTTGCAGCAAAACAAAATGTTTCTGTATTATGTTTGCCAAACAAAATGTATAGGAAAGAAAAATGAAATAATGTAAAGATTAGATCTATTATAAGCTGGCCCCCTATCAATACACTGCTAAATTAGCTACTGACATGCTTGTATTTCATCTGTAACACAGTATTTGTGTCACTTTATTCAACATAATGGAATGACTAAATGCTGAAACCTGACTGCTAAATAGGAAACAGTATAGTTGTCAATATCATGCTTCCATTTTATCTTGTGGAATTGCATGTGCTTCTCTGCATACAGCTTCTTGGGTCATAATACAGTAGAATCCCTTTCAAGTGAATTTCAAGGGACCTGGCCATGTAGTTTACTATATTTATTTATTTATTGTATTTATAAAGCGTCAAAATATTATGCAACGCTGGACATTAGTTAAGGTTGCAGACAATATTTAGGGGTGGGTGACAAAGCGATAAGACAATACCAGGGCTGCTCATCCAGATTTATAACCCAGATATCTAAACTTTTTTCAGCTATCTGGACAGATTTCGGATACCTGGGCCCAAATCCGGATAGCAAACCGCGGATATTTGGTCGCATACCTGGATATCTGCGGATATCCGGATCCGGATACTGTAACTAAGGAGATGACGTCCCTGGCGTCATTGAGCCAATCAGAGGGCTCCCAGGGGCTCCCAGAAGAAGCCCTAGCAACCATTCACAGAAGGGAACCCCGGCCAGCCCCACCTGACCTCATTGAGCCAATCAGAGGGCTCCCAGCCTAAGCCCTGGCACCCAATCACAGAAGGGAACCCTGGCCAGCCACCCCCCCCCCCTGTATAATAAGGAGGGCTGCCATGATGAGAAATATCGTCCTTGCCTGTGAATGCTCACCGAGAGACATGCTCCAGTGCTGCTGGCCTAGCAAGTGCTGTATACAGTGATAAAGCTGTTCAGTGATTAACCCCTTCACTATCACTACACTATTGTTATATTGTTAATTAGGTAGCAGCTAGCTTGATTTCATTCAGTGAGTGACAGTCAGGGTGTGTGCTGCAGGCCTGCTGCAGCTATTATGTGTCTGTGTGTGTGCTCTGCACAGATCAGGCCAGCTGCTGCCTGCTGGCCAGCTAGCCTTAGCTACAGTGGGCTTGATTCACTAACCGGCGATAAGCCAGTTAGTGTGCCTTATCACTTAGTGTGCGCAAACTACGACACTAAGTAGTTTGCGCCCTCACATCAGTCTTAGTACCGCTCACTGCGCGCGCATCACGGGTGCCCCTATATAAGTGCGCGGTGCGACGATAATGTCGCACCCGCTGCCTTTTATCAAAAGTTATCAACGGCAAATTGTTTGGCCCTGAAATGGCGCATTAATGCGCCACTTCCGGGGCACCCGATGCGCCGTTATCGTTGCACCAGGTGCAACGTTTAAGGGGCAGCGGGTACGACGGGATCATCGCACCGCACACTAATATAGGCGCACCCACGCTGCATGCGCAGTGAGCGGGTCTGCACACAAAGTAGCTTTGCGCGCGCTAGGGGCAAAAAATGGCTTTTCACACCGGCGCTAGCATTTAGCGCCGGTTAGTGAATCAAGCCCCATATAGGTTAAGTTAGGGAATAGTATTACTGTGTTATTGTGTAGTTAGTACTGTAGTACTGCAGTCAGTGCTAGTAGTTGTTAGAGTAGTAGTACTACTGTGTTAGCTAACTACAGAACTGCTGTGCTGTGAGCAGTGCCAGTGTGACAGTTAGTGTGCACTAGTGTCTTCTCCTCTGTTGTCTGACAGTCACTCAGTACTTGGCACTTGGCACTTTGCATTTGTCACTTTGCACTTTGTACGTGGCACTTTCCACTTGGCACTTTGCACTTGGCAATTTGAACTTGGCACTTTGCACTTGGCACGTGGCACTTTGCAAGTGGCACTTGGAGATTTGCATGTGGCACTTGGCACTTTGCACGTGGCACTTGACGTTTTGCACGTGGCAATTGAACTTGGCACTTTGCACTTGGCACGTGGCACTTGGCAATTTGCACTTGGCACATGGCACTTTGCACTTGGCATGTGGCACTGTGTCACGTAGAACATGCCACGCGTCACGTGGCACGTGCGAAGTGCCACGTGCAAAGTGCCACGTGCCAAGTGCAAAGTGCCATGTGCAAAGTGCCACGAGCAAAGTGCCAACTGCAAAGTGCCACATACAAAGTGCAAGGTGCCATATGCAAAGTGCCATGTGCAAAGTGCAAAGTGCCAAGTGCAAAGTGCCACATGCCAAGTGCAAAGTGCCAAGTGTAAAGTGCCAAGTGCAAAGTGCCAAGTGCCATGTGCCAAGTGCCATGTGCCACTGGCAAGTGCCACATCCGGCATGCTCCTGGCAGACGTTACACCTGCTGCTGCTGCATTGCCCTGCTCCTGCTGCCTAGTGTTGGGCGAACACCTGGATGTTCGGGTTCGGGCCGAACAGGCCGAACATGGGCCAGATGTTCGGCATGTTCGGCCCGAACCCCGAACTCAATGGAAGTCAATGGGAACCCCGAACATGCCGCTTTTGGGGGCCCTATGGGGTCGCAGGCATAAGGGGGGAGCATGCCCCGATCGCAGGGGGGGTCGTAAATTCCCCCCACCCCCTCCGCTAGCGCTCCCCCCTCTGCCCGCTTCCCCATAAAAAAAGTTTGCGTAAAGTTAATAGTACCTAGTGGTGGCTGGCTGTGGTGATGACGAGATGAGTGAGGACTGAGGAGGAGTCCGATCGACTAAGAGACGCGTTGAGGCCGGGCAGCGGGCGGTTCAGCGGTAGTACCCTTGTGGTACTTCCGCCCTTTCTCTGACCTCACGTCCTCTACGTGATGACGCATACGAGGGTACGCGTGACGCGTACCCTCGTATGCGTCATCACGTAGAGGACGTGAGGTCAGAGAAAGGGCGGAAGTACCACAAGGGTACTACCGCTGAACTGCCCGCTGCCCGGCCTCAACGCGTCACTCTCCTACTCGGACTCCTCCTCCTCACTCCACTGCCAGCCACCGGTACTATTTAACTTGCATTAAACTTTTTTTATGGGGAAGCGGGCAGAGGGGGGAGCGCTAGCGGAGGGGGTGGGGGGAATTTCCCCCCACCCCGCGATCGGGGCATGCTTCCCCCTTATGCCTGTGACCCCATAGGGGGGCCGTATTCGAACCGTCAGGGGACGTATTCGGGGACGTATTCGGCCGAACAGGGGCCCTGTTCGGCCCTGTTCGGCCGGCCATTGAGCAGTTCGGGCGAACCCGAACAGTTTGGCCGAACACCATAAGGTGTTCGGCCGAACTCGAACATCACCCGAACAGGGTGATGTTCTGCAGAACCCGAACAGTGGCGAACACTGTTCGCCCAACACTACTGCTGCCTGTGCTGCTCACTGCCAGGGTGCCACAGGCCACTGATGCTCTGCTGATACCACCTATATTTAAGCCAAAACACAATTGCTGCATAATTTTTTGGAGGTGTCTGGGCTGAAAACAGTCATGTTCCAGATGTGCGGTTGGACTTTGGACACAATGTGGGCTGCACGACCGCTGTCTGGAACCTAGTCCTAATGTTAAAAGACTTTTTAATGGGGTTTTTTTTGGGGGGGGAGGGGGGTTTTAAGTCCCCACATCATCAATTAGTTAAAAAAAATGATGCTACATGCCTCATTTACCCTAAAAAATGTTTTAAAACAATTTAAAGGCCACTTCCGGTTTTGCTATCCGGATATTCGAATCTGCCCGGATACTGAGGTCAGATATCCGATTCGGATTCGGATCGCACAAGTTTGAACTCGGATATCTGACCTGGATAGGATATCTGGGTATCCGGATCTGAATCGGATCCGGATTTTGAAAAGGGGTATCCGAGCAGCACTACGAGGAATACATGCAAACCAGATCACACAGCACAGTATGAGTACAAGGTAATGCTTAGTCAGTCACTGGATGGGAGCATGGAGATAAGGCAAGTCTAGTTCACTAAGATCCATAGTATGGGTGCACGGTGATGGAGGTGCGTGAACAGGTAGTAGACATAAGGAGGAGGACCCTTCCCGAATGCTTACAATCTAGAGGGAGAGGTGGGGACACAAAAGGTAGGGGACCAGATTTCAGCTGAGGGTTTAGAGCAGTAGTGAGGAGGGGGGCGGGTAGGCCTGAGTGAAAACGGTGAGTTTTGAGGGCCTTCTTGAAGATGTTGAAGGAGGTCAAAACCCTAATGGAGGGAGGTAGGGAGTTCCATAGTGTTGGATCAGCTCTTGAGAAGTCCTGGAGGCGTGCATGGGATTGGCTGATGCGGGGGCAGTCAGGCGAAGTTCATTGGAGGAGCGTGTACCTCACGGTAAGATTGAAAATGTAGGTTGGGCAGGTTTTGTGGACAGATTTGTAGGCCAGACACAGTATCTTGAATTTGATTCTGGACTGGATAGGAAGCCAGTGGAAGGATTCACAAAGGGGAGCTGATGGGTTTTTGCTGTGAAGTGCACAGGCGCATGAGGATAGCAGCTACAATTGCAGTGATGGATGGATGCCTTGTACAGAAAAGACGGGCAATATGGACACTGAATTTTTACTGTAATTTGGACGGACTGTTCATCCAAATACGGACTTTGGCAACTCTGGAATGAGCATGCAGATCAGGTGTTTTGACTCTGGTCTGATCCCTCTGGCAGCATGCTTGTTGCAGGTGTGTGACTCAAAAACAACTGAAGCCAGAAGCTCAGCTTGACGTCCTGGAAACTGGCTTCGTTTACATGGAAAAGACAATGTCTGCTTCCCTATTCCTATCACTTCAGGTTCCCTTTAAACAGGTAACTAATATCAAATTGACTATTGTGCTGTCAATTAATGAGCTGTCCTTAGGGAAGGAGATGTGATATACGAATCTGAATCCAGCTAAATACTGTGTCATTAGACTTGCTTTTTGAAGCAAACCTGAAGTGACAAATTAATTTCAGGTTTGATTCTTACTTCTGTAAAGGGAAGGTTCTGGAAAGTATAGACTCTAGACTCCCCTCTCCCCCAGCCCCCCTCCCCCATATCCCCAGACATAATTAGTCAGAGAGTCCCTCTCATAAATTTCCAAGCATAAAAAGGCAGAGACCTCCTTTAATCCACAAACAAAATTAGCCACAGCCCCAGAGGCATAGCTAAGCAGCTCTGGGCCCCAGTGTGAGTTTTACATAACAATTGATACGGTGCGCCAAAACCTGCCAAGAACAACTACAGTGTCAGAGGCGCAAGAAGGGATGGGGAACAGTTTGTTGATGATTACTACTATTCAAAGCATCTAGAGAAGTGAATATTACCATCACAGGACCAATAAATAGCTAATACTGTGGTTGAGGGAGGGGCCCCTGGGGCCTCTCTGGCTCAAGGGCCGCAATGCATTCACAACCTCTGCATCCCCTATTGCTATGCCACCGCACAGCCCCCTCATTCCCCAATCTAAAGGGGATGCTGCCTATTTAAAGGGGGCTACTGCCGACCTACAAAGGTACACTGTCTACCTAGCGGGGAACACTGACCTTCTAGAAGTGAAACTGCATAAATAAAGGGCGGCATTAGAAGTCTAACAGGGATAATTTCTATCCTGAGCGGCCTCTTAAGAAAAACTAGGCATTTTATCTGCCTAACTGCGATACTGTGTAACTAGATATTTAATATGGTGTTTGCAATGCATATTTTTGATCCAGATTTGATGCATAATATGGCCAACATGTATTTCAACAATTGTTTTTGCCAAGGGGTGCTTTTAAAACATTTCATTAAGGGTGCCCTGAGCCGGCAGTGTTTGAAAACCACTGTTATTGAGGCTTCCAATTCCTTTGTGTGGCCCATTATTCCAGTGCTGTCAGATAGTAAAGCTTTTAGACCGAACAGCTCTTCGTAGCTACCCATGTCCCTAAGTAGTCCTGTGCATCGCACACAAGTTCAAACTTGTGCATGGGCAGTACTAATGCACTCTTCCTCGGAACTACTGGGGGTACAAGTAGTTCCAAAGAGCTGTTCAGCCAAGGAGGTCAAACAGCTTTAACCCCGTAACCATTTGTGCTCGTATGTCCCGCATAGCGGGACATCGCGAATTCCGCGTTGCACTCATATGTCCCGCTATGCGGGACATTTCTGCAGTGGCAGTTTGCGGCGCATCAGGCCCCCCGAAAACCCTGATTTCTGTCCCCATATGTAGTTGGCATGAAAGATTACATGCCCACACTGGTGGTACCCCCCTGCCCCAAACCGGAAGTGTGCGATCAACGCTATCCAGGAAGTGACAGATGCAATGAAATTTAATTGCATTTTCCTTGCAGTTTTTTTGCAAATTTCTTTCAAATTCCATACTGATTCCTTTCTGCAGATTCCTTTCTGCAGATTACATTGCAGATTTCTTGCAGATTGCTTGCAAAGTTGCATAGAGAATCAATGGCATCCTATGCAATGGACGTGGAGGATAGTGTAAATAGTAGCCAGCATTTCATTGCTCTAATGCCCAATCAAAATACCAAAGATTGCATTGTGTGTAGTGACATGAAGACACCAGGTGGCAGGCATAAAACCACCTATTATTGTGAAACTTGCTCACGCAGGCCAGGATTACACCCAGGAAATTGTTTTAAAATGTACCATACCTTTGCTTTCTTCTCTGCTACCAGCCAATAGAAGATGCCAAACTGTCCAAATAAGGTATTAAATTAAACGTTATAATGTGTTCTTAAAAATAAGATATACCATGTTACTATGTTATGTTTCATGTTAAAATGGGAGAGAGAGTAAGAGGGAGAGTATTTCTGTAAAAAAAAAAACTCTGAGCAGAAACGACCCCGTGACCAGGCTATTTTTTTTCAAATTAGGGCTCTGCCGCTGGAATTGCTTGCTGCAGAGCCACACATAAGTGCACACAAATGAATCCCCCCCCCTTTTCTGCTCACCAACAAAGATTTCTGTTGGTGGGCTCGGATCGCTGCTGCAGGCAGTGGTTATTTTTTTGTATTATTTTAATTCTCCTTTTTTTATAATAAAAATGGTCATTTTTTTTTACTCCGTCATTCAAGCGAGCATCGGCGCACGCGATTCCCAGCAAAACACACCCCCAGGACTTCACGCCAATTGGCGTTACGCGGTCCTGGGGGAGCCGCCACGTTCATGCCAATTGGCATGACGCGGCCGTAGTGCGGTTAAAGGCGCACAGCAATGGAATGACAGGCCGGGTGGAGGAACGGAAAGGATCTACTGTATACTGTGGAGAGCCCAAGTATCAACCCAGAAATTCATTTTTCAAGTCAGGTTTAGTATAAAGCTTGTAGTAAAGCTGATTGGTCCTTAAATATGTTAAATGACAGGGAGGAAAACGTGTTTCCAGGAGGACCCTCTTGTTGGGTGTCAAGGTTGAAGTATGTGCCAAGATCCTCACCCCTGTACCAAGGGGTCGTATGCAGCAGAGTCCCCAAAAGTATCGGCACCACACACAAGTAGTATTTATAGCTCAAGAATTTATTTATTCATAGAACATGACAGCAATGATGGAAGCAGGAAAAAAGGGCGCATGTGGCTAATGGACAAAAGGCCTATTGCCATAGGCTGCAATTCAAAATATCGGTTATTGGACGCCCAACAGGAAATTAGGGTGCCCGAGAAATAGCGGTTAACTGTACACACTTTGTGGCTTAGGTTTGGCTCTCAGGCCTATACCCATATGACTACGAATGTCTTTAGGTCAGGGTTGGTCCCGGTCTGCCGCCTCCGGCCTCTAGGTAGTGTCCGGCCCACTGCCGCTGTCCCGGCGACTGCTATGGACTTTCTCTGCGCTGGTCTGGCCTACCACCCTGCTCCGCACCGCTCACTCCTGACTTCAAGTCCTCTCTCCTCCACGCTCTCTCCCGCTCTGCTCTGGCTCTCACCAGTTCCCTCCGGTTACACCCTTCTAGACTCTGCCCCCTGTGCCTGCGCTGTGGTTCTCTGACAGTCCGTGCGGGGCTCTGGAAAGTCCCAGCAAATTCCCCTACTTTGCATACTGCGGTCACCTAGCAACTGACTAAGCAACCTTTCTTTCGCTTGCTTTCCCTTCTCATGTGCCGTTTTGGTTCTAGCAGCTTAATACTTAGTCTTAAAGGCGCCACACACCTTTTACTTACACTCGTTTAATACCACACGAACTCATCACACAGACCCCTGGGTAGATTCTCTCATATCGTCAAAGTAACTCCGCAGGATTGATATCCATCAGGTCAGTGTCTGTAAATGCCCCTTTTTCCACAAGTTCACGCTTCAGTTCTCTTATGTAGGTCGCTGCCAACTGCTCATCATCCATTGGAAGATCCTCGGCCCAACACTGTCCTTCTTTGGTACGGGGGTGCCGTTCGGACTCCTCACTTCTGAGCAACACTCTAGACTCTTCCTTCTGCTGTACAACATCACTTTTAAGACAGCCTTGGTACACTCTTTCTCTTGTTGACTCACTGCAATCTTGAGGAGTGTTCCATCCCATGGCAAGTCTTCAGCAGGCGCAGGCCTTGCTCTTTTGCGCCTGAGTCGTTGCTCTTTGGATGTTGAATTCCAGCAACCTTCCTGGTCCTTGTTATTCGGGCCCACCCACTGTTCTCGCGTCCAGGTAAGTTGTTAATCTGGTGCTTCTTCAGGTTCTGCCACACTCTCTTTACTGGTCGGAGGAGCTTGGGTAACTGGACCTTCATCAACAGCTTTCAATAACAGTTGTTCAGGTTTCACTGGACTCTCTGTCTCTTCAGATCTCTGACCATACAAGGAATCTCGAGCTTTCCTCAACCCCGTGCAGAAGTTAAGTAACTCTTGCGGCTTTTATCAGGGGAGGAACCAAGTCTTCTCACATTGGTGGCCTCTGGGCCTTTCCTTCCTTCCACAAGGTCAAACTCAACCAGCTGTCCATTCCTCAGGCGTTGGAACTTCTCATGACAGTGCTTCTTCTTAATGGCAGTCCAGTGTACGAATACATCTCTCTCCACACCATCTCTGGATATGAATCCGTATCCTCTCTGGCAACTGAACCAACTCACTCTTCCTCTCGCTCTCGGGATCAGGGTTCTTTGTACTCCTCGTAAAGGATCTGGTTTCCTACTTCCTGGAAACTTCTTGTAACCTCTCCCTGTTAGCTGTCTCAACCAAAATGTCTGGGCATCCTCAGGGGTCAGTACATTGCATCCTGTAGTTTGACCCTCTACCACAGGATTCTTTATCTCAAAGGACGACTTTCTCCGGAACCGTTTTAGACCGCCACAGTTTCGAGCCATATGTCCAGCTTTTCCACATCTCCAGCAAAGGAACGGGGGCTTTCCTCCAACATCTTTTCCAACAGGAACATCTCTCCAGCCCGCAACCTGTCTCTCTTCCCTCAACTTCTGAACTGCTTCTGTCAACACTGTAATTGCTTTAATCAGAGCTTCAATGTCACTTCTGGGTGGTTCTGCCACTTCTTCTTCTTTTAATTCAGGAATTTCCAAGTTTCTCTGGAAGGGCTGCATCTGCTTGGCCTCTTCTTCTTGCTGACACTTCACAGCAAAACTCGACAGCTTTGGAAAGTTTATCTCTTGATCAAGGATGGTCGTAGTCAGCCAACTTCGCTACACTGGAACTACGCGTAGTTTTACGCAATTATGCTTCGCCGAACTACAGCTTCGGTATCAAATATTCGCTTCGTATGCATTTCGTAGAATACGTGTTAAAATACGCAATTACGCATAGTGCGAAGCGTAGTGTATGTGGATGCTTATGCCTGTATGCAGAAAATTTTACACATTAATTCCTCTTTAGATGCTTATTCCGGGAACTCTTCTATGCGTACATTCCCCTTTCCAATGCGTAAATTCGTAAGTGTAGTTCTGCAACTTCACCTACGAACTACGATGCGTAGATGCAAACTACAATGCGTAAATTCGCACTGGCGTAGTTTCTGCTCATCCCTGCTCTTGATCTCTTTCAATCTTCAATTTCAAGTGCTGTCGAATGGTCCGACTCCTCAATCCAAGCAAGAACTGGTTAACCAGCCAGTAGTTCACATTCACACCAGGAATCTCTCTCTCTCCTCTCTTTCCTTTCAAATCAGCACGCCCATCAAAGCCTTCAAATCATTAGCATACTGTGATATAGTCTCACCTTCTCCCTGGATGCGGTCCATGAATCTCCTATGAATCACATGCAGATCAGCTGGGTCTCCATAGATTTCCTCTAATGCTCCAACGATCACTTCCAGAGAGGCTGGCTCGGGCAAATCAGAAGTCACCACTGTCTCTCTGGCATCTCCCTCCAAAGCCAAGATAGCAATCTCTCTCTGAACATCAAGGGGCACTTTGTACGCCTTCGCTGCACTCCGAATTCCCTCCGCCCAATCTGGAAGTGGTATATTGTAGCCATCAAACTTCAGTAGGGAGGTCGCCAACAGGTTCACTAATGTCATGCTGAAAGCCTGTGCTGTGTCTCTCTGACAGGCCGTGCAAAGCTCTGGAAAGTCCCAGCAAATTCCCCTACTTTGCATACTGTGGTCACCTAGCAACTGATTAAGCGACCTTTCTTTCGCTTACTTTCCCTTCTCATGCGCCATTTTGGTTCTAGCAGCTTGATACTTAGTCTTAAATGCACCACACACATAGTAATGCTTTAGTATTTTGGAACCCTCTTTTTTGTTTATTTTTGTTTATTTTATCCATTATCCGTTCATTTCATTATTTTTATTTTATTTGGTTATTTTGATATTTTGGGGCCATAGTACATGGAGGGAGAGTTTGAGAAATCCTCTGAGCCAAAAGAGTGGAAAGTACTCCGGTGCCTTAAAGGAACTCTGAGCAGTGCCTGTGGGTATGCCTTTAAGCATACCCACAACTAATTAATTATCTCCTCACACCTACCGGCATGATGTTTGTAATTATATCCCCCTGGGTTCCTTGTATTTCATTGCATTGCACTGAATGGAGCTGCCGACACTGGGGAAAGTGTCCTCCTGCATAATACAATGCTGAATAAGGAGTCAAAGATGGCCGCCACAATTTTGATCGCAAAAATAACGAAAACTAAGTTTTGCTGAGCAATATAGCTTGGACTTGGTATCAAGGGACTGAGACTGTATAGAACTGAAGTTGCTCAGTAGACCTGTCCTTTCCCAAGCCCCCATATAACCGCCTATGGTACTGTGCTAATAAGTGTTGTATTGAATAGTGGTTGGAGGTTGTAAAAGAAAGAAGGAAGATCTGTTGTAGCTAAATTGTATGTAAGAAGTGTATACGTAACCTGACTTTTTATCCCGCAGCTTCTTACCGGTGCACCGGCTGTAAAGAGGAGAAGATTGTACTGCTATATTTATGTGAACAGAATATATATTTGTGTTGAGAGCTGGTACTGGTTGAGAAGTTACCAGTTGGCCATTGTTAAAGAGGAACTCCAGTGAAAATAATGTAATAAAAAAGTGCTTCATTTTTACAATAATTATGTATGAATGATTTAGTCAGTGTCGCCCATTGTAAAATCTTTTAAATCCCTGATTTACATTCTGACATTTATTACATGGTGAAATTTTTACTGTTGGCAGGTGATGTAGTTCCTGCATGTTTTTTGGCAGTTGGAAACAGCTGTAAACAGCTATTTCCCACAATGCAACAAGGTTCACAGACAGGAAACTGCCAGGAGTACCATGGTCCTCAGAGTTTCTTGTGGGAGGGGTTTCACCTCAATATCAGTCATACAGCGCCCCCTGATGGTCTGTTTGTGAAAGGGAATAGATTTCTCATGTAAAAGTGGGGTATTGGCTACTGATTGGGATAAAGTTAAATTCTTGGTCGGAGTTTCTCTTTAAAGTCACAAATAAATTCTTGATATTCACATTTAAGTCAGTGTCTGGTGGATTCCTCTCAGCCGGGGCTGAACAAAAGGATACATTACTTATTTTTTTCATTTTTAAATGTTGTTTTGAGGAGTGTAACAACTATAACAAGTACATTTTCGTTTACACTTATTTTATGATTTTAAAATTTGTTTTCATACGTATAATGCTTAAATATCATTTTCAAACTTATTGTATTAGAAATACATCACTTTTTGGTATTAAACTTGTTTTCAGAATTATAATGCGTTGAATATAGTTTTCAGATTTATTATCTTACTAATATATCACTTTTAATATTACCGTTATTTTAAGATCTTTAATGCGTACATGATTGTAAGGCTATTTATTCTATTATACATATATAACTTTTTCTATTTATAATATGTGAAATGTGTATGTGATTTTAAAGCTATTTATTCTATTAAAAATATATAAATTATTCCATTCAGGTTATTTGTAGTGAAGTATTTTAAGGATTAAATATATTATTGTTTATATGTGTGTAAGGGTGTTTGTGCAGTGAGGATGGTTAGGGTTAGGCACCACCAGGGGGTGGTTAGGGTTAGGCACCACCAGGGGGATGGTTAGGTTTAGGCACCACCAGGGTGGTTGTTAGGGTTAGGATCCACCTAGGGGGTTTTAGGGTTAGGCACCACCAGGGGAGTTTTAGGGTTAGGCACCACCAGGGGGGGTCTAGGGGTCAGGGATAGGGGCAGGGAGGGTTCTGTGTGAGAGTAGGGTTAGGTATAGTAAGGGTTACGCACCAACATGAGGGTTGGTTAGGGTTAGGCACCACCATGGGGGGTTAGGGTTAGGCACCACCAGGGGGGTGGTTAGGGTTAGGCACCACCAGGGGGGTTGGTTAGGGTTAGGCACCACCGGGGGGGTAGTTAGGGTTAGGCACCACCAGGGGGGGTGGTTAGGGTTAGGCATCACAAGGGCGGTGGTTAGGGTTAGGCACCACTAGTGTTGGGCGAACACCTGGATGGTCGGGTTCGGGCCGAACAGGCCGAACATGGGCCAGATGTTCGGCATGTTTGGCCCGAACCCCGAACTCAATGGAAGTCAATGGGACCCCCGAACATGCCGCTTTTGGGGGCCCTATGGGGTCGCAGGCATAAGGGGGGAGCATGCCCCGATCGCAGGGGGGGTCAGAAATTCCCCCCACCCCCTCCGCTAGCGCTCCCCCCTCTGCCCGCTTCCCCATAAAAAAAGTTTGCGTAAAGTTAATAGTACCTAGTGGTGGCTGGCTGGCTGTGGTGATGACGAGATGAGTGAGGACTGAGGAGGAGTCCGATCGACTAAGAGACGCGTTGAGGCCGGGCAGCGGGCGGTTCAGCGGTAGTACCCTTGTGGTACTTCCGCCCTTTCTCTGACCTCACGTCCTCTACGTGATGACGCATACGCGTCTCTTAGTCGATCGGACTCCTCCTCACTCATCTCGTCATCACCACAGCCAGCCAACCACCACTAGGTACTATTAACTTTACGCAAACTTTTTTTATGGGGAAGCGGGCAGAGGGGGGAGCGCTAGCGGAGGGGGTGGGGGGAATTTCCGACCCCCCCCCGCGATTGGGGCATGCTCCCCCCTTATGCCTGCGACCCCATAGGGCGGCCGTATTTGGGCAAAAAGGGCCCTGTTCGGCCCTGTTCGGCGGGCATTGAGTAGTTCGGGCGAACCCGAACTAAAAAGGCCGAACACCATCAGGTGTTCGGCTGAACTCGAACATCACCCGAACAGGGTGATGTTCTGCAGAACCCGAACAGTGGCGAACACTGTTCGCCCAACACTAGGCACACCCAGGGGATTTTTAAGGTTAGGCACCACAAGGGAGATTTTAGAGTTAGACACCACCAGGGGGGTCTAGGGGTTAGGGATAGGTACAGAGAGGGTTCTGTGTGAGAGTAGGGTTAGGTATAGTTACAGTACAATATTTGTTAAAATATACAATTTATTAAATTATGTATATTTCCACAAAAGGGGGGGGGGGGTGTCTAGGGATTAGGGATAGGGAGACATTTGTGTGGGAGAACAGTTAAAGTATAGGTAGTCCCCGGTTCATGAATGCCCGACTTACAAACGACCCGCTGATACGAACGCCCGCCGACCCGCCGCGATGACGTCACGCAACCGGCGACTGCCTCTTCTGCTGCCGTTTTTAAAGCAGAGTAGGCGCAGCGGAAGGCAGATAGGAGACATCTCACCTGTTCCACGGTGGTATAAGGTCCCAGCGTGCTGCCCGGAAGCTGCACGGCCCGTCCTCTCTCTTCATTCACTGTCCACCCGGCGGCTTCACATGCGTCGCATAATGACGCAATCAGGAAAGGCCCCCTAGTGGCGGCTCCTCATGATGCGTCATTATGCGACGCATGAGAAGCCGCCAGGGGGGACAGTGAACGAAGAGAGAGGACGGACCGCGCAGCTTCCGGGCAGCATGATGGGACCTTCTTCCACCGTGGAACAGATGAGATGTCCCCTCTCTACCTTTCGCTGCGCCTACTCTGCTTAAAGAATGGGGGCAAAGGTGGCTGGCACAGCGTCCCGACTTAAGAACGGATTCAGGTTAGGAACGAACCTACAGTCCCTATCTCGTTCGTTAACCGAGGACTACCTGTAGTTGCAGTAAAATACAGTACCTGTAATATCTACAATTGTATTACTATGATTAATACAAGTATAAATATCATTTTTTGCTATAGACAGTATTTTGCCGTTTCATTTCCGATATCGTTTTTTGTTACAGACGGTATTTTGTCATTTCATTTCCGTTTATTCAACATATTTAGCACTTGATTTTCATTCATACTGTAAGCTATAAACGAAAAATATTGTTTTAGATAAAAACTTATAATTTCGGCTATATCCCGCGCCCTTTTTCCCAGGTGCCCTTGTTGTATGTACGCACAGCGACAGCTCGCTGTTTCGGCTTATCCTGCCTTTCTGAAGTTGCTCCAAATGTCAAATATTTGAAATGTCAAATATTACTACTTGTGTGTGGTGCCGATCCTTTTGGGGACTCATATGTTAACTGACACAAATAATGCTGATTCTAATATCAGTAAGAACGTGGACCACAGAACACAAAATTCATCACTTATTTTGTAGTTTTAGTTCATTACTTTCCATATAGTTTTAGTTGTTTTTAATCTTTTAGTTTCATTGTATTGTATACTGTAATGTATACTTCATTAACGTTACAGTCTTCAGTTATGTGCCAGCAAGAAGCCACAGGGCCAATCAGCCATGTAATTTGTACTCGGCATATGCCAATTAATGTGAATTCTCTATCATATGCCTTTTTTTTAAGAATGAGAAGCTGCAGATTTTGCTGACATCTAGTGGTTGAATAGCTTGACAGTTTTGATGTAATATGAGGGTGGAGGCACTTGTCTTTGCTGACATCTAGTGATAGAATAGTTTTGTTATTCTTGTAGTTGTCATCTGAAGTTGGGAAGCTTAGTAGTTATTCCTAATATCTTGCATTCAAATGTTAAAATGTACCTCCACTTTGTCCAAATCACTACAAAAAAATCCTCACCACAACAGCAACGTAGAGTCGCACATTGAAATAATTTGAGCACACTGTTTAACACTGTCATATTTTCTATGCTTTGAATCTCACCATGCAACACACTGAAAAAACTTCCTGTCAGGAGGTGATGAGGCTATACAGGAAACCAGGACATCTCCAGCATCATTGCCAATGAGTCCATGGCATTCCCACAGTCAGATGAGCATTCTCCTTCCCTGTGTTATGAATGAGTGAGTGTAGTGAGCCTAGAGAAACTGAAGTACTTAATGTTGTATGCCCTGATATCTGCAGACTTTTCAATAAGCTATGAGTCAAATTATTCTGGTAAGTTCTGCAGAGTGGGAGACATAGGCTCACTCCAACCTGAATAAGGGCCCGTTTCCACTAGGAGCGGTGCGATGCGGTTACATAGCCGCATCGCACCGCAGGTGTCTTGAAACACATGCACATCAATGGAAGAGTTTCCACTGCGTGCATGTTGTGCGGAGCGGTGCAGAGCGATCCAAGAATCTGCAGCATGCTGCTGATTTTCGCACGGCCGCATATGCCCGCATTCACGTCCCACCTAGAGTTGAGCCGAAATTTTCATAATTTCGCATTACTATAATTACGCATGCGAAATTTGCGATTACGATGCGAAATTAGCGTAGCGAAATTGCCATTAAAATCGTAATTGAAAATACCGTAAGCGTAATTTCGCATTTCGTTCATGCCGTAATTTCGCATTAAACGCTACCGTAATTTCGCATTAAACCGTAACGCTCCGTATAATATAAAAAAGCCGCCGACTTTAAGGGTTAATAGCAAAGCCCCCTTAAATGCTAAGAGCCTCAAATTTGGAGAATATATTAAGGAGATCAGGAGGAATAAGAGAAAATTTTTTTTTTTCAAAAAGACCTTATAGTTTTTGAGAAAATCGATGTTAAAGTTTCAAAGTAAAAATGTATACATTTAAAAACCCGCCGACTTTAACGGTTAATAGCAAAGCCTGCTTAAAGTTTAGGAACACCAAATTCGTAGGGTATATTAAGGGGATCAGTGGGAATAAGAGGAAACATTTTTTTTTCAAAAAGACCTTATCGTTTTTGAGAAAATCAATTTTTAAGTTTCAAGGGCAAAAATGTCTTTTAACCACCCTGGCGTTCTGATTAAATCGCCAGGGTGGCTGCGGGAGGGTTTTTTTTAAATAAAAAAAAAACTATTTCATGCAGCCAACTGAAAGTTGGCTGCATGAAAGCCCACTAGAGGGCGCTCCGGAGGCGTTCTTCCGATCGCCTCCGGCGCCCAGAATAAACAAGGAAGGCCGCAATGAGCAGCCTTCCTTGTTTTGCTTACATCGTCGCCATAGCGACGAGCGGAGTGACGTCATCGACGTCAGCCGACGTCCTGATGTCAGCCGCCTCCGATCCAGCCCTTAGCGCTGGCCGGAACTTTTTGTTCCGGCTACGCTGGGCTCAGGCGGCTGGGGGGACCCTCTTTCGCCGCTGCTCGCGGCGAATCGCCGCAGAGCGGCGGCGATCAGGCAGCACACGCGGCTGGCAAAGTGCCGGCTGCGTGTGCTGCTTTTTATTTCACGAAAATCAGCCCAGCAGGGCCTGAGCGGCAGCCTCTGGCGGTGTTGGACGAGCTGAGCTCGTCCAGACCGCTCAGCAGGTTAAATGCGGAAAATGTCAGGTTTTTTTGCACAGGTAACAATAGTGTATTATTTTCATAGATTCCCCCAAGTGGGAAGAGTTTTACTTACTTCGTTCTGAGTGTGGGAAATATAAAAAAAAAACTACGTGGGGTCCCCCCTCCCAGACCTCTTTAACCCCTTGTCCCCCATGCAGGCTGGGATAGCCAGAATGCGGAGCACCGGCCGCGTGGGGCTCCGCACCCTGACTATACCAGCCCGCATGGTCCATGGATTGGGGGGTCTCGGAAGGGGAGGGGCAGCCAAGCTTTCCCCTCCCCCTCCGAGCCCTTGTCCAATCCAAGGACAAGGGGCTCTTCTCCACCTCCGATGGGCGGTGGAGGTGGAGGCCGCGATTTCCTGGGTGGGGGGTTCATGGTGGAATCTGGGAGTCCCCTTTAAAAGGGGGTCCCCCAGATGCCCACCCCCCCTCCCAGGAGAAATGAGTATAGAGGTACTTGTACCCCTTACCCATTTCCTTTAAGAGTTAAAAGTAACTAAACACACAAACACATAGAAAAAGTATTTTAATTGAACAAAAAACATAACCACGAAAAAAGTCCTTTAATATTCTTAATTAACCATTAATACTTACCTGTCCCTTTAAATAAATGATCCCACGCAATATCCTCGGACATGTTCTATCAGTTACAATGTAACAAAGTTATTACAATGTAACAACTTTGTTACATTGTAACTACGCCGCACCCGACGTCACTCGCCGCTCAGCCGCCGCATACACTTACGCGTCCTTGCAGGACGCTAAGTCCCCGCCGGCTCCCGCTGTCCACCCCGCCCACATCTGTCACCCACATGTCACCCACATGTGGGTGACATGTGGGAGAGGTGGGGAGGGCAGCGGAGCTGGCGGGGACTTAGCGTCCTGCACGGACCCGACAGAGCTCTGAGCTATATAGCTCAGAGCTCTGAGAAGCATCTTTGTATTTTGGCTCCAAGGAGCCCCATTGGTCCTTAGCAGACCAATGGGGTTCCTTCAAATCAGAAGGAACCCCATTGGTCTGCTAAGGACCAATGGGGCTCCTTGGAGCCCAAATACAAAGATGCTTAGAGAGCTCTGAGCTATATAGCTCAGAGCTCTGTCGGGTCCGTGCGGCGGGTGAGCGGCGAGTGACGTCGGGTGCGGCGTAGTTACAATGTAACAAAGTTGTTACATTGTAATAACTTTGTTACATTGTAACTGATAGAACATTTCCGAGGATATTGCGTGGGATCATTTATTTAAAGGGACAGGTAAGTATTAATGGTTAATTAAGAATATTAAAGGACTTTTTTCGTGGTTATGTTTTTTGTTCAATTAAAATACTGTTTCTATGTGTTTGTGTGTTTATTTACTTTTAACTCTTAAAGGAAATGGGTAAGGGGTACAAGTACCTCTATACTCATTTCTCCTGGGAGGGGGGGTGGGCATCTGGGGGGCCCCTTTTTAAAGGGGACTCCCAGATTCCACCATGAACCCCCCACCCAGGAAATCGCGGCCTCCACCTCCACCGCCCATCGGAGGTGGAGAAGAGCCCCTTGTCCTTGGATTGGACAAGGGCTCGGAGGGGGAGGGGAAAGCTTGGCTGCCCCTCCCCTTCCGAGACCCCTCAATCCATGGACCATGCCGCCTGGTATAGTCAGGGTGCGGAGCCCCACGCGGCCAGTGCTCCGCATTCTGGCTATCCCAGCCTGCATGGGGGACAAGGGGTTAAAGAGGTCTGGGAGGGGGGACCCCACGTCGTTTTTTTTTTATATTTCCCACACTCAGAACGAAGTAAGTAAAACTCTTCCCACTTGGGGGAATCTATGAAAATAATACACTATTGTTACCTGTGCAAAAAAAACTGACATTTTCCGCATTTAAAAGACATTTTTGCCCTTGAAACTTAAAAATCGATTTTCTCAAAAACGATAAGGTCTTTTTGAAAAAAAAAATTTTCCTCTTATTCCCACTGATCCCCTTAATATACCCTAGGAATTTGGTGTTCCTAAACTTTAAGCAGGCTTTGCTATTAACCGTTAAAGTCGGCAGGTTTTTAAATGTATACATTTTTACTTTGAAACTTTAACATCGATTTTCTCAAAAACTATAAGGTCTTTTTTTAAAAAAAATATTTTTCCTCTTATTCCTCCTGATCTCCTTAATATATTCTCCAAATTTGAGGCTCTTAGCATTTAAGGGGGCTTTGCTATTAACCCTTAAAGTCGTCGGCTTTTTTATATTATACGGAGCGTTACCGATTAACGCAAAATTACGGTAGCGTTTAATGCGAAATTACGGCATGAACAAATACCCATTGTAATGCGAAAATTACGCAAAAATTACGCTTACGCGAAATTTCGCGAAATCCTTCTTTATTACGATTATGTACTTACGGCCATAATCGTAATTACACTAATTACGCGAAATTTCGCGAAATCGTAATTAGGTCATTACGCTCATCTCTAGTCCCATCTCCTCCAATACACTTCTGCATCGGGAGATGCGGAAGTGATGCGGCCGGCGGCGGAAGTGATGCGATGCGGATAGGTAGCCGCATTCGCATCACTTTGTAGTGGAAACCGGCCCTAAACACAAATACCTTCTGTTTTAAGAAGGCAAATTTCTGTTTCACAAAATATTAGTCCCTTACACACTTCTAGGAGTTCTGGTTCACAATGAGCTTGCTGGGCAAACTGTAACTCTAGGTGTTTCAAGTCCTACCTCATAGAGACATATTAATCCATTTCATGCACTGATGAGGACATACCAGTCCAAAACTGTATGCATATAGAATTAGTGTGGCTCTGTAAAATCAACAAGCTGACACATCATTGCATTCCAGCGGTTCTGGACATGTGTTTAGCTTTCAGGACAAGAAAGGGACAATTTTCATATTAAGCAGTGATGCATTGTGGAATATCTCATATGCTCTCTCCAACCTGAATAACTGTAAAAACCTCCTGTTTAAAGAAGATGAATTTCTGTTTTGCATAGTGTTTTTAGTTAGCAGTGATGCATTGTGGGAGATCTTGTATGCTCACTCCAACCTGAATAATCACAAATACCTTCTTACCGGCTTTTTGGTCCTTTTTAGCCACTTGCACATTCCTAGGCAGGGCTGGATTTACCATAAGGCACTGTAGGCATGTGCCTACCGGTGCCTGATGATGGAAAGGTGGCTCACTCCCCTCCCTAGGCAGAGTCCCAACCCGAGCAGAGCATAAATGAGAGGTTACTCACCCAGCTCTCAGTATTCCACTGACGAGATCTCCCTTCAGTCTGGGGCACCACTAGCTACTTAATAAGTTAGCTCTGGTTATCGAATGCTAAGGGACACCTGTAGCTACCTATGAAGGGCGAGGGAAGTTATGGAGCAGTAACAAGGGAAAGGGGAGTATGTGCATGGAGGGCGAAGTCTAGGGTGCCAGGACATCTGTGCCTATAGGCTCCTGTGATGTAAATCCAGCCCTGCTCCTAGGAGTTCTGGTTCACCATGAGCTTACTGGGAAATCTGTCACTTAAGAAGTTCAAGACACTGTCCCATATGTAATTCACTTTTTCTCCTGAGTTTTCTCCTTGATGATATTTTTTTTACATGTTATCAAGTGCCTTTTAAGCTACCAGCAAGTAAGAAAATACAACCTTTTCACCTACTTTTGAAATGTATTTAATTGCAAAGTGCTGAAAAGTTATTTTAAACAGAAGATGTAAGTTTATCTCCTAGGAGAAAACTTAGGAGAAAAAGTGAATTGCTCTTTCTTTTTTTTTTTTTAGCTCTGATTCAAAGTTTATAAGGCAGCACATGTGCGTCATCAGATTACATTTATTAAAATGTATAAGTTACATGATAAGAGATACCGCCGGAGTAATAAAGATGGCCTGAAGGGAAGATTTGTGGTCAGAGGTAGTGTTGGGCGAACATCTAGATGTTCGGGTTCGGGCCGAACAGGCCGAACATGGCCGCGATGTTCGGGTGTTCGAGCCGAACTCCGAACATAATGGAAGTCAATGGGGACCCGAACTTTCGTGCTTTGTAAAGCCTCCTTACATGCTACATACCCCAAATTTACAGGGTATGTGCACCTTGGGAGTGGGTACAAGAGGAAAAAAACATTTAGCAAAAAGAGCTTATAGTTTTTGAGAAAATCGATTTTAAAGTTTCAAAGGGAAAACTGTCTTTTAAATGCGGGAAATGTCTGTTTTCTTTGCACAGGTAACATGCTTTTTGTCGGCATGCAGTCATAAATGTAATACAGATAAGAGGTTCCAGGAAAAGGGACCGGTAACGCTAACCCAGCAGCAGCACACGTGATGGAACAGGAGGAGGGTGGCGCAGGAGGAGAAGGCCACGCTTTGAGACACAACAACCCAGGCCTTGCATGAGGACAAGAAGCGTGCGGATAGCAATTTGCATTTTGTCGCCATGCAGTCATAAATGTAATACAGATGAGAGGTTCAATAAACAGGGACCGGAAACGCTAACCCATCACAGATGTTCATTGTTCATGTTACTTGGTTGGGGTCCCGGGAGTGTTGCGTAGTCGTTTCCAATCCAGGATTGATTCATTTTAATTTGAGTCAGACGGTCTGCATTTTCTGTGGAGAGGCGGATACGCCGATCTGTGACGATGCCTCCGGCAGCACTGAAACAGCGTTCCGACATAACGCTGGCTGCCGGGGAAGCCAGCACCTCGATTGCGTACATCAGGGCCAGCCGAGGCATAGGCTGGAGAGGCTCCAGCCTCAGGGCGCAGTGTAGGAGGGGGCACACAATTCATTCACCTGTCATTCCTAATTGTGTTTGAAGCAGAAAGAAATAAGAAAAGGGGATACATAGCAGTGACTGCAGCCAGATAACTAGAGATTAAGGTGTTGGGGAGGTTGTGGGCCCTGTGGCCCTCTTAGTGTAATAGCAATCAGTGTGTGATGGCTGGGGTGGGGGGGATGGAGGGGCGCCCTTTGGTGTCTCAGCCTTGGGTGCTGGAGGACCTTGTCCCAGCTCTGGCGTACATTGCCAGTTCGTGCCAGGTGTCTAGCTTCGATACCCAATAGTTGAAGGGTGCAGATGGATTGTTCAACACAGCTATGCCATCTGACATGTAGTCCTTGACCATCTTCTCCAGGCGATCGGTGTTGGAGGTGGATCTGCACGCTTGCTGTTCTGTGTGCTGCTGCATGGGTGTCAGAAAATTTTCCCACTCCAAGGACACTGCCGATACCATTCCCTTTTGGGCACTAGCTGCGCCTTGTGTTGTTTGCTGCCCTCCTGGTCGTCCTGGGTTTGCGGAAGTCAGTCTGTCGGTGTACAACTGGCTAGAGGAGGGGGAGGATGTCAATCTCCTCTCTAAAGTCTCCACAAGGGCCTGCTGGTATTCTTCCATTTTGACCTGACTGACTCTTTCTTCAAGCAGTTTTGGAACATTGTGTTTGTACCGTGGATCCAGAAGGGTATAAACCCAGTAATTGGTGTTGTCCAGAATGCGCACAATGCGTGGGTCGCGTTCAATGCAGTCCTAGGCCGAAGAGGTCATAGCCTAGGGTCACAAAAACCTGTTTATCTGGGCAATTTCAATGGTAGTGATGCTGACGTACATAAATCTCAGCCATGGCCGTTAGCAACGTCTGAATTGCAGGTAGAAGACATATTGTTAGACTTGGATTCCAAAGATGGGGTCCTACGTCTCTGCAAACCAGAGTTACAGGGGTCCAAAATTGGTAAAATCCCCCATAGGCTTTCATTGCCTCTCTATTTCACTTTCCAAAATCTCACATCTTTTCAAAGGGCAATTGCTCAACAGTGGCAAATTTTCTAGCATTGTAGGGACCCTTAGGGGGAACATGACTGGTGAGTTTTGGGCCCCTAGGCTGAAGAGGTCATAGCCTAGGGTCACAAAAACCTGTTTATTTGGGCAATTTCAATGGTGGCGAGTCTGACGTACATAAATCGCAGCAATGGCCGTTAGCAACGTCTGAATCTAACAAAATGTCTCATGCAGGTAGAAGACATATTGTTAGACTTGGGCTCCAAAGATGGGTTCCCTACATCTCTGCAAACCAGAGTTACAGGGCTCCAAATTTGGTAAAATCCCCCATAGGCTTTCATTGGGCCTCCTATTTACAGTTCCAAAATCTCACATCTTTTCAAAGGGCAATTGCTCAGCAGTGGCAAATTTTCTAGCATTGTAGGGACCCTTAGGGGGAACATGACTGGTGAGTTTCGGGCCCCTAGGCCGAAGAGGTCATAGCCTAGGGTCACAAAAACCTGTTTATTTGGGCAATTTCAATGGTAGTTATGCTGACGTACATAAATCTCAGCCATGGCCGTTAGCAACGTCTGAATTTCACAAAATGTCTCATGCAGGTAAAAGACATATTGTTAGACTTGGATTCCAAAGATGGGGTCCCTACATCTCTGCAAACCAGAGTTACAGGGGTGCAAAATTGGTAAAATCCCCCATAGGCTTTCATTGCCTCCCTATTTCACTTTCCAAAATCTCACATCTTTTCAAAGGGCAATTGCTCAGCAGTGGAAAATTTTCTAGCATTGTAGGGACCCTTAGGGGGAACATGACTGGTGAGTTTCGGGCTTCTAGGCCAAAGAGGTCATAGCCTAGGGTCACAAAAACCTGTTTATTTGGGCTATTTCAATGGTAGTGATGCTGACGTACATAAATCTCAGCCATGGCCGTTAGCAACGTCTGAATTTCACGAAATGTCTCATGCAGGTAGAAGACATATTGTTAGACTTGGATTCCAAAGATGGGGTCCCTACATCTTTGCAAACCAGAGTTACAGGGGTGCAAAATTGGTAAAATCCCCCATAGGCTTTCATTGCCTCCCTATTTCACTTTCCAAAATCACACATCTTTTCAAAGGGCAATTGCTCAGCAGTGGCAAATTTTCTAGCATTGTAGGGACCCTTAGGGGGAACATGACTGGTGAGTTTCGGGCCCCTAGGCCGAAGAGGTCATAGCCTAGGGTCACAAAAACCTGTTTATTTGGGCTATTTCAATGGTAGTGATGCTGACGTACATAAATCTCAGCCATGGCCGTTAGCAACGTCTGAATTTCACGAAATGTCTCATGCAGGTAGAAGACATATTGTTAGACTTGGATTCCAAAGATGGGGTCCCTACATCTCTGCAAATCAGAGTTACAGGGGTGCAAAATTGGTAAAATCCCCCATAGGCTTTCATTGCCTCCCTATTTCACTTTCCAAAATCTCACATCTTTTCAAAGGGCAATTGCTCAGCAGTGGCAAATTTTCTAGCATTGTAGGGACCCTTAGGGGGAACATGACTGGTGAGTTTCGGGCCCCTAGGCCGAAGAGGTCATAGCCTAGGGTCACAAAAACCTGTTTATTTGGGCAATTTCAATGGTAGTGATGCTGACGTTCATAAATCTCTGCCATGGCCGTTAGCAACGTCTGAATTTCACGAAATGTCTCATGCAGGTAGAAGACATATTCACTACCAGCTTCAAAGTCATGGATCACACACACAAGATTATATAGCAGATAATGCCTGGTACACACCATGCAATTTCCCATCAGATTGACTGTTGAATCAATAATTTCCCATCAGATTGACTGTTGAATCAATAATTTCCAACAGGTCCAATCTGATTTCTGATCATTTTTCTGATCGATTTTGTATAGAAGTGATTGGAAAATCGATCAGAAAAATGATCAGAAATCAGATTGCTGTTGCTGGAAATTACTGATTCAACTGCCAATCTAACAGGAAATTGCATGGTGTGTACCAGGTATCAGAGTACTACTCAGACCAGGGCGGAGAGACGTATCCCCCCCTCTTCCCACTGAGAGTGGCCACAACAGGAGAAAAAAGCAACAGAGGTCAATTAAGCTAGTGGGGGAGGGAGAAAGTCACTAGAGCTAGTGGGGGAGGGAGTTCACTGGGGCTAGTGGGGGGAGGGGGGGAGGTCACTTGGGATAGTGGAGGACGCAGAAAGTCACTAGAGCTAGTGGGGGGGGGGGGGAGGAGGTATAAGGTCACTGGAGCTAGTGGGGAAGGCAGTGGGTCACTGGGGCTAGTGGGGGAGGAGAGAGGAGGCCACTGGAGCTACGTGGGGGGAGGTCACTGGGGCTACTGGGGGGAGGGGGGTAGAAGGTCACTGGGGCTAGTGGGAGGAGGGAGAAGGTCACTGGAGCTAGTGGGGGAAGGCAGAGGGTCACTGGGGCTAGTGGTGAAGGAGAGAGGAGGTCACTGGAGCTCGGGGAGGGGGGGAGGAGCTCACTGGGTCAACTGGAGTAGGCAAAAGGCCACTGGAGCTAGTGGGGGTGGGAGGAGGTCACTGGGGCTACTGGAGTGGAGGGGGCAGTATTCCACTGGAAGAGGGAGGAGGTCACTGGAGCTAGTGGGTGGAGGGAAGAGGTCATTGGGGCTAGCAGGGGCAAGACAAAGGTCACTGGGGCTACTGGGGGGGAGGAAGGTCACTGGAGCTAGCGGGGAGAGGGGAAAGGTCACCGAAGACAATGGGGGCAGGTAGATTCATACTTACTGAATTCTGGTTGCAGGTGTCCATTCTTCCGCAGTCCTAAGGGGGCAAGGCTTCCTCCAGGCAAGTCTTCCTCCTGCTGGACAAGCACTCCTTAGTGCACAGGAGACTGGGGGTGACCTCTCCCCTGTGCAGGGGGGCTGGGCTTCCTCTGAACAGGAGATGGGGCTTCCTCTAGGCACACTTCCATCTTCCAGACACATGCTCCGACCACGGGCTGCAGATGGCCTTTCCTGTATGTGGATGGCAGGGCTCACCTTAGCCAGCCATCCTACCATCCGAGTCCCATGCGGGGGACGGGGCTTCAGCGGTTGGGGGCGGGGCTTATGGCGGCCAGGAAACCTCTCCCAAGTGTCTCAGATGGGGGCAGCTGCTTGTAGTCCTGCTTGACTGTGACCCCAGCAGCACAGTCAAATCAGCCTCCGCTGCCTGTCAGTTCCTCCTGCCCCAGTCTCCACCACGCACAGGAACACAGCAGCCAACTCCTTGTGTGGCCTGATGGCTGCTACAGTGCCGCTGCAGGATGTCAGTGTAACCACGTGGTGGTTACTTCAGTCTGCAGCCAAGGCAACAGGACGCCCAGGAGGAGTCAGCCAAGAGAGAGAGGTGATCGCAGCACTGCTTTTCTTTCCTCTTCAGCGCGCGTCACCCTCTCTCTGTCATTCCTGCCCTTCTGCCTGCGCCCCCTTTCTCCTCAGTGCTGCACTGCGCCCCGTGCGGTGGCACTATCCGCACGCCTGTAGAAACGGGCATGCCTGTGACAAATCTTTATGAATAGCCAAAAAAAAGTCTAAAATACTGAATGCGGTATTTTACCAACCTGTTTTTTTTTTTTTTTTTTAATGGAACAGCCCTTTATGAATTGAAGCCACGTAACAATATGTAACAGCATGTAACAATACAGAGACCTTCTCCGCAGCAGTTCTACTGTTACCAAACGGGTCTTTGTGAATTGAAGCCATGATTTTCAGTAAATTACCATACTTCTACTGCACCGTGCAGTAGAAGTTTGGTAAGTTACTGAAAATTATGGCTTCAGTTCACAAAGACCTGTTCGGTAACAATAGAACTGCTGCGGAGAAGGTCTCTAAATTGTTACATGCTGTTTTTCCACTTCTGTGCAGTGATGGCATTACGCAGTGGTGCTCGGATACATATTTTTGATATCTGTCTTGTTCCGGATCCAGATAGCAAAAAATCTGGATAAATCCCGATATCTGGTTTTGAACCGTTTGGATATCCGAGTCTATCCAGATATCCGAACCCATTATCTGGATTAAATCCGGGTATCTGGATTGAAAACCGGAAGTGGCCTTTAAATTGCTTCCAAAACGTCTTTTATAATAAATGATGCATGAAGCATCAGGTTTTTTTTAAAGAAACTTAGCAATTGTTTATGTGAGGAGGTATAATAATACAAACAAAAAGAAAAAGAAATGACTGTAAATTAACATCAGGAGGCTCCAGATAGTGTTGGGCGAACAGTGTTCGCCACTGTTCGGGTTCTGCAGAACATCACCCTGTTCGGGTGATGTTCGGGTTCGGCCGAACACTTGATGGTGTTCGGCCAAACTGTTCGGCCATATGGCCGAACTAAGAGTGCATGGCCGAACGTTACCCGAACGTTCGGCTAGCGCTGTGATTGGCCGAACGGGTCACGTGTAGTGTTGGGCGAACATCTAGATGTTCGGGTTCGGGCCGAACATGGCCGAACTCCGAACATAATGGAAGTCAATGGGGACCCGAACTTTTGTGCTTTGTAAAGCCTCCTTACATGCTACATACCCCAAATTTACAGGGTATGTGCACCTTGGGAGTGGGTACAAGAGGGAAAAAAATTTAGCAAAAAGAGCTTATAGTTTTTGAGAAAATCGATTTTAAAGTTTCAAAGGGAAAACTGTCTTTTAAATGCGGGAAATGTCTGTTTTCTTTGCACAGGTAACATGCTTTTTGTCGGCATGCAGTCCTAAATGTAATACATATAAGAGGTTCCAGGAAAAGGGACCGGTAACGCTAACCCAGCAGCAGCACAGGTGATGGAACAGGAGGAGGGTGGCGCAGGAGGAGAAGGCCACGCTTTGAGACACAACAACCCAGGCCTTGCATGAGGACAAGAAGCGTGCGGATAGCAATTTGCATTTTGTCGCCATGCAGTCATAAATGTAATACAGATGAGAGGTTCAATAAACAGGGACCGGAAACGCTAACCCATCACAGATGTTCATTGTTCATGTTACTTGGTTGGGGTCCGGGAGTGTTGCGTAGTCGTTTCCAATCCAGGATTGATTCATTTTAATTTGAGTCAGGCGGTCTGCATTTTCTGTGGAGAGGCGGATAAGCCGCCGATCTGTGACGATGCCTCCGGCAGCACTGAAACAGCGTTCCGACATAACGCTGGCTGCCGGGCAAGCCAGCACCTCTATTGCGTACATTGCCAGTTTGCGCCAGGTGTCTAGCTTCGATACCCAATAGTTGAAGGGTGCAGATGGATTGTTCAACACAGCTACGCCATCTGACATGTAGTCCTTGACCATCTTCTCCAGGCGATCGGTGTTGGAGGTGGATCTGCACGCTTGCTGTTCTGTGTGCTGCTGCATGGGTGTCAGAAAATTTTCCCACTCCAAGGACACTGCCGATACCATTCCCTTTTGGGCACTAGCTGCGGCTTGTGTTGTTTGCTGCCCTCCTGGTCGTCCTGGGTTTGCGGAAGTCAGTCTGTTGGCGTACAACTGGCTAGAGGAGGGGGAGGATGTCAATCTCCTCTCTAAAGTCTCCACAAGGGCCTGCTGGTATTCTTCCATTTTGACCTGTCTGGCTCTTTCTTCAAGCAGTTTTGGAACATTGTGTTTGTACCGTGGATCCAGAAGGGTATAAACCCAGTAATTGGTGTTGTCCAGAATGCGCACAATGCGTGGGTCGCGTTCAATGCAGTCCTAGGCCGAAGAGGTCATAGCCTAGGGTCACAAAACCTGTTTATTTGGGCAATTTCAATGGTGGCGAGTCTGACGTACATAAATTGCAGCAATGGCCGTTAGCAACGTCTGAATCTCACGAAATGTCTCATGCAGGTAGAAGACATATTGTTAGACTTTGGCTCCAAAGATGGGTTCCCTACATCTCTGCAAACCAGAGTTACAGGGCTCCAAATTTGGTAAAATCCCCCATAGGCTTTCATTGGGCCTCCTATTTACAGTTCCAAAATCTCACATCTTTTCAAAGGGCAATTACTCAGCAGTGGCAAATGTTCTAGCATTGTAGGGACCCTTAGGGGGAACATGACTGGTGAGTTTCGGGCCCCTAGGCCGAAGAGGTCATAGCCTAGGGTCACAAAAACCTGTTTATTTGGGCTATTTCAATGGTAGTGATGGTGACGTACATAAATCGCAGCAATGGCCGTTAGCAAAGTCTGAATCTCACGAAATGTCTCATGCAGGTAGAAGACATATTGTTAGACTTGGATTCCAAAGATGGGGTCCCTACATCTCTGCAAACCAGAGTTACAGGGGTCCAAAATTGGTAAAATCCCCCATAGGATTTCATTGCCTCCCTATTTCACTTTCCAAAATCTCACATCTTTTCAAAGGGCAATGGCTCAGCAGTACCAAATTTTCTAGCATTGTAGGGACCCTTAGGGGGAACATGACTGGTGAGTTTCGGGCCCCTAGGCCGAAGAGGTCATAGCCTAGGGTCACAAAAACCTGTTTATTTGGGCTATTTCAATGGTAGTGATGGTGGCGTACATAAATCTCAGCCATGGCCGTTAGCAACGTCTGAATCTCACGAAATGTCTCATGCAGGTAGAAGACATATTGTTAGACTTGGATTCCAAAGATGGGGTCCCTACATCTCTGCAAACCAGAGTTACAGGGGTCCAAAATTGGTAAAATCCCCCATAGGATTTCATTGCCTCCCTATTTCACTTTCCAAAATCTCACATCTTTTCAAAGGGCAATGGCTCAGCAGTACCAAATTTTCTAGCATTGTAGGGACCTTTAGGGGGAACATGACTGGTGAGTTTCGGGCCCCTAGGCCGAAGTGGTCATAGCCTAGGGTCACAAAAACCTGTTTATTTGGGCTATTTCAATGGTAGTGATGGTGACGTACATAAATCGCAGCAATGGCCGTTAGCAAAGTCTGAATCTCACGAAATGTCTCATGCAGGTAGAAGACATATTGTTAGACTTGGATTCCAAAGATGGGGTCCCTACATCTCTGCAAACCAGAGTTACAGGGGTCCAAAATTGGTAAAATCCCCCATAGGATTTCATTGCCTCCCTATTTCACTTTCCAAAATCTCACATCTTTTCAAAGGGCAATGGCTCAGCAGTACCAAATTTTCTAGCATTGTAGGGACCCTTAGGAGGAACATGACTGGTGAGTTTCGGGCCCCTAGGCCGAAGAGGTCATAGCCTAGGGTCACAAAAACCTGTTTATTTGGGCTATTTCAATGGTAGTGATGGTGACGTACATAAATCGCAGCAATGGCCGTTAGCAACGTCTGAATCTCACGAAATGTCTCATGCAGGTAAAAGACATATTGTTAGACTTGGATTCCAAAGATGGGGTCCCTACATCTCTGCAAACCAGAGTTACAGGGGTCCAAAATTGGTAAAATCCCCCATAGGATTTCATTGCCTCCCTATTTCACTTTCCAAAATCTCACATCTTTTCAAAGGGCAATGGCTCAGCAGTACCAAATTTTCTAGCATTGTAGGGACCCTTAGGGGGAACATGACTGGTGAGTTTCGGGCCCCTAGGCCGAAGTGGTCATAGCCTAGGGTCACAAAAACCTGTTTATTTGGGCTATTTCAATGGTAGTGATGGTGACGTACATAAATCGCAGCAATGGCCGTTAGCAAAGTCTGAATCTCACGAAATGTCTCATGCAGGTAGAAGACATATTGTTAGACTTGGATTCCAAAGATGGGGTCCCTACATCTCTGCAAACCAGAGTTACAGGGGTCCAAAATTGGTAAAATCCCCCATAGGATTTCATTGCCTCCCTATTTCACTTTCCAAAATCTCACATCTTTTCAAAGGGCAATGGCTCAGCAGTACCAAATTTTCTAGCATTGTAGGGACCCTTAGGGGGAACATGACTGGTGAGTTTCGGGCCCCTAGGCCGAAGAGGTCATAGCCTAGGGTCACAAAAACCTGTTTATTTGGGCTATTTCAATGGAAGTGACGGTGGCGTACATAAATCTCAGCCATGGCCGTTAGCAACGTCTGAATCTCACGAAATGTCTCATGCAGGTAGAAGACATATTGTTAGACTTGGATTCCAAAGATGGGGTTCCTACATCTCTGCAAACCAGAGTTACAGGGGTCCAAAATTGGTAAAATCCCCCATAGGATTTCATTGCCTCCCTATTTCACTTTCCAAAATCTCACAGGGGCCCGAACTGAGAGGTTGTGCGTACCAGAGCTCCTGTGGACTTCCAGACCCTTTGCTGGCTTATACCTGGCCCAGCTTGAGAGGAGGTTTTCTGGGTACTTTGGACTACTAGAGGTCCCTGCTCAGGCCTGGCCTGCAGGGGCCTCCCTACTACTAACCGGCTGCTTCCAGCAATGGAGCAGTCGGCTCATACCCCCCCTGACCTGTCTTACCTAGGGGAAGGGGGAAGCACTACAGATGGTAAGCCTGGAAATATCGTGGCGGATGTAGTGGCATGGAACAGATTAATAAAGTTCCACACTGAACAATATGAGCAGCTGTGCATGCAATTGAAGCAGAGGATCCACCGCTTCGGAGTCAGGTGGAGACCCGAATTCCTGCAAGATGACCCTGTGACTGCAGAACTACAGAAAAAGGTTGCTGATCAATGTAGGGTGGTCTCAGAATTAGAAAAGAAAGGAGGACCCTTCCAAGAGACCCGACAGAATGCAGAAAGGTTCCGTCTGATGAATGTGGAGGCGGTGGTGAAGTGTGCGGTAGACAACATCTTGCCGGCACCTGTGAACCCAGTAACTTCCCAAGCCATAAGCCCTGCAGGAAAAACCAATTCCAGAGGTAGTAAATGCAGGCAGGTAGTGGAGAAGAGGGTGGCAGTGGAAAAAGTAAACAGAGAAAGTGCTGAGTCAGCAACTCGTAAGCAGTATACAGATGTGTGCAGTGAGAGCAAGGAAAGTGCGGGAAAAAAAGGTCTTAAGCAAAATGCAGAAGAACAGGAGAAAGAAAATGCTGATGCAAAGACTGATATCTTGTCAGGAAAAATGGAGAGTAATATGCAAGATAAAGAACGCATGGAGATTGAAAAAATGGAGCCAGAGGTGCCTATGGAGGAAAATAGCATTCCTTTCACAAGCCCAGATGCACCAGATGTGATTCCTGTGTCCCACTCTGATTCTGACATGCTGGAAGAATCAGAAGTTTCGCAGAGGACAAATGAAGACTTGCCACAGACCTCAGGCAAACCACCTCCTAAAGGAAAAAGAAGGAAGAGGAAAAACGGAGGAGCAAGCAGGAGGAAATCCTACTATGTCCGCAAGTCAGTGGGCATAGTAAGGCAGCTGGCGGCAGAGATCGCCGCTCGTACATTGACAGAGGAGGCGCCGGCGCAGACCGGAAGTGATGTCGGCGCAACTTCCGGTTGCACTCCGGGGGTCCAAGCGTGCGTTCCAGCTTCTCCTCGTGGAGATCGGAGGAGTGCTGGGCGGCTGCCAAAGGGGGAGGTCTCTGTGAAACTCCCCGAGGACACAGCGCAACCTGAGGGAAAAGGAAACAAGGACATCCCCTTGACGAACGAGCAGGAATCAAGCAGCATGGGCGCAGAGCCTATGGAGGACCAGCGACCTTTGCAGCCCGAGGAGAGTAAGGTGAACAAAAATAAGGACTCAATGGAGTCAGCAAATAAAGAGCAACAAGCACGTGACGTTGGCACAGTGCAGCCCCCTGTGGAGAAAGATCAAGCCGGGACCAGCAGCGCTGATCAAAGAGAACCTGAACTGAATACACTTGAGGAGGTGAGCAATGGCAGAAATATGGAGGCTGAGGTTACATGAGAAACCAGTAGTAAAAAAACTCCTGTAATGACAGTAGATACAATATTTGGAGACGTAGAGGTGTTTATAGATAAGAATGTAAAAGGTTTAATTGTATCCACTGGGAACTCGGACACAGAAGGCATGGGTATGCAATCCCAAGCAGATAATGATGGTGCTGGGAGTGTGCCTTTTGAACCAGAAACTTTGGGGAGTAAAATTGTTGGTGATTTTGTGGCGGGTAAAAAGCGTTATGTTGTGGAATCGAATATGTTGTATATTCTGGAATATAAAACTTGCAAGGTATTAGATTTCCTCCCAATGCAAGATGATACCAATTTAGGTAGAATCGAGTCTGTTGGCCTTGGTAATACGAACCTAGGCATGCAATCTAAATTTACGGCAGGAGATTACATTTTCATTATAAGAAATGAAGTACTGTTTTGCTACGACAACAAAGGTAATGAGATCTTAATGGAAGTTGTTAATGGTGTGGGTGAGTGTCATCCATCTGTTCGGGAAAGGCCGGCTGGAAAAACGTCGGTCACCCCTGACCTAGTATCCATTACGAGAGGAGGTGACAAAGCACCACCTTCTCCGAAACCTGTGGCTCAGGCACCTGCTGTTACATCTTACGCCCAGGCAGCAGGTCAGATGGGTGGAGGACGTGTCGGTGGTAGGAGAGTACCCGCTCCCTTGAAGCAGGGGGAGGATGCGCCTGTGTCCGGGGGGAGACGGAACGTAGTTCGTCTGAAATGGACAGGGGAGTCCCGGATTCCAAATAAACAGGATTTTGTTCGTCTCCTCTTGGGCACAGGTGTAAAGGCCCAGGACATCTATGCCATCATTGCTCCTGGTGACCCCCCTGAGTACTACGATGTTAGCTTTCTTACATCAGGGGGACAGGAGTTTTTTGTTGAAGGAAAAGAGAAGAGAGGAGCAGAGTGGAAACACTTTGCAGCTTCTTATATTTCTGGACAGCCCCTGGTGAGGAGAGCTAACATCGTGGTAACGAATGAATCCATTCCAGTGCAGGACATCGTCCTTTGGCTCTCTCACTACGTTGATGTGGTGTCCCCTCCTCAGAAGGTCCTGGATGACCTGGATATTTGGTGGGGTGGTTATGAGGTACAAATTAAAATGAAATACAAAAATGGCATCTATTCACATGTTCCTCGTACAGCCCTGCTAGGCAGAGATAAAATAACAGTCTTCTATCCGGGTCAGCCCAGGATCTGTAATCGATGTGGAGGGAGGGGACACTACAGTTATGGGTGCAAGCAACCACGTTGCGGTTTGTGCCAGGAGTTCGGACATGATGCAAAGGATTGCAACAACATCAAATGTAATTTGTGCCACAGTTTTGGTCACCCATACAGCATATGTCCGAACTCCTGGGCAAACCTGCCCGAATCAGTAAAAGAGGCCTTGCTAACGAAGATGGAAGAAGAGGGTATACAATCTTACGTGTCCAGCCTACCTCTTGTGTTACCCTCCCAGTCTGTTTCTACCCAGTCAAATCCTCAGGCTTCTGTGTCAGTTTCTGTCCCCAGTGTGTCAAACCCCATGTCTAAATCCCAGAAAGATCTCGGGGCTGTGCCCTCTTCTGATAAGACCCCATCTGGCAGGGCCTCTGAAACATCATGGCAGGTAGTGAAGAGAGTCAGGGGAAAGCGCCGCACTGTGAATGTGACCGAGGGAGCGGGTGCTCTCCCTGAGCAGACCGATTTCCTAGATGTTAAGAATCCGGGGGGTGTTTCTCCCTCTGGGAGACCCAAAAAGAGGTTTCTTGGGAAGGAGGGGCCTCGGAGTGCATTGAAAGGGGATTCTATTTCACAATCACCTGGGGGTGGTCCTCAGACTACTCTCGATCCCTCCCCAATCCTTCTCCCTTCCCCTTCCCTCCCTGTTGACCCTTCCTCTTCCCCAAATCCCCGTCCACCACCACCTCCTGATAAAACCCCTAAACCTGTGGAACCTACACCCCAACCTTCCACCTATGGAGTTCTCTCCTCATCAAAGGGAGGGGTAAAGAAAAAAATGCTTGGCGTGGAGTCTCTTCATCCAGATGACCTGCGTTGTCTGGAGGAGAGACTGCACGGTATGAAAAAGCATAAACTCAAAACACTGAGAGATAGACGGGTACAGAAGCAGAGTGAAGTGGCGGCCAAAAGATTGGTCCGTCAACTGGCGAATAGATTTAAGGCCTTGAGCGATGAGCAGGAAGAGTCGCCTTCTGAGGAGGGTATGGAGGAGGAGGATACTGAACAGGAGAATACTTCCTAATGTTGTCCACGTGTTCTGTATTTCTTTTCCTTTTTGTCCTGTGTGGAGTAAACTGGAGTGAAACTATCTCAATTACTCAAATGGCTGTTCCCCCACCACTTAAACTGGCGACCATTAATGTCGCCAGTATTAAATCTGTAAGAGCTCGTAACCTGGCCTTATTTTTTCTCAGTAGTTTTGACGCTGACATTTTGTTTTTGCAAGAGACTAGGCTCACCTCCTTGGCTGATATCCATCTGGCCAGGAGGGACTGGCGATCCGGTCCGAGCTATTGGTCTCTTGCGGCCGAGCCTTACAGTGGTGTGGCAGTGCTTTTCAGAACTGAGATGGTAACTTGCCGGCGAGTAATTGAAGTAGAGATGGGGAGATGTCTGGTCTTAGACGTTGTTGTGAGAGGACAGAACCTCAGGTTAATCAATGTTTATGCACCACAGACTTATTGGGAGAGGAGACGTCTTTTCACAGCAATCAGGCCATTCCTTTTTACGACGCAACCGATTGTGTTTGGTGGTGATTTTAACACCATTGTCAGGGTAATGGACAGGGAAGGTGCCAACACTCGGTTGCGTCCTGATAGCATTTTCTTAAATAGGATAGTTAAAGAGGCGGGTCTGGTGGATGTTCATGTTCAACACTCACCAGGCCTCACTGGGTTCACTTTTCAGAGGCCAGGGCGTCAGAGTAGGATAGATAGATTTTTTGTTACAGAGAATTGTACTGCCTCAGCCCCAAGGGTTCAGGCGGTGGAATTCTCGGATCACTGTATTCTGTCGGTGGATCTGGGTGCGTCCTGTGCTCCTCCCAGGGGTAGGGGTACCTGGAAGTTAAATTCGTCCCTGCTTTTGGAAGAGAATGTAAGACAGTCTGTTGAGGCATTTTTTCAAGCACAGATCACCATCCTGGAATGCTTTGACAACAGGTCAGAGTGGTGGGAGGTAGTCAAAAGTCGTGTCATCAGACTTTTCAAGGGCCTAGCCAAGAAAAAACAGATTGGTAGAAATATTGCTTACCAACAACTGAGAAGAAAGCTTGAGATCCTGGTCTCGGAGAACGGAGATCAGGGGGAGATCTCTGAGGTCAAGGCCCAACTCAAGCAGCAGCAATACGACCGTCTGACTTCTCTGTATTTGGAGAGGGATTATGGCAAATACCACTCGCCTGATCCCTATCAGAATTGCAGACAAGGTGCAGCCCTTAAAACGGTTACTGGACTCAGAGATGGATCGGGTTCTGTGGATAAGTCCAGGCACGGAATCCTATCCATTGCTAGAGATTTTTATGCTGACCTGCTTGGGAACAAACCGATTGACCAGGCTGGGATGGAAACCTTTCTGGTCTCAACTCCAGGGCTGGGAGGTACAGATGTTTCTAACATAGACCTGACAGAGGCAATCACCGCTGAAGAAGTAGTGAGAGCCATTGACAGTCTCACGCCCAAAAAATCTCCTGGTCCAGATGGTTTGACAGCTGAGTTTTACAAAGCTTTCAAAACCTTTCTGGCACCTCAATTGGCAGATGTGTTCAATCAGTGTCTTGCTGAAGGTGACTTACCACCTTCCATGAGAAAGTCAGCGGTCATTCTCCTGTCTAAAGGTAAAGATCCTGAGATGATTGAGAATTGGCGTCCCATCAGCCTTCTCAACACCGACAGAAAGATTCTGGCGAAAATATTATTCTGGCGTCTATCCCAGGCGACATCCTTGCTTTCCCACCATCAGCACTGCTCGATTTCAGGAAGAGGCACTTTCTCAGCACTTTTGTCTGTCCGGGAAGTCCTGGAACGATGCAGAGCTGAGGGTTGGGGAAAGTACTTGCTGGCATTGGATCAGTCTAAGGCTTTTGATCGAGTAAATCATGAGTACCTATGGCGGCTACTTTGTGGGTATGGCCTACAGGAAGGGTTTGTTAATTGGCTTCGCATTTTGTATAAAGAGGCAGAGAGTTTCATGCTCATAAATGGCTGGGTTGGCGAATCTTTCAAGGTTTGTTCTGGAGTGCGTCAGGGGTGTCCGCTGAGCTCCCTCCTGTACGTATTCGCGATCGACCCCTTCGTAAGAAGGTTAGAAAGCAGTGCGCTCAGTGGAGTTCCTGTGGGCATTTCTGATGTGCCTCCCCTGAAGGTTGTGGCCTATGCCGATGATGTGACGGTGATAGTTTCGGGGACAGAAGAGGCGGAGGTAGTGGTCTCAGAGATTGTGCTGTACTCAAAGGCATCAGGGTCACAAGTCAATCCAGACAAGTGTGAAATTTTCTGGATGGGGAATGATGGAGAGAGCTTTGAGCTTCCTGGCTCCTTTCCCGTGCCTCAACAGAAAATTAAGATTCTCGGCATCGAATTTGGCCCTGGCGATTATGGTCATCAAAATTGGGTATGTAGGCTAAATGATGTCGACGCCAAAGTAGCACGCTGGAAGAACTGGTCTTTAACGTTCAGGGAAAAGGTGGACTTGATCAAGAGTCATCTGGTTCCAATATTACTTTATGTCAGTTATGTCGCAATTTTGCCCCAGTCTCTGTACACAAGGATCTGCGGTCTGTTTTTTCAGATGCTCTGGGGAAACAGATTATACCTTATGCGCAGAAATATCACCTACAAAACCAGGCGGGAAGGTGGTTTAGACATGGTCAATCCAATCGTTTTCTTTTCTCTGCTGTTTATTAAACACAACCTTGGTAGCATGCTTGCAGAGAACCCGCCTGTTTGGGTAGGCATTTTCCGGACCTGGTTTGGGACTTTGCTCACGAGTTGGGAAAGCGGTGGCTCAGTGAAAAGACTGGGGTCTCGCCGTGACTATCTCCCGGCCTACGTTGTCATGTGCTTGAAAAAATTGAAACAGTGGGGATTGACGGTGGAGGATGTCAGATCGGTCGGGAGGCGAGACCTAACGAAACGGGTGATAGACTCCTACTTTCCTGACCCAATGTACTTAAGAGACTGCCCAAGCGTGCAATTGGAGGAGGGTTTGAGGCTGATTAATTCGCCACGTATTCCAAATAAATTGTGGGATATAGCTTGGCTTTCTTTTCACGGCAAGCTCTATGTTAGGAGCAATGTTAAGTACTTGAATGTGGATGCACGTGGATGTCCTCGTGAGGAGTGTGGTGGTGTCGAGGAATCCATGGACCACTTTCTTCTTCATTGTCCCTTTAACATAGAGGTGTGTAAACAGGTGGGTGGGATCCTAGGTATCCCCTTTCTGGAGCGTCTGAGTTACGCTGAGTGGGCATATGGGGCATTCAGGTCCTACCAGGGTTATGATTTATGCACTTTATATTTAGTCAGTTTAGCCATTAGACAGCACACATGGTTGGCACGGTGTCAGTTAGTCATTAGACAAAAATCCATCCCTGTCCAGGTGGTGGTGAACAATGTTCTTGGTGAGGTGTCCAGGATTTGGTGCTCGGAGAGACGTAGGTTGGGCAGGAGTGCTTGGTTTCTTGCTTGGCAGAATATCAGGCCTCCTTAGCTCATCCATGTCTCTCCTGGGTGGGCTTTCTATTTCTTTGGCTCACCCTGCTTAGATTTTGATTATTTCTCTATATTTTTTATGTTCGGCCACAGACATAGCTGAAGTCTTCCCTCCAGCTTACTTGGGGGCTCTTTGTTTTGTCTTGTTACAGTTTTGATTATTTTTTGTCTCGTGTGTGCTACCCCTCCCGGTGTGAGTGGGTTGCTGCATGATTACGTCTTGTTATATGTCTGGTGTTTGGTCACTAATGGGTTGGTGTAAGGTGGCGGTTCATGTCGTCTAGTCTTGCGTCGTATATATGTAGAGAATGCATGGTTCTCCTGTTCAGGATTTAGTTCAGTTCCCTTGGAAACAATTGTTGTTGCTTTGTTTGGGCGTAAAAGTCCCTTTGGTACATAGAATTTAAAGAATATGCGAAGATGCAGTACAGTTACTGTACTGACATTATGAGTTGTACATATTTTCTGTACAAAGTGTTTATGTTTATGCAGATGTTATGCGATTTCTTTTGATTTGTGTGATCATTTTTGGTCACTAAACTTTATTATTTATTTGTATGTAAATTTGTACATAATTTTTACAATAAAAATCATCACTACTATTGAAATAGCCCAAATAAACAGGTTTTTGTGACCCTAGGCTATGACCTCTTCGGCCTAGGGGCCCGAAACTCACCAGTCATGTTCCCCCTAAGGGTCCCTACAATGCTAGAAAATTTGGTACTGCTGAGCCATTGCCCTTTGAAAAGATGTGAGATTTTGGAAAGTGAAATAGGGAGGCAATGAAATCCTATGGGGGATTTTACCAATTTTGGACCCCTGTAACTCTGGTTTGCAGAGATGTAGGGACCCCATCTTTGGAATCCAAGTCTAACAATATGTCTTCTACCTGCATGAGACATTTCGTGAGATTCAGACTTTGCTAACGGCCATTGCTGCGATTTATGTACGTCACCATCACTACCATTGAAATAGCCCAAATAAACAGGTTTTTGTGACCCTAGGCTCTGACCTCTTCGGCCTAGGGGCCCGAAACTCACCAGTCATGTTCCCCCTAAGGGTCCCTACAATGCTAGAAAATTTGCCACTGCTGAGTAATTGCCCTTTGAAAAGATGTGAGATTTTGGAACTGTAAATAGGAGGCCCAATGAAAGCCTATGGGGGATTTTACCAAATTTGGAGCCCTGTAACTCTGGTTTGCAGAGATGTAGGGAACCCATCTTTGGAGCCCAAGTCTAACAATATGTCTTCTACCTGCATGAGACATTTCGTGAGATTCAGACGTTGCTAACGGCCATTGCTGCAATTTATGTACGTCAGACTCGCCACCATTGAAATTGCCCAAATAAACAGGTTTTGTGACCCTAGGCTATGACCTCTTCGGCCTAGGACTGCATTGAACGCGACCCACGCATTGTGCGCATTCTGGACAACACCAATTACTGGGTTTATACCCTTCTGGATCCACGGTACAAACACAATGTTCCAAAACTGCTTGAAGAAAGAGCCAGACAGGTCAAAATGGAAGAATACCAGCAGGCCCTTGTGGAGACTTTAGAGAGGAGATTGACATCCTCCCCCTCCTCTAGCCAGTTGTACGCCGACAGACTGACTTCCGCAAACCCAGGACGACCAGGAGGGCAGCAAACAACACAAGCCGCAGCTAGTGCCCAAAAGGGAATGGTATCGGCAGTGTCCTTGGAGTGGGAACATTTTCTGACACCCATGCAGCAGCACACAGAACAGCAAGCGTGCAGATCCACCTCCAACACCGATCGCCTGGAGAAGATGGTCAAGGACTACATGTCAGATGGCGTAGCTGTGTTGAACAATCCATCTGCACCCTTCAACTATTGGGTATCGAAGCTAGACACCTGGCACAAACTGGCAATGTACGCAATAGAGGTGCTGGCTTGCCCGGCAGCCAGCGTTATGTCGGAACGCTGTTTCAGTGCTGCCGGAGGCATTGTCACAGATCGGCGGCGTATCCGCCTCTCCACAGAAAATGCAGACCGTCTGACTCAAATTAAAATGAATCAATCCTGGATTGGAAACGACTACGCAACACTCCCGGACCCCAACCAAGTAACATGAACAATGAACATCTGTGATGGGTTAGCGTTTCCGGTCCCTGTTTATTGAACCTCTCATCTGTATTACATTTATGACTGCATGGCGACAAAATGCAAATTGCTATCCGCACGCTTCTTGTCCTCATGCAAGGCCTGGGTTGTTGTGTCTCAAAGCGTGGCCTTCTCCTCCTGCGCCACCCTCCTCCTGTTCCATCACGTGTGCTGCTGCTGGGTTAGCGTTACCGGTCCCTTTTCCTGGAACCTCTTATATGTATTACATTTATGACTGCATGCCGACAAAAAGCATGTTACCTGTGCAAAGAAAACAGACATTTCCCGCATTTAAAAGACAGTTTTCCCTTTGAAACTTTAAAATCGATTTTCTCAAAAACTATAAGCTCTTTTTGTTAAATTTTTTTTTCCTCTTGTACCCACTCCCAAGGTGCACATACCCTGTAAATTTGGGGTATGTAGCATGTAAGGAGGCTTTACAAAGCACAAAAGTTCGGGTCCCCATTGACTTCCATTATGTTCGGAGTTCGGGTCGAACACCCGAACATCGCGGCCATGTTCGGCCTGTTCGGCCCGAACCCGAACATCTAGATGTTCGCCCAACACTAGCTCCAGACAGCGGTCGTGCAGCCCACATTGTGTCCAATGCACAACTGGGACATCACAGTTTTCAGCCCAGACAGCTCAAAAAAAATTACATAGTTACATAGTTATTTGGGTTGAAAAAAGACATACATCCATCGAGTTCAACCAGTTCAACCAGACAACAAAGTACAACACCAGCCTGCTCCCTCACCTATCCCTGTTGATCCAGAGGAAAGCGAAAAACCCTTACAAGGCATGGTCCAATTCACCCCAAAAGGAAAAAAATTCCTTCCCTACTCCAGATGGCAAGGAGCACACACTAACTATCTATCTGTCACTCACTGACTGACTCTAACAGCAGCACTGCAGTAACTATCTGTAGTAAATGAAGCTAACACAGTAGTAGTACTCTCTCCAACAACTAACTACACACAATATAAGACTAGTAGTAGTACAGTATTCTAATCCCTAATAACCTACAAGCTATACTGTAGCTAAGGCTGGCAACAGGCCTAGCCTGTGCACACAGCAGGCCTTAACCTAGCCTAGCAGCTGCAGCACTGAGTCTGACTGTCACACTGACTAAAATCAAAATACAAGCTAGCTAACTAAAAAACAATAACATACTGGTGTAGTACAGGTGTTTATGAGCAAAAATGCTAGGTTTAACACAGTAATACAGCACTTGCTTAGCCAATAGCACTGGAGATGTCTCTCAGTGAGCAGTCACAAGCAAGGATGAGATTCTCATCATGACGCCTGCCTTATATACAGGAGGGGCTGGCCAGGGTTCTCCTCTGTGACTGGTTGCTAGGGCTTTGGCTGGGAGCCCTCTGATTGGCTCTATGACCTCATGGACATCATCTCCGTGGTTACACTATCCGGATATGGGTACCCGAACTAGGTATCTGGATTGATTTCCAGATACCTAATATGTATCTGGATTCACTCGGATAATGCATTCTGGATTTATCCAGCTATCTGGAATCCGTATCCAAGTTCGGATACCAGAAAAAAGTCGGGATATCTGGATAGTTCGGGTATCTGGAATCTGGATGAGCATCACTGAGTAAAAGGCATCCCCAGGAATCCTTTAGATGTACATATTTGTTCTGCTCCCTCTGAATTAGAGTTGGGCCGAACGGTTCGCCTGCGAACGGTTCCATGCGAACTTCCGTGGTTCGCGTTCGCGTCCCGCAGGCGAACCTTTGCGGAAGTTCGGTTCGCCCCATAATGCACATGGAGGGTCGACTTTGACCCTCTACATCACAGTCAACAGGCCCAGTGTAGCCAATTAGGCTACACTAGCCCCTGGAGCCCCACCCCCCTTATATAAGGCAGGCAGCGGCGGCCATTACGGTCACTCGTGTGCTGCCTGCGTTAGTGAGAGTAGGGCGAGCTGCTGCAGACTGTCTCTCAGGGAAAGATTAGTTAGGCTTAACTTGTTCCTGTCTGGCTGCATACCTGTTCTGTGAACCCACCACTGCATACCTGTGCTGTAAACCCACCACTGCATACCTGTGCTGTGAACCCACCACTGCATACCTGTGCTGTGAACCCACCACTGCATACCTGTGCTGTGAACCCACCACTGCATACCTGTGCTGTGAACCCACCACTGCATACCTGTTCAGTGAACCTGCCACTGCATACCTGTTCTGTTCAGTGGACCCGCCACTGTATACCTGTTCAGTGAACCCGCCACTGCATACCTGTTGTGTTCAGTGAACCTGCCACTGCATACCTGTTCTGTGAACCCGCCACTGTATACCTGTTCTGTTTAGTGAACCCGCCACTGTATACCTGTTCTGTTTAGTGAACCCGCCACTGCATACCTGTTCTGTTCAGTGGACCCGCCACTGTATACCTGTTCAGTGAACCCGCCACTGCATACCTGTTGTGTTCAGTGAACCTGCCACTGCATACCTGTTCTGTGAACCCGCCACTGTATACCTGTTCTGTTTAGTGAACCCGCCACTGTATACCTGTTCTGTTTAGTGAATCCGCCACTGCATACCTGTTCTGTTCAGTGGACCCGCCACTGTATACCTGTTCAGTGAACTCGCCACTGCATACCTGTTGTGTTCAGTGAACCTGCCACTGCATACCTGTTCTGTGAACCCGCCACTGTATACCTGTTCTGTTTAGTGAACCCGCCACTGCATACCTGTTGTGTTCAGTGAACCTGCCACTGCATACCTGTTCTGTGAACCCGCCACTGTATACCTGTTCTGTTTAGTGAACCCGCCACTGTATACCTGTTCTGTTTAGTGAACCCGCCACTGCATACCTGTTCTGTTCAGTGGACCCGCCACTGTATACCTGTTCAGTGAACCCGCCACTGCATACCTGTTGTGTTCAGTGAACCTGCCACTGCATACCTGTTCTGTGAACCCGCCACTGTATACCTGTTCTGTTTAGTGAACCCGCCACTGTATACCTGTTCTGTTTAGTGAACCCGCCACTGCATACCTGTTCTGTTCAGTGGACCCGCCACTGTATACCTGTTCAGTGAATCCGCCACTGCATACCTGTTGTGTTCAGTGAACCTGCCACTGCATACCTGTTCTGTGAACCCGCCACTGTATACCTGTTCTGTTTAGTGAACCCGCCACTGTATACCTGTTCTGTTTAGTGAACCCGCCACTGCATACCTGTTCTGTTCAGTGGACCCGCCACTGTATACCTGTTCAGTGAACCCGCCACTGCATACCTGTTGTGTTCAGTGAACCTGCCACTGCATACCTGTTCTGTGAACCCGCCACTGTATACCTGTTCTGTTTAGTGAACCCGCCACTGTATACCTGTTCTGTTTAGTGAACCCGCCACTGCATACCTGTTCTGTTCAGTGGACCCGCCACTGTATACCTGTTCAGTGAACCCGCCACTGCATACCTATTGTGTTCAGTGAACCTGCCACTGCATACCTGTTCTGTGAACCCGCCACTGTATACCTGTTCTGTTTAGTGAACCCGCCACTGTATACCTGTTCTGTTTAGTGAACCCGCCACTGCATACCTGTTCTGTTCAGTGGACCCGCCACTGTATACCTGTTCAGTGAACCCGCCACTGCATACCTGTTGTGTTCAGTGAACCTGCCACTGCATACCTGTTCTGTGAACCCGCCACTGTATACCTGTTCTGTTTAGTGAACCCGCCACTGTATACCTGTTCTGTTTAGTGAACCCGCCACTGCATACCTGTTCTGTTCAGTGGACCCGCCACTGTATACCTGTTCAGTGAACCCGCCACTGCATACCTGTTGTGTTCAGTGAACCTGACACTGCATACCTGTTCTGTGAACCCGCCACTGTATACCTGTTCTGTTTAGTGAACCCGCCACTGTATACCTGTTCTGTTTAGTGAACCCGCCACTGCATACCTGTTCTGTTCAGTGGACCCGCCACTGTATACCTGTTCAGTGAACCCGCCACTACATACCTGTTGTGTTCAGTGAACCTGCCACTGCATACCTGTTCTGTGAACCCGCCACTGTATACCTGTTCTGTTTAGTGAACCCGCCACTGTATACCTGTTCTGTTTAGTGAACCCGCCACTGCATACCTGTTCTGTTCAGTGGACCCGCCACTGTATACCTGTTCAGTGAACCCGCCACTGCATACCTGTTGTGTTCAGTGAACCTGACACTGCATACCTGTTCTGTGAACCCGCCACTGTATACCTGTTCTGTTTAGTGAACCCGCCACTGTATACCTGTTCTGTTTAGTGAACCCGCCACTGCATACCTGTTCTGTTCAGTGGACCCGCCACTGTATACCTGTTCAGTGAACCCGCCACTGCATACCTGTTGTGTTCAGTGAACCTGCCACTGCATACCTGTTCTGTGAACCCGCCACTGTATACCTGTTCTGTTTAGTGAACCCGCCACTGTATACCTGTTCTGTTTAGTGAACCCGCCACTGCATACCTGTTCTGTTTAGTGGACCCGCCACTGTATACCTGTTCAGTGAACCCGCCACTGCATACCTGTTGTGTTCAGTGAACCTGCCACTGCATACCTGTTCTGTGAACCCGCCACTGTATACCTGTTCTGTTTAGTGAACCCGCCACTGTATACCTGTTCTGTTTAGTGAACCTGCCACTGCATACCTGTTCTGTGAACCCGTCACTGTATACCTGTTCTGTTCAGTGAACCCACCGCATCAGTGCGCATACCTGTGCAGTTAAGTGAACCCACCTACCTACGTGAGTGCACGCAGTGTGATATACCACTCCGTGCATACCCGATATGGACAAAACAGGTAGAGGAAGAGGTAGTGCCAGAGCCAGAGGAAGGCCACCCGGCAGGTCTGCGCGAGGTCGTGTAAATGTTATTTCGTGTGGACCTGGCCCACAGTACAGTGCTCGGAAGAAGGCACGTCCCATCACCTCCCAAGATTGTCAGGACGTGGTTGAGTATTTAGCGACACAGAACACCTCATCTTGCTCAGCCACCAGCGCTACTACTAGCACCACTTCCGCTGCATTTGACACTTCGCAAGAATTATTTAGTGGTGAAATCACTGATGCACAGCCATTGTTGTTACAGCCAGATGAATTTTCACCAGCTCATATGTCTGAGTTACGCGGCAACACTATGGATGTAACGTGTCAGGAGGATGAAGGACCTACTGATGGTGCAAGTTTGGATTTGTCTGAGGCAAGCGAAGCTGGGCAGGATGACTACGATGATGACGGTAATAGGGATCCTCTGTATGTTCCCAATAGAGGAGATGAAGAGGGGGACAGTTCAGAGGGGGAGTCAGAGAGTAGTAGGAGGAGAGAAGTTGCTGAAAGAAGCTGGGGCAGCTCTTCGTCAGAAACAGCTGGTGGCAGAGTCCGGCACCATGTATCGCCACCTATGTACAGCCAGCCAACTTGCCCTTCAGCATCAGCTGCTGAGGTCCCCATAGTGCCCACATCCCAGGGTGGCTCAGCGGTGTGGAAATTTTTTAATGTGTGTGCCTCAGATCGGACCAAAGCCATCTGTTCGCTCTGCCAACAAAAATTGAGCCGTGGAAAGGCCAACACTCACGTAGGGACAAGTGCCTTACGAAGGCACCTGGAGAAAAGGCACAAACAGCAATGGGATGGCCACCTGAGCAAAAGCAGCAGCAGCACACAAAAGCAAAGCCACCCTCCTTCTCCTCTTCCTCCTCCATCAGGTGCATTATCTGCTTCTGCCGCTTTCTCTCTTCCACCTTCACAGGCACCCTCCTCCACTCCGCCTCTGCCCTTGAGCGCTTCCTGCTCCTCTGCCCACAGCAGCAGTCAGGTGTCCGTGAAGGAAATGTTTGAGCGGAAGAAGCCAATTTCGGCCAGTCACCCCCTTGCCCGGCGTCTGACAGCTGGCGTGGCGGAACTGTTAGCTCGGCAGCTGTTACCATACCGGCTGGTGGACTCTGAGGCCTTCCGTAAATTTGTGGCCATCGGAACACCGCAGTGGAAGATGCCAGGCCGCACTTATTTTTCGAGAAATGCCATACCCCAACTGCACCGTGAAGTTGAGAGGCAAGTGGTGTCATCTCTTGCGAAGAGCGTTGGGTCAAGGGTACACCTGACCACGGATGCCTGGTCTGCCAAGCACGGGCAGGGCCGCTACATTACCTACACAGCCCATTGGGTGAACCTGGTGGTGAACGATGGCAAGCAGGGCACAGCGGACCAAATTGTGACACCTCCACGGCTTGCAGGCAGGCCTCCTGCCACCTCCTCTCCTCCTGCTACATGCTCTTCGCTGTCCTCCTCCTCCTTGGCTGAGTGGCAGTTCTCCTCTCCAGCTACACAGCCCCAGCTCCGCAGGGCCTATGCTGCATGCCAGGTACGACGCTGTCACGCCATCTTAGACATGTCTTGTCTCAAAGCGGAGAGTCACACTGGAGCAGCTCTCCTGGCTGCTCTTAAGAAACAGGTGGATGAGTGGCTGACCCCGCACCACCTGAAGATAGGCAACGTGGTGTGCGACAACGGCAGCAATCTGCTTGCCGCTTTGCATATGGGGAAGCTGACACACATACCCTACATGGCACATGTCATGAATCTAGTGGTTCAAAGATTTGTGGCAAAGTACCCTGGCTTAGCGAATGTCCTGAAGCAGGCCAGGAAGTTCTGTGGGCATTTGAGGCGGTCTTATACAGCCATGGCACGCTTTGTGGAAATTCAGCGCAAAAACAACATGCCGGTGAGACGCCTCATTTGCGATAGCCCGACTCGCTGGAACTCGACCCTGCTCATGTTCTCCCGCCTGCTAAAACAGAAGAAAGCCGTGACCCACTACCTCTACAACTACAGTAGAATGAAACAGTCTGGGAAGATGGGGATGTTCTGGCCCGACAACTGGACACTGATGGAAAATGCATGCAGGCTCATGCGGCCGTTTGAGGAGGTGACCAACCTGGTGAGCCGCAGTGAGGGCACCATCAGCGACTTAATTCCCTACGCTTACTTCTTGGAGCGTGCTGTGCGTAGAGTGGCGGATGAAGCTGTGAATGAGCGTGACCAGGAACCGTTACGGCAGGAACAGGCATGGGACCAATTTTCATCAGACCCAGCTGTTTCCTCAACACCTGCGGCAGCACAGAGGGGGGAGGAGGAGGAAGAAGAGAAGTCGTGTGCAGAAGACGAGTCAGACTCAGAGGATGATGAGCAAGGTGTTTCTTTGGGGGAGGAGGAGGAGGAGGGGACAGCGGCAGGAGAACAACCTCAGCAGGCATCGCAAGGGGCTTGTGCTGCTCAACCTTCCCGTGGTATTGTTCGCGGCTGGGGGGAGGAGGTTGACTTACCTGACGTCACTGAGGAAGAGCAAGAGGAGATGGAGGGTACTGGATCCGACTTTGTGCAGATGTCATCTTTTATGCTGTCCTGCCTGTTGAGGGACCCCCGTATAAAAAACCTCAAGGGGAATGAGCTGTACTGGGTGGCCACACTACTAGACCCTCGGTACAGGCACAAAGTGGCGGACCTGTTACCAACTCACCGGAAGGTGGAAAGGATGCAGCACATGCAGAACCAGCTGTCAACAATGCTTTACAATGCCTTTAAGGGTGATGTGACGGCACAACGCCAGCAAGGTACCACTGCCACTAATCCTCCTCCCGTGTCCACGCAGTCAAAGACAGGACGCTCCAGCGATCTCATGGTGATGTCGGACATGCGGATGTTCTTTAGTCCAACGCCTCGCCGTAGCCCTTCCGGATCCACCCTCCACCAACGCCTGGAACGGCAGGTAGTCGACTACCTGGCCTTAAGTGTGGATGTAGACACTGCTGTGAACAGCGATGAGGAACCCTTGAACTACTGGGTGCGCAGGCTTGACCTGCTGTCCCAATTTGCCATCCAACTTCTCTCCTGCCCTGCCGCAAGCGTCCTGTCAGAAAGGACCTTCAGCGCAGCTGGAGGCATTGTCACAGAGAAGAGAAGTCGCCTAAGTCACAAAAGTGTTAAGTACCTCACCTTTATCAAAATGAATGAGGCATGGATCCCGGAGGGCTGCTGCCCGCCCCAAGACTAAGTCAGTCCCCGCACACACAGCATCTCTGCCTGCACGCCGTGTGACTGGCTGCCTGGCCTGCCCCAAGAAGACTAAGTCGCTCCCAGTCCCTCCACACAGCATGTCTGCCTGCAGGCCGCTTGACTACCTTCTCCGCCACCACCAACAGGGTCCGGGACTCCAGGCGGATTGCTGAATTTTTTAGGCCGCTGCTAGCAGCGGCCGCTGTAATAATTTTTCTGGTGCGTGTACATGACTGCCTAATTTTTCTGGCTGCACTGCGGGCAGCTGCAACAACAAAAGAAAAGGCATGTACATGCGCCCATTCCCCTTCGTGATCATTACCTTGCCGTGGTGAAGGGGCTTGCGTATCACAATGAAGCAATGACCGGCGCCTAGATGAGTGTCTCGGGGGGCACACCCACGATAATAAGGCCGTTGCCTCATTGTGGTCAGACCAAATTTGATCAGCTGGACAGTCACTGTTCTGTCATTCAGCTACATCAGCCAGGCGACCATATGGGCTGTAAAGCCACCAAAACCTGCACTCTCGCCATGGTGCGCACCAGTCCAGCACGGCCGTCACTACACAAACAGCTGTTTGCGCTGCGTTACACGGTGAGTTTGGTGTGTCAGTGTGAAGCAGTACCTTAATTACACCACCTGATTGATGTATACACATGCAAGATGTTTTAAAGCACTTTAGGCCTGTCATTTAGCATTCAATGTGATTTCTGCCCTTAAAACGCTGCTTTGCGTCAAATCCAGATTTTTCCTGGGGACTTTTGGCGTGTATCCCACTCCGCCATGCCCCCCTCCAGGTGTTAGACCCCTTGAAACATCTTTTCCATCACTTTTGTGGTCAGCATAATTATTTTTTTTTTTCAAAGTTCGCATCCCCATTGAAGTCTATTGCGGTTCGCGAACTTTAACGCGAACCGAACCTTTCGCGGAAGTTCGCGAACCAGGTTCGCGAACCTAAAATCGGAGGTTCGCCCCAACTCTACTCTGAATCTGTCTATTAGTCTTTATTAACATTTTATTTAATGGACAAAGTTTAGATGAACTTCCAAGAAATATAAGACAGGCCACGCTTAGATAATTCCCCCACTTGCTCCTTCGCATCTTCAAACAGGAACCTAAAGGGTTAAACGTCTGAAGGGCTGCAGGGGAAATCTATTTTGTGCTGGCGCTCTCCTCTACGGCCTGGGGGTAGAGAAGCTTGTCCCTCCCAAGAACGTCAGAGCAAATAGACAGAGAGTAGCAGGAGGTGGGGCTCTTCCTACTGGCTCTCTGCTTCTGTCAGTCATGGGCTTTCAGATGCTAAAGTTGGTTTTTGAACTGGGCGTTACCACATGTTCTAATTTTTATTAATAGACATTTACTGACGTGTTGAGGTATTACCACACAAGTTGGTAATTTACCTCACGGCTCTGTAATTTCAGCTTGCCATGCGGTAACAGCCTTTATGAATTGACATTTTACTAAATGCTCAGTAGAATCATCTGTTTTCTGCATTCTTTATGAATTGAAGCCAATGATGTAATCCAGCCAGGTACCAACAGCAGCCTAACCACAGTGCCTGAAATCTGATACCCTGGACTCAGTGCTTCACATTATGTGATCTATACTTGAAGGAAACCTGAGATCACAAATATTTATAATTACCTGGGGCTCCCTTCAGCCCTAAGAGCTCCGTGGGCTCCCTCGCCGGCCGCACCGTTATCTTCTTATTGCTGCCGGTTATCTGCTGCCGGTAATCCGACCTCATGCCCCTGCCGTACTCCTGCAGGAGCATGATGGGGGTATGCGCGGCCAGGCCTTACATGCGCAGAAGCTTATGACGATCGGAGTGGCCGGTGAGGGCTCTCGTGGAGCTGGGAGAAGCACCAGGTAATTATAAATGCAAGGATATTTTTGATCTCAGGTACACTTTAAAGGCTACATTCACACTGGGGTGTTGTGGTTAGTGATGCTCGGATACTCCTTTTTATTATTCGAGTTTGGTCGAATTCGCATAGTAAATTATTCGAATTCGGTCGAATATTCGAGTCGAATATTTTTTACTATTTGATTCGACCTCGGACTTCGAGCTCACTATTCGAGTCGGTATTCGAGCTCATTGTTCGAGCTGACTATTCGAATTGGCCTTAAATAGCTTCCAACACTTGTTTTGAGGGTGAATGATGCAAGAAACATCTTTTTTCCCAAGTAACAACAGCAAGTGATTATGTGGGGATGTTCCTTTAAAAAAAAAAAGGTGGAAAGAGAAGAGAAGTTGTGTCCAAAATTCTGTTCAGTAGTGTGTATACTTCTTCTTCTTCTTCTTTATCTTCTATATCTTCTTCTTCTTCTTCTTCTTCTATATCTTCTTCTTCTTCTATATCTTCTTCTTCTTCATTTTCTTCTTCTTCTTCTATATCTTCTTCTTCTTCTATATCTTCTTCTTCTTCTTCTTCTTCTTCTTCTTCATCTTCTTCTTCTTCTTCTTCTTCTTCTTCTTCTTCTTCTTCTTCTTCTTCTTCTTCTTCTTCTTTATCTTCTTCTTCATCATCTTCTTCTTCATCGTCTTCTTCTTCTTCTTCATCTTCTTCATCTTCATCTTCTTCATGAGGTAAATTCAGCATGAGGTAAATTCAGCAGCAGCAGCAGGAGGAGGAGGATGATTGTGTGGCAGCAGGCAGTCAATGAGGCAGGCAGCGAGACATAATAGGCTGTGTGGTACCTAGCGGTGGTACCAGGCCGTAAATACACAGCATGAGGTTCCAGACAGCGGTCGTGAAGCCCACATCATGTCCAATACACAACTGGGACAACACAGTTTTCAACCCGGACACCTCTAAAAATAATATCACAAAGTATTAATAAAAAGAATATATATTTTTTTAGTTTTTTTAAAGAAATGCAGCTATTTTTGAGCGTAATAAATAGCTGGTGGTGCACGCATGTTGGAAGCGCCATTGTATGTGCTCCCTGGCAGTGGAAACACACAGACAGCAGGAGGTAAATTCAGCAGCAGGAGGAGGAGGATGAGTGTGTGGCAGCAGGCAGCCAGGTAGGTAGGCAGCGTGACATAATAGCCCTGGTACCTAGCGTTGATACCAGGGCTGTAAATAAACACAACAGGAGGTCCCAGACAGCGGTCGTGCAGCCCACATCGTGTCCAATACACAACTGGGACAACACAGTTTTCAACCCGGGCACCTCAGAAAAATTAAACCTTTTTTTTATTTTTTTTTAATGGTTTACTTTTTTTTTTTTTTTTACAGCAAATTACACAGATATAGCTATTGTTGGACGTAATAGCTGGTGGCAGAGTGGCAGCAGAAGGTAATTCTGTGTACCCTGGCAGTGGGAAACACAGACAGACAGACAGCAGAAGGGCAGTACACAGCAGCTGTAGATGTAAAATGTGTGGCTGCAGGCGACGTAATAGTCAAGGTGAACCAGGCTGGCTTAGTGAGCAGGAGCCAGGAGGTGGTAAAGGGTGGTAAGGCACATTAACGATGGTTCTTCCGGCAGCCAGTTCATGTCCCCCTCTCGCCGAAAACAGGGGCCAGGAACTCGCCTTCCACCCACGCCTGGTTCATCTTGAGAAACGTCAGTCTGTCCACAGACTTGTGAGACAGACGTGAGTGTTTCTCGGTGACCACGCCACCAGCGGCACTGAAGCAGCGCTCGGACAGCACGCTGGAAGGGGGGCAGGACAGCACTTCCAGGGCGTACTGCGCCAGCTCGCTCCAGATCTCCAGGCGCTTGACCCAATACTCCATGGGATCAACAGGGGCATCGCTGTCAAGCCCGCTGTAGGACCCCATGTAGTCAGCCACCATTCGGGTCAGGCGCTGGCTGTGACCGGAGGAGGATGCTGCTGCATGCATCTCCTCTCTAGTCACTGCTGCCGGAGCCTCTACAGTCCTGTAGAGCTCGTTGCTGAGAGACAGCAGGTCTGTGGGGCGCTTGCTGCTGGATGCAGGCACCTGCTGCTGCCTCTGTGCTGGCTAGACAGTGGGGGTGGAAGGCTGGGGGAAGGCTTCCTCCAAGCGCTCAACAAGGGCCTGCTGCAAGCTCCTTATTTGTTGCGCTGGGTCTCCTCCTGCAGGCGGCAGGAACTGGCTCAACTTCCCCTTGAGGCGTAGGTCCAACATCATGCTGATCCAGATGTCCTCCCTCTGCTTCATCTGGATCACCCTGGGGTCCTTGCGCAGGCACGTCAGCATGTGCGCTGCCATTGGGAAGAGGCGGGCCACGTGTGCTGGCACATTGACGGTAGTGCTGTCCTCATCCTCCTCCTCTGCCGCCTCATCCTCTCTCCACCCCCGCACCAACTCAGCTGCGCTGTGCTGATCCCCCTCATCAGCAGCAAGGTCAGGGACCTCCACCAAGTCCTCCTCCTCCTCCCCCTCAGAGGTGGACTGTGCAGCTGCTTGCCGCTCCTGCTGGTCCAAGGCTGCCGCTCCCTGTTCCAGCAAAGCATCGAGGGCCCTGTTCAGCAGACAAACCAGGGGCACCCACTCGCAGACCATAGCATGGTCCCTGCTTCATGTTAGTGGCCTGCAGAAAGGGAGCCAGCACTAAGCACACCTGCTGCATGTGCCTCCAGTCATCATCGGGGACGATGGACGAGATGTTGCTGGTCTTGTCCCTTCTCTGAGCGGCGGAAACAGTGGCCTGGGCAAGGTACTGGTTGACAGCGTGCTTCTGTTCAACCAGGCGCTCCAACATCGCCAGGGTGGAGTTCCAGCGAGTTGGAACGTCAAGGATTAGCCGATGGCGTGGCAGCTCCAGCTCCTTTTGCACGTCTTCCAGGCTCGCACAGGCTGCAGCCGAGCGCCGGAAGTGACGCACAACGTTCCTTGCCGTTTCCAGCAGTTCGCCCATCCCCTGGTAGGTGCGCAAGAACTTCTGCACCACCAGGTTCAGCACGTGGGCAAGACAGGGGATGTGGGTCAGGTTTCCCCTGTCAATTGCGGCAACCAGATTGGCCCCATTGTCGGCCACCACCTCTCCGACTCTGAGGCCTCTGGGGGTCAGCCAAATCCTCTCCTGCTCCTGGAGTTTGGCCAACACATGGGTTGCCATCAGTTTGGTCTTCCCAAGGCTGACCAAGTGCAGCAGCGCTTGGCAGTGGCGGGCCTTCACGCTGCTGCTGAGGCGGGGGGTTTGGCCAGGTGTGCCGGAGGATGGCAGAGGATCGGAGGAACCTGCTGCAGTTCCCCTGACCCTGCGGTGTGGCACCACCCACTGTGTTGCTGCTGCTGCTGTGCCCGCTGCTGCTCTCCCATCCTCACCCCCTTCCACCAAGCTGACCCAGTGGACAGTGAAGGACAGGTAGCAGCCTGTCCCGAAGCGGCTGCTCCAGGAGTCCATGGTGACGTGGACCCTTTCACCAACCGCGTGCTCCAGCCCTCGCTCCACATTGGCCATCACAAAGCGGTGCAGTGCAGGAATGGCCTTGCGGGCGAAAAAGTGTCTGCTGGGGAGCTGCCAGTCTGGGGCTGCACAAGCAAGCAGCGCACGCATGTCGCTCCCCTCCTGCACGAGCGTGTACGGCAGGAGTTGGGAGCACATGGCCCGTGCCAGCAAGCCGTTCAGCTGACGCACGCAACGGCTGCTGGGAGGCAGAGCCCTAACCATACCCTGGAAGGACTCGCGGCTCTGGCGTGGCCTTTTGCTGGCACGGGAATCAGCGGACACAGCAGAGGAGGCCACTGAGGACTGGCTGCCAGAACAGGCCTCAGTGTCGGCGGCAGGAGTTGCAGAGGGGGGAGGAGCAGTGCGTTTCCGCACTCCTGCTGGTGCTGCTGGAGGAGCAGGAGGGCGGGTGGCTGCTGTTGCTGCTGCTGCTGCTGCTGCTGAAGGCTGTGCAGTGATGGGTGTGGTGCCACTGCCAGCACCAGATGCCTTCAGCCTCTGGAACTCCTCATGCTGGTGGAAATGTTTCGCAGCAAGGTGGTTGATGAGCGAGCTGGTGCAGAACTTTAAGGGGTCTGCACCTCTGCTCAACTTCCGCTGACAGTGGTTGCAAGTGGCGTACTTGCTGTACACTGTGGGCATGGTGAAAAATTGCCAGATTGGTGAAAAAAAAACAACCCCCTACGGCCTGGAGCCGCTGCTGCCTGTCTCCCTGTGGTGGTTGGGGCGGGGGCTTGGGTGCGGCTGGTGGTGACTGGTACTGGCAGATGCTGCTGCTGCTGCTGCTGAGCCTGAGACACCAGCAGGCTGTGGGACCTGCCTACTGCTGCCAATGCTTGCAATGATGCGCCTCCTTGCAAGGCCCACAAGCGCATCCTCCTCCTCCTCCTCAGAGCTGCTGATGACGACATCCCCTGGAGCTGGTGGCACCCAGTCTTTGTCTGTCACTGTGTCATCATCATCATCCCCCTCCTGAAACATGTCCTGCTGGGATGATGACCCCCCAAACTCCTCTCCTGATGCATGGATGGGCTGCTTGACTGTCGCCACATTCTTGCTGTCCAATCCCTCCTCCCCCAAAGTGCCCATCAGCATCTCCTCCTCCAAATCGCCAACAACAGCAGACAATACCCTGATGGTGCCTGGGGTAAAAATACAGCTGAGTGACAGGTCGCCAACTTGTGACGGTGAACTGGCCTCCTCCCCAGGCCTTGCTGGGCGGCTGCTGCGAACAGGGGTGGTGGTGGTGGTGGTGAGGGTGGAGGCCTCGGATGCAGAGCTGATGGCGGGCTGCTCATCCTCCGTCATCAGTTGCACCACAGTGTCTGCATCCTTTTCCTCAATGGGACGTTTCCGACCCGGCTGGAGGAAAATAGGAGCAGGTATTACACGCTGCTGCTGCTGCTGCTGTGTCTCTGCAGCGTGAGTTGCTCCTGCTGGGCGGCGCCCAAGGCGTCCACGGCCAGTGGCTATAGGAGGAATGTTAGCCACTGACGCAGCTGCTGCTGCTGCGGAACTGTGCATGGTGGCGCGGCCGCGGCTTGCCACAATGCTGCTGCCTCTCCTCTTGATTCCCTTGCTGCCCTTCCCCTTGCCCAAACCGCGCTGGCTGCCACTTCCAGACATCTTTGATGTTTTGGGCGTAAACAAAAAAGTTTTTTAAAAGGGCGGGTGAAAAAGTGGGGTACTTTAATGGAGTGGGTTGGTGGGTGAGGTGACACTAATCACTAAGTGATTAGATCGCTAAGTGATTACTAGTACAGTACTCATGGGCATCCGCACATATGGCAAATTCGGGCGTCTGCCCGACCCTGGCCTCCCGCTGCCCCCCCCTGGCCGCGTGCCAGTGCGGCCAGCAGGAGGGGAGCAGCACAGAGAAGAGGGAGAGCTATGGGCACAGTGGGGAAGGGCGGACGTCTCCCCCCCCTCCCTCACCTTAGGGCTCTACCTCCCTCGCTGTCCCCTCCGGAACGAAGTGTTGTGCAGTGGCTGGGCAGCGGGCGGAACTCACCTCCGTCTCGCTCCAAGCGCCAGAAGTTCTGGTGCTGCTGGTCTGGACCAGACCAGACTAGCGGCGCCTGAACGAGACGGAGGTAAGTTCCGCCCGCTGCCCAGCCGCTGCACAAAACTTTGTTCCGGAGGGGAGAGCGAGGGAGGGAGAGCCCTAAGGTGAGGGAAGGGGGGGGGGAGACGTCCGCCCTTCCCCACTGTGCCCATAGCTCTCCCTCTTCTCTGCGCTGCTCCCCTCCTGCTAGGGGCACACCTGGCTACTTATTCTGGGGACATATACCCCTCTCCTGCCTACATATACTGGGCACATATATCTCTGGCTACATACACTGGGCACATATACCCCTGACTACATATACTGGGCACATATACCCCTGGCTACATATACTGGGCACATATACCCCTGGCTACATATACTGGGCACATATACCCCTGGCTACATATTGTGGGCACATATACCCCCGCCTACATATACTGGGCACATGTACACCTGCCTACATATACTGGGGAAATTTACCCCCGACTACATATACTGGGCACATATAACCCTGACTACATATACTGGGCACATATACCCCTGGCTACATATACTGGGCACATATACCCCTGGCTACATATACTGGGCACATATACCCCTGGCTACATACACTGGGCACATATACCCCTGGCTACATATACTGGGCACATATACCCCTGGCTACCTGTTCTGGGGACATCTATACCGCTAGCCACTTATTCTGGGGACACCTATAGACCCGGGGCTACCTATTTTTAGGGAACCACTGCTGTCAGATTGAGTGTATTTTGGGGAACTGCTGCCAGGTGAGAGGTGTCTACCATATTAAGGGGGCATTCTGCCTATTTATGTGAAATGCTGTCTATGTGCCTCATGACTGCTGAATTTGTTTTGTTGAGGGCCTCATGGTTACTGAATTTGTCTTGTTGGGGGCCTCATGATTGCTGAGTTGGTCATATTGGGGGCCTCATGATGCTGAATTTGTCTTGATGGGGGTCACATGATTGCTAACTGCGACACTATGGAAAAAGCTGAATCATCATCATATGAGACAATAGCATTAAACCTACTTTTTCAGCTTTTTAAAACTGAAAATGAAACTGGGAGGTTCTAAAAAAATGAACACATTTTCTGGAGTCGGATGGATGAAATTGTTTATCTTCACAGTTTATTTTCAACTTGGATTTTCCATAATGTTCATGTATGAGTTAAAACGTTTGTATTTAGTTTAAATTGCTGTTGGCAATTTGCGATAGTAAAGTGACTTTTGGGTTGCAGTTTGGGCACTCGACCTTCAAAAGGTTCGCCACCACTGTCCTAATCTAATGTCCCACCATTGCTAAGTTCATGTAAACTTGTCTCCACCCACGAACACACCCACATTGCGGTTCATGACCACACCGCATGACGTAGCCTACACAACTCCACCCCAAAATTTTCTTTCTCCCCCCTTTTTGCCCCCCCCTGGAAAATTTTCTGCGGACGCCCATGACAGTACTAATACAAAATACAATAATTCAGTAATCAGTATAAGTGTGAACAGTGAACAGTGAGTGTGTCCCCTAGTACACTAACTAGAAAATACAATAATCAGTAGTAATCAGATTAAGTAGAAGGAAATAGAGTGTGTGTGTGTACTGAGTGCACGCACACACACACGCAGGAGCTAGCCTATGAACAGTGACTGAGTGTCCCTAGTAGTAAGTAGTAAGTAAGTGTACAACTAGAAATTACAATAATCAGTAGTAATCAGAAGGAAATAAAGTGTGTGTACTGACAGTGCACGCACACACACACGCAGCGCAGGAGCTAGCCTATGAACAGTGACTGAGTGTCCCTAGTAGTAAGTAGTTAGTAAGTACAACTAGAAATTACAATAATCAATAGTAATCAGAAGGAAATAGAGTGTGTGTACTGTGCACGCACACACGCAGGAGCTATGAACAAACAGTGACAGTGAGTGTCCTAGTACAGTTACTACAAAATACAATCACTCAGTAGTAAAGGTAGGACAGCAGAAACACTGGTATAATAAACTAACAGAGGACAGTCACAGGAGGACAGCTGCCCAAACAGGCAAGGCCCTGAGGCCTATATCAGTGTAAGCTTGCCTGCAGCAGCTGTGTCTGTCTCTATGTAACACACAAGCTACTAACTAAATACAATGTCTATCTAACTAACAACAATATAGGTGTGTATAGGAGGTGTATGTGAGCAAAAACGCTAGGTAGTTGACCACAATAAAGCTCTTGCTAAGCCAAAGCACAAAGGAGCAGATCTCTCTCTGTACAAAGTCAGGCAAGGACGGAAAAGCGGAAAATGGCGGCCGCTAGTTATAGGGTAGGAGCTGGCCAGGGTCCCCCTCTGTGATTGGCTGCCGTCAGAGGGCCTGGGAGCCCTCTGATTGGCTCTAAGGACATCAATCTGGGCTATGACGCTATTCGAGCTCGGTATTCGAGCTCGAATAGCGCTGTTAGCTCGAATAGCTCGAATAGTGAATGGGCTATTCGAGTTCACTCGAATAGCCCATTCGAGTAGCTGCAGCTATTCGAGCTCGGTATTCGAGCTCGAATAGCTGAATAAAGAGCTTGAATATTCGAGTTACTCGAGCTCTGCTGAGCACCACTGGTTGTGGTTCATTGACACAATAAGGGCCCTTTTCCACCTGCAGTCGCTAGCGTTAACGCTGAACGCTAGCGATTCCTGAATCGCAAAACCGGCGATTCCCCGACGTTCGCGGCCGCGATTTTGCTATGCTATGTACTGCATAGCAAAATCGCGGCAAATATCGCTCCGCCGCGCGTTCGCGTTCCCGTCAAAAGCGAATCGCGGTAGTGGAAATGACCTACCGCGATTCCTATGTTAAAAAGCAAACCATAGCGATTGTAAAATCGCTATCGGTTTGCGGTTTTGCGATTCAGCCAGCGCAAACGCGCTGGTGGAAAAGGGCCCTTAGTGTGATGTGTTGCATCACATTAGCAATGAGATTATATTGTTTGACACAAACAATATAATCTCCTGGCTAATGTGATGCAACATAGCATGGTGCGACTGATCCATTAGCATAATGCAAGGCATGCTGCACGGTAATGGACAATGTGCATGTTTGCTGTTGCAGTAAAGCTTACTTTTCATTAACTGAATGCTTTAACAAAAAATAGCAGCATCTGAATGCTCTGATTGCTATGGAACTTGATATTTTTAGATCTGCATCTCTATTAGGACTTTAATTGAAAGGCTCAAGTTCCCAGAGATGGCTTTAAATAGACAGCTCTTAAGAGGCCCATACACTGGTCAATTTCAGCCATTGATAGATCGATTCTATAGAATTGATCGATCAGAAATCTATTATTTCAAATCACCTAATCGATCGATTTGATCTATCTGACAGGATGGAAAATCTAGGTCGATCTGCTGCTGGCAGCAGATCCATGGTCCATAGAGTTGCATTAGATCTAAAGGTGGCCATACACTTTTTTCCACGATTTTCCATCCTGTCAGCTAGATCAAATCGATCGAAATTGATCGAAATCGGCAGCAAATCGATCGATTTGCTGATTTGAAAGAATCAATTTCTGAACGATCGATCCTATAGAATTGATCGATGGAAGGCTGAAATCGACCAGTGTATGGGCCCCTTAATGGTGCAATAATGCATGTAAGGTGGGCATACACTGATAGATTTGCAGCAGATTCAACCATCAGATAGATTTCTGTCAGAAGCCTGTGAGGTCGAAAACACATCTATCTGATGTGTGCCACACACTAGAAACAGATTTCCAATAGATTTCTGAATTAAATCTATTGGAAATCTATTGAAAATCGATCTAAAGGCATTATTGCACAATTAGATCCAATGCCACACTATGGGCTATCCACTGGCGTAACAATAGGCCCTGCAGCCCCTGCTCCCGTGGGGGGGACCCGCCCCCCCCCCTGGGGCCCGCTTGGGGCCGTTTTGTGGGGGCTGGAGGGGTGGCAGCATGAGGGGAAAGCCTTGGCCACAGTCGGCGGGGAGAGGGGAAGTTCCCCCCCTCTCTCACCTCGGGGCTCTCCCCTCTGCACTCCCCTCCAGCTAGTTACAGTGTGGGCAGCGGGCAGGGGCGGGCAGATACATACCTTCCGTGCGTTCCACCGAATACTCCTCGCTCTAGCAGCTGACGTCACTTCCGGAAGTTCCGGAAGTGACGTCAGCCGCTAGAGCGAGGAGTATGTGGTGGAACGCACGGAAGAAGGTCTGTATCTGCCCGCCGCTGCCCGCTGCCCACACTGTAACTAGCTGGAGGGGAGCGCAGAGGGGAGAGCCCCGAGGTGAGGGAGAGGGGGGGAACTTCCCCTCTCCCCGCCGACTGTGGCCAATGCTTTCCCCTTATGCTGCCACCCCTCCAGCCCCCACAAAACGGCCACGAGCGGGCCCAAGGGAGGGGGGGGGGCGCTCTGAAATTCTGCAGGGGGGCCCGGTGTGGCCTAGTTATGCCCCTGGGGCTATCGATCTACTGCCAGCAGCAGATCGACTTAGATTTTCCATCCTGTCAGATAGATCAAATCGATCGAAGTCGATTGAAATCGATCGCAAATCGATTGGCTGATTTGAAAGAATCGATTTCTGATCGATCGATTCTATAGAATTGAATGATTGATTGATGGCTGTGTATGAGCTCCTTTAGATCGATTTTCAATACATTTCCAATAGATTGGAAATCTGGTCCTAGTGTTTGGCACACATCAGATTCCTTTCAGATTCGACTTGACAGGCATCTGACAGAAATCTATCTGATGGTCGAATCTGCTGTGTATGGCCACCTTTAGTTATTCAGCTCCTATCTGGCTACAGCTGTCAGTGATTTGCCCCAAGCTCCCATCTCCCAGCTTTGCAGGAACACCGCAGATGTTCCCACACTACTGTAGGACACCAGGAAAGGCAGAATCGGAAACAGCCTCTTAATATGCTCCAAAATGTTCTTTCTTACACAATGATTTACTAAAGCCATAGATATAAACCGTAGTACCATATGCATTGCATACTCTTTTACAAACACACTTTTACAGGTAGGATATAAAATTACTTACATGCTTGTGCTACTAGACGGAGGTCAACTGTAGCCAATGGGCCATCACTGGACGAGTCTCTTGCAGCTCTACCAGTGCAATCCTGTAACCAAAGAGCAACAAGGTCACAAGGTAAGTGCATGGGATGAATGAACAAATGCTTTTTCTGAAAAAAATGTATTTGAAATTTTCTTTTCCATTCCAGTTTTCAGACCACTGGGCTTGTCTTAAGAGTGTTGGGTATGAAATACAGACTGCCCAGACAACAACCCAGGAAGCTCCCTGTGTTTTATCTAACTTGTTCCAAAATAGAAAGCGGTTGATTGGCACAAGATGCTTACAGACGGTAGACTTCTGTGCACGTTTTATCTAACTTGTAGTGGACCTGAACTCTTCCACAGGACAGAAGGAAAACATAGAGAAATGCACCCTGTATTAGTGATGAGCGTAATGACCTAATTACGATTACACGAAAATCCGCGTAGTTCGCGAAATTACAATTAAGGCAGTAATAGAAATTGTGAATTTCACAAAATTACGTGGAATTTCGTACTTATGGGGAATTTCATAATTACAATCATTTTTCGTAATTACGATCGTTTTTGTAACACAAATAAATCAGAATTTCGTGTTTAACACGGAAATTCTTCCATTCTCGAAATTGTGTTCCAGTCCAGAGCCTCCTGATACATTTAAAGCAACAGCACAATGCAGGGACCTTTGCATTATCAGATATTGCAAGGCTCAAAACCAAGTGTCTCAGGAAGTATGACCGCTAAGTGCACCTGTCTTAGGGCTCAAACCCACTACAGTGATTTTGTGAGCGTTTAGGGAGCGATTCAAAACGCTATCGATATCCCTAAATGCTCAGCTAATGTTAATGGATGGGCCAAAGTCCGCTGGAGTGATTGCGATTACCAAAATTGCAAACCCAGGAGTCCATGCAGCATTTTTAGCGATTAACGTTTCTGCAATGTAAAGTATACAAACGCTGGTGTAATCGCTCGTCAAAACCTACACAGAGCAATTTTGCTAGCGTTTTTAAATTACTGCACACTGTAAAAAAATGTAAATTAATTTAAAGGACAAATCAGAATTAAAAACGCTGACAAAATGCTGACATTTTTTAAAAACGCTACCAAAATTACCAGCAATCGCTCATGAAATCGCCTACAAACTGCTTATTGAAAACGCTCACAATTGCGATTAGCGATAGCGTTTTGTAGTGGGTTCCAGGCCTTAGAAGTGGCTGCAGGCAGAGCCTCCTGTTGCGTTTAAAGTGACAGCACATGGAGGGACCTTTGCATTATCAGATATTGCAAGGCCCAAGTGTCTCAACATGGTCACTAAGTGCACCATGGCAAAGAGCACCTGTCTTAAGGCTCATACACACATCAGACTATAGTCTTTGGAAAATTAAAGATCACAGACCAATTTTACCCCCTTCCATGTAGTATGAGAGCCATACCTACACAGTCTATTCTATGGAGCTGAACTCCCCATCAGACAGAAATCTTTGCAAGATGCTGCACACACAGATGCTGTACAGACACAAAAGATCAGTATCTGCAAAAGATCTGTTCCTGCAAAATGCATTCATAGTCTATGATATCTGCAGATCATCATACACACCTTGTTTAACAGACATTCATCTTCAGATCAGATCCACCAGGATGGATTTTCAGATCTGCAGATGATTGTCTGGTCTACAGATGAATGTCAGTTAAACAAGATGTGTATGATGATCTGCAGATCTCATAGACTATGAATGCAATTTGCAGGAACTGATCTTTGGCAGGAACAGATCTTTTGCAGATACTGATCTTTTGTGTCTGTACAGCATCTGTGTGTGCAGCATCTTGCAAAGATTTTTTTCTGATGGGGAGTTCAGCTCCATAGAAAAGACTGTGAAGGTATGGCTCTCATACTACATGAAAGGTGGTAAGATTGGTCTGTGATCTTTCATTTTCCAAAGTCTATAGTCTGATGTGTGTATGAGCCTTCAGAAGTGGCTGTAGATAGAGCCTCCTGACACATTTAAAGCGATAGCATGTGTAGGGGCCTTTGCATTATCAGTAATTGCAATCAGTAATTGCAATCAATGACTTTCCTGAGATTGGTCATTACCTAAATGGGCATAATTACTATCAGAAGCGAAATTACATCCATTTCCGTAATTAAAATAAATGTTTGGTACTTATCCGTTAGCCGGGCGCATCCGGCAGGTGGCGACAAAACTCCACCAGAGTTACATCTTTCCCTACTATCCATGTCGGCCTGGAGGGGGAATAGTAATTAGCGCTACCTGCCGGATGCGCCCGGCTAACGGATAAGTACCAAATGTTTTTATAGAAGACACAAAATTATGAAATTTCACGTTAAATGCAAATTTAACGACATGTTACAGGTTTTTGTGACCCTAGGCTATGACCTCTTTGGCCTAGGGCCCCCAAACTCACCAGTTATGATCCCCCTAACAGTTCCTACAATGCTAGAAAATTTGCCACTGCTGAGCCATTGCCCTTTGAAAAGATTTGAGATTTTGGAAAGTGAAATAGGGGCCTAATGAAAGCCTATGCAGGGATTTTACCACTTTTGCACCCCTGTAACTCTGGTTTGCAGAGATGTATGGAACCCAACTTTGGAGTAAAAGTATAACAATATGCCTTCTACCTGCATGAGACATGTCGTGAGATTCAGACATTGCTAATGGCCATGGTTGCGATTTATGTTCGTCAGAATCTCCACCATTGAAATTGCCCAAATAAACAGGTTTTTGTGACCCTAGGCTATGATCTCTTTGGCCTAGGGGCCCGAAACTCACCACTTATGATCCCCTAACAGTTCCTACAATTCTAGAAAATTTGCCACTGCTGAGCCATTGCCCTTTGAAAAGATTTGAGATTTTGGAAAGTGAAATAAGGGCCTAATGAAAGCCTATGGGGGATTTTACCACTTTTGCACACCTGTAACTCTGGTTTGCAGAAATGTATGGAACCCAACTTTGGAGTAAAAGTATAACAATATGCCTTCTACCTGCATGAGACATGTCGTGAGATTCAGACATTGCTAATGGCCATGGTTGCGATTTATGTTCATCAGAATCTCCACCATTGAAATTGCCCAAATAAACAGGTTTTTGTGACCCTAGGCTATGACCTCTTTGGCCTAAGGCCCCGAAACTCACCACTTATGATCCTCCTAACAGTTCCTACAATGCTAGAAAATTTGCCACTGCTGAGCCATTGCCCTTTGAAAAGATTTGAGATTTTGGAAAGTGAAATAGGGGCCTAATGAAAGCCTATGGGGGATTTTACCACTTTTGCACACCTGTAACTCTGATTTGCAGAGATGTATGGAACCCAACTTTGGAGAAAAAGTATAACAATATGCCTTCTACATGCATGGGACATGTCATGAGATTCAGACATTGCTAACGGCCATGGCTGCGATTTATGTTCGTCAGAATCTCCACCATTGAAATTGCCCAAATAAACAGGTTTTTGTGACTCTAGGCTATGACCTCTTTGGCCTAGGGCCCCGAAACTCACCAGTTATAATCCCCCTAACAGCTTCCACAATGCTAGAAAATTTGCCACTGCTGAGCCATTGCCCTTTGAAAAGATTTGAGATTTTAGAAAGTGAAATAGGGGACTAATGAAAGCCTATGGGGGATTTTACCACATTTGCACCCTTGAAACTCTGGTTTGCAGAGATGTATGGAACCCAACTTGGGAGTAAAAGTATAACAATATGCCTTCTACCTGCATGAGACATGTCGTGAGATTCAGACGTTGCTAACGGCCATGGCTGCGATTTATGTTTGTCAGCATCTCCACCATTGAAATTGCCCAAATAAACAGGTTTTTGTGACCCTAGGCTATGACCTCTTTGGCCTAGGGCCCCGAAACTCACCACTTATGATACTCCTAACAGTTCCTACAATGCTAGAAAATTTGCCACTGCTGAGCCATTGCCCTTTGAAAAGATTTGAGATTTTTGAAAGTGAAATAGGGAGCCTAATGGAAGCCTATGACAGAATTCAGCACCCCTATAATTCTGGTTGGTTATCATCACCCGACGACTTTTCCAGTTAATAGCAAAGGCCCCTTACATCCTAGCAACATCAAATTTGCAGGATATGTTAAAAAGATAGCAGGAAACAATATTTAATGGACTTCCAAGGCCACAAATGTGAAAAAGTTAAATACATTTTCATAATCCAAATCCATGGAGGACGCCATCCGCGCCCTCCCGTTCATTCCCCCATGGCTCCCGCCGTAATACCGGCCCTGGTCCGGTCCCGACCCCTCCAAACAGGTCGGGTTCCGCGGCAATCTGTGGTGGCCATTTTGAGGGGGAATGAGAACCCGACCCGTTTAGAGGGGTCGGGACTCGATCGGGGCCGTTATTAGTGCTGGAGCCATGGCGGAATGAACGGGAGGGTGCGGATGGCGTCCCCAATGGATCTGGATTATGAAAAGGTATTTAACTTTTTTTCACATTTGTGGCCTCGGAAGTCCTTTAAAAAAAATTGTATTTATTTTTAATTTTTTTTATGTGCTGTGTGTGGGAAATCTGAAAAAACAAATGGCGTGGGGTCCCCCCTCCCGAGCCTCTGTAGCCCCTTGTCCCCCATGCAGGCTGGGATAGCCAGAATGCGGAGCCCCGGCCGACTGGGGCTTCACACCCTGAGCTATACCAGCCCGTGTGGTCCATGGTATGGAGGGGCTCCGGGGGGGGAGGGGCGGCCAAGCCTTTGTCCAATCCATGGACAAGGGGCTCTTCCCCACCTCCGGTGCCCCAGGAGGAGGTGGGGGCGATGACTCCCTGGGGGGGGGGTTCATGGTGGCATCTGGGAGTACCCTTTAAGAAGGGGACCCCAGATGCCCACCCCCCTCCCAAGAGAAATGAGTATAAGGGTACACAGTACCCCTTACCCATTTCCACAAAAGGTTAAATGAAATAAAAACACAACCACGAGAAAAGTATTTTATTATTCTAAATTAACCATAAATACTTACCTGTACCTTTAAAAAAAATTTCCCACGCCAATATCCACGGTAAACGATCCAACTAACAATGTATACTCTTATGTTGCGATCTTCAATTAAGTTGATTGAAAATCTCAGACGCTTCCCACATAGCAGAGAATGCGTCCTTTCGGATGCATAGCTGCTGGCTCCTGCTGTCTCTCCCCACTTCCTCACCTGTCACCCTCTCCTAGCCTGGCACCCAGTGCACCCATGGGTGCCAGGCTAGGTGAGGGTGACAGGTGCAGGCAGGGGGCGAGAGACAGCAGTGGAGCCGGCAGCTTCACGTCCTGCTCAGGACGCATTCTCTGCTATACTAACGGTTCATGAATCATCCGGTTCTTTTTAATGAATCGGTTCTTTTTATATGAATCGGCTCATTTTACTTTGAAACTTTAAAATTGATTTTCTCAAAAAGTATAAGGTCTTTTTGAAAAAAATGTTTTTCCTCTTGTTCCCACTATTCCACTTAACATTCCCAGCAATTTTGGTGTTTTTACTATGTAAGGGGACTTTGCTATTAACCGCTAAAGTTGGCGCCATTAAAGTCTATGGGTGAACCGAACTTTTTTGTAAAAAGGTTCCAGGTTCTCTGCGAAGGCGAACCACCCGAAGTTCGCCTGGAACCGTTCGCCGGCGAACCGTTCGGGACATCTCTACAGGTATCCGGGACGACCATGGGGACCCCTGTGGCGTGCTCCGATGCAAACCTTTTCTTGGGGGCATGGGAGGAGTCTGCCGTGCTCTCGGACACCAATCCATTCCGGGGGCACGTCAGACAGTGGTCGAGAAATTTGGACGACGTCCTGGTGGTGTGGTCAGGTACCAACGAACAATTTGACTCATTTATGAAGTATCTCAACACTAATGTGGTTAACATGCAGTTTACGTCCGAATTAAGTGACACAGAAGTGAAGTTCTTGGATTTGAAGCTTACCGTGGTGAATACCAACTGCCACCAACTCCACGCTAATAGTTTCAATCCAAGACATGTGATTGAGGCAAATCCCTACGGGCAATACCTAAGATTAAAAAGAAATACAGGTCCTTCTCAAAAATTTTGCATATTGTGATAAAGTTCATTATTTTCTGTAATGTACTGATAAACATTAGACTTTCATATATTTTAAATTCATTACACAAAACTGAAGTAATTTAAGCCTTTTATTGTTTTAATATTGATGATTTTGGCATACAGCTCATGAAAACCCAAAATTCCTATCTCAAAAAATTAGCATATTTCATCCAACCAATAAAAGAAAAGTGTTTTTAAAACAAAACAAGTCAACCTTCAAATAATTATGTTCAGTTATGTACGTAACACTTGGTCGGGAATCCTTTTGCAGAAATGACTCCTTCAATGCGGCGTGGCATGGAGGCAATCAGCCTGTGGCACTGCTCAGGTGTTATGGAGGCCCAGGATGCTTCGATAGCAGCCTTAAGCTCATCCAGAGTGTTGGGTCTTGCGTCTCTCAACTTTCTCTTCACAATATCCCACAGATTCTCTATGGGGTTCAGGTCAGGAGAGTTGGCAGACCAATTGAGCACAGTAATACCATGGTCAGTAAACCATTTACCAGTGGTTTTGGCACTGTGAGCAGGTGCCAGGTCGTGCTGAAGAATGAAATCTTCATCTCTATAAAGCTTTTCAGCAGATGGAAGCTGCATTGACCCTGCCCTTGATAAAACACAGTGGACCAACACCAGCAGCTGACATGGCACCCCAGACCATCACTGACTGTGGGTACGTGACACTGGACTTCAGGCATTTTGGCATTTCCCTCTCCCCAGTCTTCCTCCAGACTCTGGCACTTTGATTTCCGAATGACATGCAAAAGTTGTTTTCATCCGAAAAAAGTACTTTGGTCCACTGAGCAACAGTCCAGTGCTGCTTTTCTGTAGCCCAGGTCAGGCGCTTCTGCCGCTGTTTCTGGTTCAAAAGTGACTTGACCTGGGGAATGCAGCACCTGTAACCCATTTCCTGCACACGCCTGTACACGGTGGCTCTGGATGTTTCTACTCCAGACTCAGTCCACTGCCTCCGCAGGTCCCCCAAGGTCTGGAATCGGTCCTTTTCCACAATCTTCCTCAGGGTCCGGTCACCTCTTCTCGTTGTGCAGCGTTTTCTGCCACACTTTTTCCTTCCCACTGAGGTGCATTGATAAAGCACTCTGGGAACAGCCTATTCATTCAGAAATTTCTTTCTGTGTCTTACCCTCTTGCTTGAAGGTGTCAATGATGGCCTTCTGGACAGCAGTCAGGTCGGCAGTCTTATCCATGATTGCGGTTTTGAGTAATGAACCAGGCTGGGAGTTTTTAAAAGTCTCAGGAATCTTTTGCAGGTGTTTAGAGTTAATTAGTTGATTCAGATGATTAGGTTAATAGCTCGATTGGAGAACCTTTTCATGATATGCTAATTTTTTGAGATAGAAATTTTGGTTTTTCATGAGCTGTATGCCAAAATCATCAATATTAAAACAATAAAAGGCTGGAACTACTTCAGTTGTGTGTAATGAATCTAAAATATATGAAAGTCTAATGTTTATCAGTACATTACAGAAAATAATGAACTTTATCACAATATGCTAATTTTTTTTTAGAAGGTCCTGTATAGTCCTCCTTGCTCACATACACTCTTTCAGTTGTGCCCAGAAATTTTAAAATTGAATTGAGATCATGGCTATATGACGGTCAATCCAATATCTTGACCTTGTCATTCTTAACCTTTCCTGTTTTAATCTTGAGTGTGGCTCGAGGTTACTTAAAAATAGATATGGCTTGAACCTCCGATTCTAGGTTTGCGAACCTCAAACGTGAACTTCCGCAAAAGTTTGTGTTCGTGCGAACTTCGCAAACCGCAATAGACTTCAATGGGGAGGCGAACTTTGAAAACTACAAACATTTATGCTGGCCACAAAAGTGATGGAAAAGATGTTTCAAGGGGTCTAAAACCTGGAGTTTTGCATGGTGGAGGGGGATACACGCCAAAAGTCCTGGGGAAAAATCTGGATTTGACGCAAAGCAGCGTTTTAAGGTCAGAAATCACATTGCAATGCTAAATTGGAGGCATAAAGTGCTTTAAAACATCTTGCATGCGTATACATCAATCAGGGAGTGTAATTAGTGTACTGCTTCACACTGACACACCAAACTCACTGTGTAACACACCACAAACAACTGATTGTGTAGTGACGGCCTTGCTGAACTGGTGCACACCATGGCGAAAGTGCAGGTTATGGCGGTTTTCCAGCCCATATGGTCATCGGGTTGTGGTAGCTCAATGATAGAACAACAGTGACTGTCCAGCTGATCGAATTTGGTCTGTCCACAATGAAGCAACGACCTTATTATCTTGGGTCAGGTGTGCCCCCCCCCGACACACTCATATAACGAGCGGTCATTGCTTCATTGTGATACGCAAGCCCCTTCACTGCGGCAAGGTAACGATCACGAAGGGGAATTGACACATGTACATGCCGTTTGTGTTGTTGTTGCAGCCGCAGTGCAGGCAGAAAAATTAGGCAGGCATGTACACGCACCAGAAAAAATATTTACTGTTTTTAAAATTCAGGAATCCACCTGTAGTCCTGGACCCTGTTGGTGGTGGTGGAGAAGGCAGTCAAGCGACCTGCAGGTAGAGATGCTGTGTGGGGGGCAACTTAGTCTTGAGGCAGGCAGTCACACGGTGTGCAGGCAGAGATGCTGTGTGTGGGGGGACTGACTTAGTCTTCGGGCGGGCAGTAGCCCTCCGGGATCCATGCCTCATTATTTTTTATAAAAGTGAGGTACTGAACACTTTTTTGACATAGGCGACTTCTCTTCTCACTGACAATGCCTCCAGCTGCGCTGAAGGTCCTTTCTGACAGGACGCTTGAGGCAGGGCAAGCCAGAAGTTGGATGGCAAATTGTGACAGCTCTGGCCACAGGTCAAACCTGCGCACCCAGTAGTCCAGGGGTTCATCGCTTTTGTCTACATCTGCAGTTAAGACCAGGTAGTCGTCTACCTGCCGGTCCAGGCGTTGGTGGGGGGTGGATCCGGAAGGACTAAGGCGAGGCATTGGACTAAAGAATGTTTGCATGTCCGACATCACCATGAAATCGCTAGAGCATCCTGTCCTTGCCTGCATCGACATGGTAGGGGGAGGAAGATTACTGGCAGTGGGCGGCACCTTTATTCCGTTGTTCTGTGACATCACCCTTAAATGCACTGTAAAGCATACTTGACAGCTTGCGGTGGAAGTGCTGCATCCTTTCTGCCTTCTGGTGATTTGGTAACATCTACGCCACTTTGTGCTTATACCGAGGGTCTAGTAGCGTTGCCACCCAGTACAGCTCATTCCCCTTGAGTTTTTTTATACGGGGGTCCCTCAACAGGCTAGACAGTATGAAAGCCCCCATCTGCACAAAGTCGCATTTCGACGTACTAGCCATCTCCTCTTGCTCTCCCTCAGTGATGTCAGGTAAGTTCTCCTCCTCCTCCCCACAGCCACGAACAATACCATGGGAATGGTGAGCAGCAAAAGCCCCCTGCAACACCTGCTGTGATTGTTCTTCCGCCTCCTCCTCAAAAAAAACCCACCTTCCTCATCTGACTCCTCTTCCCCAGGTGACTCTTCCTCCTCCTCCCCCCTCCTCTGTGCTGTCGCAGGTGTTGAGGAAACATCTGGTTCTGCTGATGATTGTTCCCACTCTTCCGCCTCTTCCTGGTCACGCTCGTCCACAGCTTGATCTTCCACTGTACGCACGCTCGGGGAAGAAAGCAAATGGAATCAAGTCACTGATGGTGCCTCCACTGCGACACACCAGGTTGATCACCTCCTCAAACGGACGCATGAGCCTGCAGGCATTTCGCATGAGTGTCCAGTACTTTGGCAAGAAAATGCCCAGCTCCCAAGAGCCTGACCTTTGACCGTAGCTGTTCAGATAGTCAGTGACAGCTTTCTCCTGTTGTGGCAGGCAGTCGAACATCAGGAGTGTCTAATTCCAGCAAGTCAGGCTATCGCAAATCAAGCACCTTACCGGCAAGTTGTTTCTTCACTGAAAATCGGCCAAATGCGCCATGGCCGTGTATGACTGCCTGAAATGCCCACACTCCTTCCTGGACTGCTTCAGGACTGCTTCAGGACATCCTCTAAGCCTGGGAACTTAGAAACAAATCTTTGAATTACTACATTCAGCACATGTGGCATGCAGGGTACATGTGTCAACTTTCCCAAACTCAAAGCCGAAATGAGATTGCTGCCGTTGTCACACACCACGTGGCCGCATGAGCCTGCAGGCATTTCGCATGAGTGTCCAGTCACTGGCGTAGGGCCCGCGGTCGCAGGGGGCGCCGTGGCGACCGGGCCTGCCTCCTGAAGAGGCAGGGGAGGGGCCCGGGCCCCGGGGGCTGTGTGTTGGAGGACCGGGCCCCCCCCCCGCTCTAGTCGCCGCTCGCTCGCTCCCTTCCTCCATCCCTCTAGGCATCAGACATCGATCAGGCGGTGCCGCGGCGACCAATAGTGCAGGCACTAGGACCCAGCGCCCGCACTGATATGCGGAAGTGACATCACTTCCGCATATAGAGCGGGTGCGTCCGGCGCCCGCTCTTACTGGTCGGGTCGCCGCTGATCCTGAGGTCTGACACGCTGCAGCCTGCAAGGTAAGGGGGAAGCGGCGGCGGCAGCTGGGGGGGCTCCCTGTCACTCACTAGCTAAAGGGGCTCCCTGTCACTCACTCACTACCTAAAGGGGCTCCCTGTCACTCACTGCCTAAAGGGGTTCCCTGTCACTCACTAGCTAAAGGGGCTCCCTGTCACTCACTAGCTAAATGGGCTCCCTGTCACTCACTCACTGCCTAAAGGGGCTCCCTGTCACTCACTCACTACCTAAAGGGGCTCCCTGTCACTCACTCACTACCTAAAGGGGCTCCCTGTCACTCACTCACTACCTAAAGGGGCTCCCTGTCACTCACTCACTACCTAAAGGGGCTCCCTGTCACTCACTCACTACCTAAAGGGGCTCCCTGTCACTCACTCACTGCCTAAAGGGGCTCCCTGTCACTCACTCACTACCTAAAGGGGCTCCCTGTCACTCACTCACTAGCTAAAGGGGCTCCCTGTCACTCACTAGCTAAAGGGGTTTTCTGTCACTCACTCACTGCCTAAAGGGGCTCCCTGTCACTCACTCAATGCCTAAAGGGGCTCCCTGCCACTCACTCACTACCTTAAGGGGCTCCCTGTCACTCTCTTACTACGTAAATGGGCTCCCTGTCACTCACTCACTACCTAAAGGGGCTCCCTGTCACTCACTGCCTAAAGGGGCTCCCTGTCACTCACTCACTACCTAAAGGGGCTCCCTGTCACTCACTGCCTAAAGGGGCTTCCTGTCACTCACTGCCTAAAGGGGCTCCCTGTCACTCACTGCCTAAAGGGGCTCCCTGTCACTCACTGCCTAAAGGGGCTCCCTATCACTCACTGCCTAAAGGGGCTCCCTGTCACTCACTGCCTAAAGGGCTTATTATGTGCATTTACTTGTGAAAAGCTGTCTCTTATTATTTTTGGAAAGGGTAGGAGGCGCCGGTGAACGTAGTGGTATGTCTTACTCTACCGTTTCACGGTCAAAACCGCTTCCTCAGGTCAGTGACAATGCTTTACAAAGAATATTGCTTGCTGTCCTGCTAATCTTCTGCCTTTTATATGTGTTAGTGGAGGGGAGGTGCCAAGGCTCAGTATAGAGGCAGAAGTCATCTGAGCCTTGGCACCTCCCCTCCACTAACACATATAAAAGGCAGAAGATTAGCAGGACAGCAATCAATATTCTTTGTAAAGCATTGTCACTGACCTGAGGAAGCGGTTTTGACCGTGAAACGCGTTGTCTTGATGCAAAATAAATAGAATTCTAAAAACCAACAAAATTCCGTTTGTATACTTCCCGAGAGGGGACCTCTAGAAGGTAGGACCACACCATTTGTGTTAAATGCTGTATCTACCATATAGAGTAAGACATACCACTACGTTCACCGGGCGCCTCCTACCCTTTCCACAAATCTATAAAAATCCCTAGTCCTAGGGGGAGATCCACATCGGGAACCTTCCGATAGATTGACTTTTCGGAGTAGCGACCAGGAACAAAGGCCAAGTGGGGACGGTACTTCCCCACAGGCGCGCACGAGTGGTTGCCTCATCTTGCAACCCATTCTTGTGAGTATACAATCTACTGTCTTTCAACTATTTCGGTACCAATTAACGTACTACACCAGATTGGGCTCCAGGACCCCCTGTGCTTTCTCTTCCACTACCTCTACTGTCTCTTATTATGTGCATTTACTGGGGAAAAGCTGTCTCTTATTATGTGCATTTGCTGGGGAAAAGCTGTTTCTTATTATGTGCATTTGCTGGTGAAAAGCGGTTTCTTATTATGTGCATTTACTGGTGAAAAGCGGTGTCTTATTATGTGCATTTACTGGAGAAAAGCTGTCTCTCATTATGTGCATTTACTGATGAAAGGCTGTCTGTCATTACGTGCATTTACTGGTTAAACGGTGTCTCTTATGTGCATTTAGTGGGGAAATTTTGTCAGTAAAAATAATCTTTGTCAGTAAATTTTAGGTATTTGTCAGTAAAAAATAACATGAAAGGTTGGCAACACTGGCAGGCTGCGCAGCGCAATGGGAAAGATACAGGCAGCCCACCTCACGCTTGGGCTTGGCAGGGGGAGGAGCCGACAACAGCGAGCGAGAGTAGGGTGGCCGCAGGCAGCCATAAATACACAGTGTGTGACTGCGTCGCACTCGCAGAACCTCTCAGCCTGCGTCAGTCCAGAGACTAGCAGACTCGCAGGCAGCCAAAGCCAGCCAGGAGCAAGCCAATGGAAGAGGGGTAGGAATGGGGTATCACATGCATGCGTAAAGAGGTGGAAGGTGTGGGTGTGATTAGGCAGGACATAGGTGTGGTTATGTGGTTGGGCGCGGTTAATTTAAACACTCCCATAGGCGCCAGAGAAAATCTTGCACCCAGGTGCCAGGCACCCCAGGCTCACCCCTGATTGCCTGGGTATGTTTGTTGTGTTGGTCCTATAATCTGTCCAGGGAATTTATGCTTTCTAATGTAGCATTTTATTGCAGTGTTTTTAGTATTCTGGAGTGGTTAAAGAGGAGCTGTTAGGTATAAGGTCTCAGAGAAAATAAACACATATATCAGTAGCTAAATATTGGCTGTACTTACATTACATATGCATTTCACTGTCCACGTTTGGATTTCACAGAATTTGTATATAGTATATGCAGAGATAGATGCTCCTGACAGCTCATGGCAGGCTCCATGTTTTTCTGTCAAATGTGTCGTCATGTCCTGCCTGCTTCCTGATCACAGATAAGCTCGTACTGAATAACACAGTGTGCAGTGAATATTAATGAGCCATGTGGCTAGGAACAATAGCTGACTCCTGCAGTGTACTCTGCCCGGAGATTTATCAGTGCTACGCGCTGGACTGATTACAAGGTGCTGTAACGTCTCATTAGCAGCCGAGGGGAGGGCCCCAGAATGCTTTGCAGTATAGTATGCGGCTTGCGTCCTCTTGGGTCTAATTAGCTTTTCTGATAAGCACACATCAAAGGTAAGAGAGATTTTTATCTTCACTAATGCTTTTCTGGCTTCCTTCTAAACTGTTTAACACAGGAGAATAGAGGTTTAAATTAGCTTCTGCAGCCTGATAGTTACTCTTTAAGCACTTGTATTATTATCCTATTTAAGTGTGAAGTTTAATTAGGCATGTTTGTATAATACAAATTGGTATTACCAGTCAGCTTTGTGACCCAGTGCTAAGGTGTGTGCGTGCGTGCGTGCGTGCGTGTGTGTCAGTCAGCAGCAGTGTGTGTGTATATATATGTGCATGTTGGCAGAAAAGTTTTTAAACGTAAGTGTGAGCCGGGCCTTATGCTGGGAATACACGGGTTGATTCTGGGGCTTGATTCTGGTGCTTGATTCTGGGGCTCGATTCTGCGCCCAATAGTTTTTGCCATTCAAATCTGTGGGCGATTCTCTTATTTTCCACTTGTTTTTATTATCTTTTTCCATTGTCCCCAATGCAGAATCGAGCGGCTAAACGATCGGACGTGTCGGAAATGGTCTATTGGGCCATCTTATCAACTCAGAATCGAGCCGTGTATTCCCAGCACTAGGTTCGGGCTGATCTCTGCTACTTTCAATGCGTACAGTATAGGCTGTTATTGTGTGCCTGTACTGATAGTAAACTAGCTGCAGTGCGTACTGATCTCTTCTACCTCCAGTATGTACAGTATAAGCTGTTACTCTGTGCCTGTACTGATAGTAAACTAGCTGCAGCGTGTGCTGATCCTTGCTACCTCCAGTATGTGCAATATAAGCTGTTACTCTGTGCCTGTACTGATGGTAAACTAACTGCAGGGTGTGGTGATCTCTGCTGCCTCCAGCATGTACAGTATAAGCTGTTACTTTGTGCCTGTACTGATAGTAAACTAGCTGCAGTGTTTGCTGATCTGTTACCTCCTGTATGTACAGTATAAGGTGTTGGTCTGTACCTGTACTGACAGTAAACTAGCTGCAGTTAGTAATCTATCTAATTAAAGGCATCTTGCTACTAATTGCCCTATTTCCTCTAGGTGCTGCGTATGTCTGCAAATTGAACGTGGCACCCATGCTGCTGCAAAGCTGAATTGATATAGCCATGCCATGCACAGCTATAGGGATTCGGATATGTGTGTGCGTCGGGTGTTGGGGGGGGGGGGGCGTTTGTTGCCGGGGGGGCGCGTTTGTTGCCGGGAGGGGGGCCCACATCCAGATTCCGCATCGGGGCCCAGAGGTTTGTAGCTACACCACTGTGTCCAGTACTTTGGCCAGAACATCCCCAGCTCCCCAGAGCATGTCCTTTGACTGTAGTTGTAGAGATACTGTTTGACGGCTTTCTCCTGTTGTAGCAGGCGATTGAACATTAGGAGGGTCGGATTCCAGCGAGTCGGGCTATCGCAAATCAAGCGTCTCACCGGCAAGTTATTTCTTCACTGAATATTGGCCATGGCCGTGTAAGACTGCCTGAAATGCCCACACACCTTCCTGAACAGCTTCAGGATGTCCTGTAAGCCCGGGTGCTTACACACAAACGTCTGAATTATTAGATTCAGCACATGTGCCATGCAGGGTACATGTGTCAGCTTTCTCAAATTCAAAGCCGAAATAAGATTGCTGTTGTTGTCACACACCACGTTGCCGATCTCCAGTTGGTGCGGGGTCAGCCACTGATCCACCTGTTTGTTAAGAGCAGCCAGGAGAGCTGCTCCAGTGTGACTCTGAGGCAAGACATGTCCAAGATGGCGCGACACCGTTGTACCTGGCATGCAGCATAGGCCCTAGGGAGCTGGGGGTGTGTAGCTGGAGAGGAAATTGCAGCACCAGTAGAGTAGCACTGCCACTCAGCCAAGGAGGATAAGGAGGACGACAGCGAACAGGATGTAGCAGGAGGAGTAGGAGGAGAAGGAGAGGAGGTTGCAGCAGGCCTGCCTGCAAGCTGTGGAGGTCACAACTTGGTCCGCTGCACAGCCTCGTACTACCTGCTTGCCAGCGGTCACCAGGTTGACCCAATGGGCCATGTAAGTAATGTACCTGCCCTGACCGTGCTTTGCAGACCTGGCATCCGTGGTCAGATGGACCCTTGACCCAATGCTGTGTGCCAGAGATGACACCACTTGCCAAGGGGGTGACTGGCAGAAATTGGCTACTTACACTCAAAGATTTCCCTCACGGACACCTGGCTGCTGCTGTGGGCAGAGGAGCAGAAACCACTCAAGGTGAGAGGCGGAGTGGAGGAGGGTGGCTGTGAAAATGAAAGGGAGCAGTGATGTTCGGATGGAGGGCGTGATCACGACTTGCAGTGATTCCACAGAAGCCGTGGTTAGGTCGTGATTAGCGGAAGTAGGCGGAAGTGACTTCCCTGGGCCAATCAGAGGCCCCCAGCCAGGCCCTAGCAACCAATAATAGGAGGGGAGGCTATGCCCTTGTTATGATCATGTCTGCAGCATGTACTGCTGGCTGCAGTTTTACTGAAGACAAGCAGTTTTTGATGTCATTACATGCATTTGCTTGCATAGTTTTAGTTGCACTCAAACTAGTTGCTGATTCCATCTGAAGTGGCTCTGCAGTTCTGGCCAGCTCAGGATTGAATAATTACCATTCACCTGTGTGGGAATCTGCATGTCTGCTCCCATTGGATGACCTCAGTATAAAGATCTGCTTCCTGCAGGGCTCCTCGGGCTATCATAGTTTCAGATTAGTTTGTTACTCTGTCTCGGCTCCCCCCCCCCCCCCCCCCCCGTTCCTAGTCCGTGTGGACTGCACTGACTCCTGCACAGGGGTCAATGAGTCCTTCTAAGTTCTGTTCTGTTTATCAGTAATTGTTACTTTGCTAGTCTTGCATCATATATCGGTTCATCGTCAATATATATACGCATACTAGCGTGTTTGTTATTTTCCTTGTATTCGTGTTACGTTAATACATCAGTGTCGCTGATATATACGTACTCGAACTGTTTATATCCTGTGTTCAGTCAGTCAGTTTCCAGCACGTTTTGGTAGGTTGCACGTATCGTGATCACCCGTGCTTAGCTAGTTCAGTCCTGTTCCTGTTACCTTGCATGGATTGCGCTCACTTCTGCATAGAAGTAGCGAATCCTTCCTAGTCCTGCTCCAGTTGTTAGTTAGTGTTCCTTGCTTATGTCATATATCGGTTTATCGCCGATATATACATATGTCAGTCAGTCGTTTGTAGTTTCATTAATAGCTGTAATCGTAATACGCTAGGAAATCATACCTGTTGTATATTTGTGTATATTACGTCTGCCTTCTTTGACTCTATTTCCCGACTATTCTGTTCTGTCCTTGTGAGGCACGCCACCGCTGCAATCGCATTGGCTGCCTCATTCCAGTCTGTCTTGTTATGGACGCTTGCTGTCACTTAAGCAGTGACTAGTTAAGCAAGTGTTCATTCTGTTACCTGTCCTGATCTTCTGAGTTTTGGTTTATGTGCTCAGCGCTACCTTGCGCTGAGCCACTTTGGTGGAATGATTGTTTGTGGCTGTTCGGCTCTACGCCTGCTCTGTGCGCCACATCTTCTGTTGGAGTCAGTTCTCTCCTCCACTAAACTGGGGATATCCTGGTTCCTTGTGCTAGCGTGTGTACCTCCTTCACGTCAGGATATATACCACGTGCTGACTGTGGAGAATATACCACCAAGCGTAACATTACCACCAAGCGTAACAGCCCTCCCCTCCTGCATATAAAGCGGCGGCCATGATGGAAAAGCTTCGTCCTTGCTAGACTCTGGTACTGAGAGGATCATCTCCAGGCCATTGTTGCTTCAGCAAGCGAGTTTTCTGTGTCAAAACCCAGCGTTTTTACTCCTAACAGTGCTCTTATATTGTACTTGTTAGTTGTATTTAGGTAGCTAGCCAGTGAGTCATTGCTGTAGTCAGTGTAGTCAGAGTGTACTGGTGATTAATGTGTTTAGTGCAGGCAGACAGGTCCAGAGTGTACTGCTCACTTGTATTCAGCTAGCCAGTCATACACTTCAGCTAATACTTACAGACAGTCACACTGCCACTGCCAGTACTGTTCATTCAGTAAGTTTTGTGAGTGACATTGTGTACTGTGCTCACTGTTCACTGGTATTATTCATCTCATTTGGCAGTGATACCCTTCAGTTAGGTTGTACTGTGCTCACTGCTCACTAGTATTAATCATCTCATTACCCAGTGATACCCTCCAGTTAGGTTGTACTCTGCTCACTGTTCACTGATATTAATCATCTCATTACCCAGTGATACCCTTCAGTTAGGTTGTACTGTGCTCACTGCTTACTGGTATTATTCGTCTCATTTGGCAGTGATACCCTTTTCAGTTACGTTGTACTTTGCTCACTGCTCACTGGTATTAATCATCTTATTACCCAGTGATACCCTTCAGTTACGTTGTACTCTGCTCACTGCTCACTGGTATTAATCACCTCATTTGGCAGTGATACCCTTCAGTTACGTTGTACTCTGCTCACTGGTATTAATCATCTCATTACCCAGTGATACCCTTCAGTTAAGTTGTACTCTGCTCACTGCTCACTGGTATTAATCATCTCATTACCCAGTGATACCCTTCAGTTACGTTGTACTCTGCTCACTGCTCGCTGGTATTAATCATCTCATTACCCAGTGATACCCTTCAGTTACGTTGTACTCTGCTCACTGCTCACTGGTATTAATCATCTCATTTGGCAGTGATACCCTTCAGTTACGTTGTACTCTGCTCACTGCTCACTGGCATTAATCATCTCATTACCCAGTGATACGCTTTAGTTACGTTGTACTGTGCTCACTGGTATTATTCATCTCATTATCCAGTGATACCCTTCAGTTACAGTGTGCTGCTCACTGCTCACTGGTATTATTCAGCTCATTAGCTAGTGATTCGCTTCAGTTACTATTTACAGCCAGACTGCCACTGCAGTTCGTTCACCACGTTTCGTAAGCCCATCATGAGTTTCTCACAGACCTCTGCTGTGAGCAGCACTCCCAACAGCAGCAACAGCCAATGCCCCAAGCAAGTTGTGACATCCACCCCAGCAGCCAGTGGTCAGCAGCCCTCCCCGGACGAGATTGTTAAGTCCCTCGGTCCGGCGTCTGGGCGATTATTGAGGGCTGCCATTGAGGAGAGGATGGGGCCTGATGTGGAGGAGGAGGTTTGGCTCAAGCCAGCATCCCAAGTTTATGTTGAGGACGATGAGGGGTCTGTATCTGGGGATGTTGGGGTAGCAGAGGTGGTGAAGGGGTCAGGAGAAGAGTTCTATGATGATGATGATGATGATCGGGACCATCTGTATGTGCCTCAGAGCCCAGAAAACATGTTGTATCGTGAGTTTAGGTACTAAAATCTGCGTTCCCACTGCCCGGGTTCACGGATGCATATAATCTTTTGGGCAGCACTATCAAACTGTGGTACTACCAGTGAGTTGCCATGGTCCTTCTGTGCTGCCGAACTGACCATGCGCTTTGTCCTCCTGACTCAGTCACTGCTAAAGTCTGCCTTCACACTGCCCGGGTCCACGGATGCATTTCATTTTTTGGGCAGCACTATCAAACTGTGGTACTATCAGTAAGTTGCCATGGTCCTTCTGTGCTGCCACACTGACCGTCCGCTTCGTCCTCCTGACTCAGTCACTGCTAAAGTCTGCCTTCACACTGCCCGGATTCACTGACAACTCTGCAGTCATGTCATTGCTATCGCTGCAAAGAAAAAAAATTTTTTTTATATATAAATATAAAAAACCTGCCTGGGTCTTTTTTTTTCATCAGCCACTTCTCCTGGTGGCCACAGTGCAGCAGGAAAACCTCCAGCGCATCCCCTGCTTGGCCCACGTGCTGAATCTTGTGTTGCAGCGCTTCCTGCGCACCTACCAGGGGATGAGTGACCTGCTGCAAGATGCCCGGGAGGTGGTATAGTTTTTCCGCCGCTTAGCCACTGCCTCTGCACTCCTGTCCACCTTACAGTAGCAATATGGCAAGCCACACCGCCTGATAATAGATATGCCAACTCGCTGGAATTCAACTCGAGCCATTTTGGAGCGGCTGTGTCAGCACAGGCTGGCTCTTAAGGTGGCCACACACCATACAATTTTTTAAATATCTGTTCAATTGAAGGATTGCAATCAATTTTTCTGACTGATTGTAACATTTCAAAAATCTGACCAATGTACCACACACGTATGTTCAATTTTTCCTCACTTATGATAAAAATGATTGGAAACTCTGAGAAAGTTGCTTGGGTGTATATATTAATAAACTGAAAATCTACCACACAACATTCAATTTTCATAAAAATTGATCTGAAAAATCCAGGACTCCTGATCAACTTTTATTGAATAAAAACGGGAAATCCGATTGGATTTTTTGCTTGAATGAAAAAAAAAGCTTTCGATTTCTCTAGAAATCCAATCTTATTTATCGAATTACTGTAAAATCGGTTCATTTTATTTTATCGTGTGTGGCCACCTTTAGGGCCTACATCTTATGGTGGCCACTAATGATCCATTTTTTTTCTTGCAATCTTACCATTTATATCTAATATAAGGGAACTGCCTATAGTATCCAATTAATATATTCCATCAGTTTACTCTTTTACCACATAGATGTGGTAAGATTGGATGAAAAAGATTGGATTATTAGTGGCCACCCTTAAGGTGGCCACACACCATACAATTTTTTAAATATCTGTTCAATTTAAGAATTGCAATCCATTTTTCTGACTTATTGTAACATTTAAAAAATATGACCAATGTACCACACACCTATGTTTAATTTTTCCCCAATTATGATAAAAATTATTGGAAACTCTGACAAAATTGCTAGGGTGTGTATATTAATAAATCGACAATCTAACACACACGACACAATCTTTAGAAAGATTGAACAAAAATATCTGGCATTCCGGATCAATAAAGATCGAAGAAAATGGGAAATCCAATCGGATTTTTCAGTCGAAGGGAAAAAAAAGCTTTCGATTGTTTCGGGAGATCCAATCGTTTTTATCTAATTGCTGTAAAATCAGATCATTTTTTTGTATCGTGTGTGGCCAGTAAACGAGGACTTCTGTCACATACCCGTGTCTGTTTCTGTACTGCTGCCTGACTGCGGGGCCATTCCGCACAATCAGGGAGTGATTTACAGCCCTGCTCAAGTCACCTCTCATTCACTAACTTCCCCTTCGCTGCACTGTATACACAAACCTGCAGACCATCAGCACCATGGTGGCTCAGTCATTAGAGTAATAGTGACGCACAGTGATGACAGCCGTATACAGGAAGTGGGCACCGCTCGCTCTCTCATCACTGTGAACCAATGTGTGTATGCAGTGCAGTCAGCAAGGGGAGATGAGCAATGCTACTTTTCACTGACTTGGAACAGACAGGCCAGCGGTACAGGGCACAAGTGAAGTACCGCACACAGGGCAATTATGAAACAGCTAACTTAAAAGCTGCAATGTCGCCCTAACTCAAGCCCCGCCCTAGGCCACGGCCTATGTGGACTGACCACAAATCTGGCCATAACAGCAATTGCATCAGCAGCTAGAGTTTCAGAATTACATGCAGTGGTTTGCAAAGAACCTTTTCTCACTATTTTTGAAGACAGAGTGCTCTTACGTCCGATTGAACATTTTTTGCCAAAAGTGATCTCTCCTTTTCACTTCAGTGCTGAGTGGACTTTGGCAAATCTGTGCCAAGACTTGCAACTGCAGTCTCCACACCCACTGTGTGTTCCTTCATCTCTTGAAGCTTATTTGAGATTAAGTGAGCCTTTCAGATGCTCTGAACAACTCTTTGTAATCCCAACGGGTCACAAAAGAGGTCATGGTGCCTCAGTTAGAACTATTGCAGCATGGCTAAGGAAAATAATCCTAAAAGCATACAACTCGGCTGGTCTGACACTACAAAAGGACTTAACAGCCCATTCAACGAGGAGTATATCAGCATCTGGGCATGTCTAGTGTGGGTTTCCTCTTCAGCAATATGTAGATCAGCTAGCTGGTCATCAAAGAACACTTTTGCAGAACATTATAAGGTTGATTTATCAAGTTTGTCTTCTGCTCAATTTGGAAAATCTGTATTAAGTTTTGGCAGGCGGTGTGAATAAATGTTAAAACTTAGACATTGTTTCCTGCCCTTTTTCTGGGTAGATAGTTAAGACCCAGCTGTTATGGTGCCATGGAGGCACCAGGAAAACAGGAAAATTGAATACTCACCTACAGTAATTTTCCTTTCCTGGTGCATTCTCCATGGCAGCATAACAGACCCTCCATGTAATGATCAGTGATGTATCTGATGATCAGAACGAGCTCTATCAGCACAATAGTCAGTATTTTATTCAAAGTGTGATCACACGTGTTTGGGTGCACAGTAATATATCACAGCACTAGAGAGTGATATAGCCCTTTAGTGATAGGGGCTATCACTAACAATAGAGTGGTCATACAGGCAAAGTCAGTAACAGATCGGTCAGGTAGAGGTACAGAATCGTTAGGCAAAATCGGAGAGAGTATTCAGGCAGAAGTCAGCAACAGATCAGATTGGCAGAGGTTCAGAATCAATAGGCAGAGAGTAGTCGGAGGTACAGGCAAAGGTAATACACAGTAATAATCAAATAACAGTAGTAATAATAATCCTAAGCTAAGTGTGAATCCCCGGGGTCCTGCCGGTTCAAACACACACGGATCTGACTAAGGTCTGAGAGCTTTCACTGCAAAGTTTCAGCAACAACAGACAATGAACTAGTGACATCTCCACGCTTAAATGCAGGACGGCAATTCCAAGCATCCCACCCAGAACACTTCCACCAATCAGCAAGGAGAAAAGCAGCCAGATGTCAGCTGACCGGCCAGTCAGCTGACTCGTCTCCTAAGTCCATAAAGGTCCTGCCGCTCCGTGCGCGAGCGTGCCGACCTGACCCAATGCACGGCAGAGAGACCTGTTCTGCCAGAGGCCGTGAGGGATGCCTGTGACGATGCGGCGACAGCCGCCATGACGTCAGACGCGGAAGCGGCGGTCGTGTTGCTTTCCGCCGCTGAGGTAATTCCACCATTCCTGACACTCCCAATGTCCTTCGGGAGGAGTAGAGTTATTAGAATGTGGGCCGCATGTCTTGGAATATTATTATAGAAATGTTTGTCCTATGGGGGTTAGGGGCGGAGCTAACCCAACTGTTATGCTGCTATGGAGAATGCACCAGGAAAGGAAAATTACTGTAGGTGAGTATTCAATTTTCCTGTTTTATTGACAAGTTGTGAAAATATCAACTAGGAGAAAACTTAGGAGAAAAAGTTAATTAAATAAGGGCCCTTGTCAATAAAATCCCTTTTAAACCAACAGCAAGTGAGAAAATACTCAGAATAATGTTGATAGTACTTTTTCATCTACTTTTTAGTACTTTTTCAATTTCAAAGTGCTGAAAAGTTATTTTAAAAAGAAGTTGAAAAATTGTCTCCTAGAGGAAAATTCAGGAGAAAAAGTTACTGTAATTGCATTGGGCCTTTGGGTCTTCTGATTATTTCTCCATATAACATAATCACCTGAGCGCATGGCAGCCGATTGCAGTAGTCTTGGCGTTACAGGGGAGCCCACCAGAGGTCAACATTACGGGGGAGAGCCCACTAAAACTCATGCTGGATAACTGTCAAGGAATTTGTAAGTGCAAAAAAATTTTAGTATTGTTTTTAACAAGACTGTATTACGCTATGAGGAGTTTTTATTTGGAGGTACACAACCCATTATAAAACAAGGGGAAGAGACGTATGTGAGGAGACATTAAGATCGTAGAGGTCGGGGGTGACTCGGGAATAACCCCAAGGTGTCATTAGAGCAGGGTGAGTCCCATTCCATTAGTTGGTGTGGTGGCGGTGAACAACAAGTGAAAGCCTGCGAGATAGGATACTGTACTGAAGTAATGTTTACATAGCTTTTTGCTGTGTGAGGACTGTGTTGCGCTACATATGCACATTGAAAAGTAAATATTCCCCTTGAAAATCAATAGGTGAATTTTGATTGGCTGTTGTAGGCTCCACCCAGTTTCCTGAATATTAATCCCAATCATCCAGTGACCAACTGTGTGAAGTTTGAGAACCCTGCCAATGACAGAATGGCTGAAATCAATCTAATAAATCTGATTGGCTGTTTGTGGCTCCACCCCCTTTCATGAATTTGGACCCCGTCACCCAATGAATGACTGTATCAGGTTTGAGGCCTCTGCCATTAACAGAATGGTAGCAATGTAAGTCAATAGGTACGTTTTGATTGGCTGTTGTAGGCTCCTCCCACTTTCTAAATATTAATCCCAGTGACCCAGTGGCCAACTGTGTCAAGTTTTGGAACCCTGCCATTAACAGTGTAAGAATGGTTGCAGTTTATATTTTCCCATGTAAAAAATGTATTTGTTGGCACCGCCCACTTTTTCTAACCTTGGCATACGGTCACTCAATTACCAAATTTATGAGCTTTGGGGTCCTTGGTATCGATAATTTGTATATTCCCATCGAAATTAAGCAAATTTGATTGGCTGTTTGTGGCTCCACCTCCTTTCTGAATTTGAAACCCAGTCACCCAGTGACCAACTGTAGCAGGTTTGAGGCATCTGCTATTAACAGTGTAAGAAAGGCAGCAATTTAAATATTCCCCATGAAAATCAACAGTTGAATTTTGATTTGCTGTTGTAGGCTTCACTCATTTTCCTGAATATGAATCCCAGTCACCAAGTAACCAACGGTGCAAAGTTTGAGAACCCTGCCATTAACAGTGTAAGAATGGCTGCAGTTTATATTTGACCAGTGAAATGTGGTTTTGGCTCCACCCACTTTTTGTAACCTTGACACATAGTCACTCAATGACCAAGTTTGTGAGCTTTCAGGTTCCTGGCATCAAAAATGTGTGAATAGAAGCTGTTTATCCAGCAAGGAAATCTGATTGACTGCTTGTGGCCCCGCCCCTTTTTGGTGAATTTGAACCCCAGTCGCCCAATGATTGACTGGTGCAAGTTTGAAGCCTCTGCCATAAACAGTGTAAGAATGGCAGCAGTTTCAATATTCCCCTTGAAAATCAATAGGTGAATTTTGATTGGCTGTTGTAGGCTCCATCCACTTTTCTAACTCTTAATCTCATTTACCCGGTGACCAAGTGTGCCAAGTTTGAAAACCCTGCGATTAACAGTGTAAGAATGACAGGGGCCGAACAATTAGGCAGGCCACACATGGGCCTGTGACAATCACCATTAGTATATGTGTGAGGTAAGCTGTAGTTAGGCCTGTCAGGAATTCTTCAACATCCAGTTCAATTTCCCTCTCTGAGGTGAGCTGGATGTTGATTGGCTGGGAGAGTACTGCAGTGCAGGGGAGCCTTTGGGAGGTTCTGATTGGTCGGCGGGGCAGGTAGATATGCTTAGACAGGTGTTGCTAGGCCTGAAAGAAGATTAGGCCGGCCAATCAGGGAGCTTTTAGATGTATATAAAGGAGGTCCGTTCCTCATTAGCTGCCTGTCACTGCTGTGGCATAGGTGAGCTCTGAGCTGTAGTACTAGAGCTTGTAATACAGCGCTTACCTTGCCACTATGGAGGTGTTGCGGCAGTTGGCTGCAGGAGCTGAACAGCCCGGCGGAGAGGAGATCCTGGTGCGGTGTCTTCAGCTGGCAGAGGAAGAGAGGATGCGGCGGAATGAAGAGGCGGCGGGAAGCAGTGCTGGAGATCCCGGGCGTATGGAGAAGAGGAAGAGGTCGGCCCCGCGCTCCTATTTGCCGGACGAAGCCAGCGGCAGTGCCCAGCAGCTGAGGTCGCAGAGCGGAGAGAATCGGGGCAGAAGCGCCACTCCATCTGCGTCCGGAAAGAGCGCCAGCAACTCAAAGGCCGCCAAGAAGAAAGGATCAGGCGGCAGAAGTTCGTCGGCGGTGGCTGGTTTCAATTCGGCCAATGGAGGAGCGGTGGAGGCGGGGCTTTCGGCAGAGCTGTTGGCGCCGACCAATCAGGTCCCGGCGGTGCCTGCGGCCAGAGGAGCGTTTGAAGGGGCGTGGCCAGCGGCTTCCCTCATGCCGCCGACCAATCCAGTGCTGGCGCTTCTTCCAGCCAGCGAAAGGACTGATGAAAATCAACAGTTGAATTTTGATTTGCTGTTGTAGGCTCCACTCATTTTCCTGAATATGAATCCCAGTCACCAAGTAACCAACGGTGCAAAGTTTGAGAACCCTGCCATTAACAGTGTAAGAATGGCTGCAGTTTATATTTGACCAGTGAATTGTGGTTTTGGCTCCACCCACTTTTTGTAACCTTGACACATAGTCACTCAATGACCAAGTTTGTGAGCTTTCAGGTTCCTGGCATCAAAAATGTGTGAATAGAAGCTGTTTATCCAGCAAGGAAATCTGATTGACTGCTTGTGGCTCCGCCCCTTTTTGGTGAATTTGAACCCCAGTCGCCCAATGATTGACTGGTGCAAGTTTGAAGCCTCTGCCATAAACAGTGTAAGAATGGCAGCAGTTTCAATATTCCCCTTGAAAATCAATAGGTGAATTTTGATTGGCTGTTGTAGGCTCCATCCACTTTTCTAACTCTTAATCTCATTCACCCGGTAACCAAGTGTGCCAAGTTTGAAAACCCTGCGATTAACAGTGTAAGAATGACAGGGGCCGAACAATTAGGCAGGCCACACATGGGCCTGTGACAATCACCATTAGTATATGTGTGAGGTAAGCTGTAGTTAGGCCTGTCAGGAATTCTTCAACATCCAGTTCAATTTCCCTCTCTGAGGTGAGCTGGATGTTGATTGGCTGGGAGAGTACTGCAGTGCAGGGGAGCCTTTGGGAGGTTCTGATTGGTCGGCGGGGCAGGTAGATATGCTTAGACAGGTGTTGCTAGGCCTGAAAGAAGATTAGGCCGACCAATCAGGGAGCTTTTGGTGTATATAAAGGAGGTCCGTTCCTCATTAGCTGCCTGTCACCCCTGTGGCATAGGTGAGCTCTGAGCTGTAGTACTAGAGCTTGTAATACAGCGCTTACCTTGCCACTATGGAGGTGTTGCGGCAGTTGGCTGCAAGAGCTGAACAGCCCGGCGGAGAGGAGATCCTGGTGCGGTGTCTTCAGCTGGCGGAGGAAGAGAGGATGCGGCGGAATGAAGAGGCGGCGGGAAGCAGTGCTGGAGATCCCGGGCGTATGGAGAAGAGGAAGAGGTCGGCCCCGCGCTCCTATTCGCCGGACGAAGCCAGCGGCAGTGCCCAGCAGCTGAGGTCGCAGAGCAGAGAGAATCGGGGCAGAAGCGCCACTCCATCTGCGTCCGGAAAGAGCGCCAGCAAGTCAAAGGCCGCCAAGAAGAAAGGATCGGGCGGCAGAAGTTTGTCGGCGGTGGCTGGTTTCAATTCGGCCAATGGAGGAGCGGTGGAGGCGGGGCTTTCGGCAGAGCTGTTGGCGCCGACCAATCAGGTCCCGGCGGTGCCTGCGGCCAGAGGAGCGTTTGAAGGGGCGTGGCCAGCGGCTTCCCTCATGCCGCCGAACAATCCAGTGCTGGCGCTTCTTCCAGCCAGCGAAAGGACTGAGGAGGCGAGGCTTTCGGAGGGATTTCGAGCGCCGGCCAATCGGGTCGCGGCGCTTTTGGATGGCTGGAGCGGTCTGGCTCAGTGCGTGGCGGCCAATCCGGGGCAGGCGGGGGAGCGGCCTGGAGCTTCCTCCATGGCGGCGGCCAATCCGGTCGCAGCCCCTTCCCCTTGTTTTTCTTTCTCCCCTCCAGCTTCCGCATCCCGAGCTGGGCCTATGGTAGGTGCCAGCGGATCGGAGACATCAGCGGCTGCAACGGGATCCGTGACGAGCGGAAATCCGGATGGTCGCAGCGGAGTTCCAGCACAGCCGGCGCTTGCTGGTGGATGCAGTGAGCCTGGCGGTGGGGACGTGTGCAGGCCCGCAGCAGCAGTTCTAGGATTCGGTTTAGGGCCAGCTCAGGCTCATCTCCCTGCTGCTGCTGGGGGCGCTGCATGGTCTCATGCCGGTGTTCCTGCAGAAGATACTGTCCTTGGGCAACCTCCTGCCCCTGCTCAACACATCCCTGTGGTCGGTGAGTATAATGTTATCTCACCATTTGTTCAAATGTTAGTTCAGGCTTTGCAGCAAGCTGGGGTCCAGCAGGCAGGTTCAGCCAATGCAGGTGTAGTTTGGGGTAACAATATGACAGCTTCTAGTAATGTACCAGCAGCCTCCTCTCCTACTGTACAATCTGTTATGGCTTCTGCCTATCCCTCAGCTTCCGCAGTTAACCCTTGCATCCCAGTCAATAGGCCTGGGGTTGCGGAAAGTAGTTATAAAGAAAACATGTCTTGTGACATTTCACCGCTTGGTTTTCATCTCTCTGCTACCATAAAAGAAAAAATATGGAAGGGAGATTTTATTGAATTATTAACGTTACTTCCAGCTGCCAAAGAATCTGTGAAGAAAGAAAAGTCTGATGACAAAGAGGATGATAGGAAAAAACATGTACCAAGGTCATTTAACAACTGGCTGCAGGCATTTTGCGTATATGCCAGTGTGCTGGGTGAAAAACATCCCGAGCAATGCCCACTAATGTTTCGATATTTAGATGCCATACTGGAAGCATACAGATCCTTTGGTGGCCTGGCCTGGTATCAATACGACGAAGCTTTCCGTCAGAGATTATCAGTATACCCAAACATGAAATGGAGTTCCAAAGATGTGGGATTGTGGTTGGAGTTGATGATGCCACAAAAGGTTGCTAGTTTTAAACAACCCAGCTACAATTCCAGTGGAAATGATAAGAAAGGGGTTTGTTACTCATTTAACGATACACAATGTAAGTGGCCAGGGACCTGCAAGTATAGACACGAATGCAGATTTTGTGGTGGGTCACATCCAATTGTCAGGTGTTTTAAAAAAGCGTGTTTTAAAAAAGCGAATGCTAGCAATCCCAGCTCAAAGGAGCTTTTTCTTAAAGGCGGTCACACCAGTGAAGCTGGAAAACATGTTGCCATGGCTACAGCTGTATCAAAACAGGGAGAAAGCTCAGCTAATAATTGATGGATTTAAGTTTGGCTTTCGTTTGCCGGCCTTCAACGGCTCTGGCTGCAGTTGGGTAAATAATTTAAAAGTCGGTTGCCCCATTAGTAGATACTGTACAAGAAAAAATTGATAAAGAGCTGCAAGAAGGAAGGGTTTCAGGGCCCTTTGTTAATCCTCCTTTTGACAATTTTAGGCTTTCTCCATTAGGTATTGTACCCAAAAAAGAACCAGGAACATACAGACTGATACACCACCTTTCCTTTCCAGCAGGTCAGTCTTTAAATGATGACATTCCGGATAATTTATCGTCAGTATCTTATGCGTCTTTTGAGGATGCCTTGAAAATTCTAAGACCGCTTGGGCAAGGTGCTTTGTTAGCAAAAGCTGACATTAAATCAGCATTCAGATTACTGTGAACATTTCGGTGTCCCATTAGCGAAGGAAAAAACTGTAGGCCCTTGCTCAAGCTTAGAATTTCTGGGAATTGTGATCGATACGAGTCGGATGGAATTTCGTTTACCGAGTGACAAATTGGAAAAAATTTAGCGTATGATATCGGCCTTTTTACGTCGCAAAAAAGTTTTGTTAAAGGAAATGCAATCCTTGTTAGGTAATCTTGCTTTTGCGACAAGGATTATGCCCATGGGCAGGATATTTTCGCGGCGGTTATTTTCTTCTATGTCAGGTCTGAAGTCGCCATATTCACATATCAGAGTAACAGAAAGTTTGAAGGCTGACCTGCTGGTTTGGGCTGAATTTCTGAGCTCATACAATGGTAGGTCCATTTGGCAAGAAGATTTTGTAAACGACACAGAACTTCTATACTGACGCGTCTGGCAGTGTGGGCTGCGGCGCTTATTGGTCAGGTAGATGGTTTTCTGCAAGGTGGCCCGAGTCTTGGCAGCAGCCTGAAATAGTGAAGAACATTGTCCTGCTTGAATTATTCCCCATAGTAGCAGCCCTATTTATTTGGGGAAAGAGCTTTGAAGGTAGGCGAATAATTGTTCATTCTGATAATAAAGGTACAGTATTTGCATTAAATTGTTTGTCCTCAAAATCGCCTCTAGTAGTCAAGTTATTAAGGGCTTTAGTTTTATATGCTTTAAAATTTAATTTATGGATTAAAGCACAACATGTCCCGGGTCTAAACAATGACATTGCTGATTCTCTATCACGGTTGCAGATGGGGAGATTTCGGCTTCTGGCTCCGCAGGCACACCCAGTGGGGGAGGAGATTCCAGCATTTATGTGGAACCTGATATGGAGTTAGTTCGTGCTGGGATACAGCAGTCGGTGTCAAAAGCAACTTGGCAGGCATATTCCAGCTCATGGAGGGAGTGGAGTAATTTTACTGGAAAATTAGGTTTTAATGCATGGACAGCTACTGAGGATTAGAGTTGGGCCGAACGGTTCGCCTGCGAACGGTTCCATGCGAACTTCAGTGGTTCGCGTTCGCGTCCCGCAGGCGAACCTTTGCGGAAGTTCGGTTCGCCCCATAATGCACATGGAGGGTCAACTTTGACCCTCTACATCACAGTCAGCAGGCCCAGTGTAGCCAATTAGGCTACACTAGCCCCTGGAGCCCCACCCCCCCCCCTGATATAAGGCAGGCAGCGGCGGCCATTACGGCCACTCGTGTGCCTGCATTAGTCAGAGTAGGGCGAGCTGCTGCAGACTGTCTCTCAGGGAAAGATTAGTTAGGCTTAGCTTGTTCCTGTCTGGCTGCATACCTGTTCTGTGAACCCACCACTGCATACCTGTGCTGTGAACCCACCACTGCATACCTGTGCTGTGAACCCACCACTGCATACCTGTTCTGTTCAGTGGACCCGCCACTGTATACCTGTTCATTGAACCCACCACTGCATACCTGTGCTGTGAACCCACCACTGCATACCTGTGCTGTGAACCCACCACTGCATACCTGTGCTGTGAACCCACCACTGCATACCTGTTCTGTTCAGTGGACCCGCCACTGCATACCTGTTCTGTTTAGTGAACCGCCACTGTATACCTGTTCTGTTTAGTGAAGCCGCCACTGCATACCTGTTCTGTTCAGTGGACCCACCGCATCAGTGCGCATACCTGTTCTGTTTAGTGAACCCGCCACTGCATACCTGTTCTGTTCAGTGAACCCACCGCATCAGTGCGCATACCTGTGCAGTTAAGTGAACCCGCCACTGCATACCTGTTCTGTTCAGTGGACCCGCCACTGCATACCTGTTCTGTTTAGTGAACCGCCACTGTATACCTGTTCTGTTTAGTGAACCCGCCACTGCATACCTGTTCTGTTCAGTGAACCCACCGCATCAGTGCGCATACCTGTGCAGTTAAGTGAACCCGCCACTGCATACCTGTTCTGTTCAGTGGACCCGCCACTGCATACCTGTTCTGTTTAGTGAACCGCCACTGTATACCTGTTCTGTTTAGTGAACCCGCCACTGCATACTTGTTCTGTTCAGTGAACCCACCGCATCAGTGCGCATACCTGTGCAGTTAAGTGAACCCGCCACTGCATACCTGTTCTGTTCAGTGAACCCACCGCATCAGTGCGCATACCTGTGCAGTTAAGTGAACCCGCCACTGCATACCTGTTCTGTTCAGTGGACCCGCCACTGCATACCTGTTCTGTTTAGTGAACCGCCACTGTATACCTGTTCTGTTTAGTGAACCCGCCACTGCATACCTGTTCTGTTCAGTGAACCCACCGCATCAGTGCGCATACCTGTGCAGTTGTTCTGTTTAGTGAACCCGCCACTGCATACCTGTTCTGTTCAGTGAACCCACCGCATCAGTGCGCATACCTGTTCTGTTTAGTGAGCCCGCCACTGCATACCTGTTCTGTTCAGTGAACCCACCGCATCAGTGCGCATACCTGTGCAGTTAAGTGAACCCGCCACTGCATACCTGTTCTGTTCAGTGGACCCGCCACTGCATACCTGTTCTGTTTAGTGAACCGCCACTGTATACCTGTTCTGTTTAGTGAACCCGCCACTGCATACCTGTTCTGTTCAGTGAACCCACCGCATCAGTGCGCATACCTGTGCAGTTAAGTGAACCCGCCACTGCATACCTGTTCTGTTCAGTGGACCCACCACTGCATACCTGTTCTGTTTAGTGAACCGCCACTGTATACCTGTTCTGTTTAGTGAACCGGCCACTGCATACCTGTTCTGTTCAGTGAACCCACCGCATCAGTGCGCATACCTTTGCAGTTAAGTGAACCCGCCACTGCATACCTGTTCTGTTCAGTGGACCCGCCACTGCATACCTGTTCTGTTTAGTGAACCGCCACTGTATACCTGTTCTGTTTAGTGAACCCGCCACTGCATACCTGTTCTGTTCAGTGAACCCACCGCATCAGTGCGCATACCTGTGCAGTTAAGTGAACCCGCCACTGCATACCTGTTCTGTTCAGTGGACCCGCCACTGCATACCTGTTCTGTTTAGTGAACCGCCACTGTATACCTGTTCTGTTTAGTGAACCCGCCACTGCATACCTGTTCTGTTCAGTGGACCCGCCACTGCATACCTGTTCTGTGAACCCGCCACAGTATACCTGTTCTGTTCAGTGAACCCACCGCATCAGTGCGCATACCTGTGCAGTTAAGTGAACCCACCTACCTACGTGAGCGCACGCAGTGTGATATACCACTCCGTGCATACCCGATATGGACAAAACAGGTAGAGGAAGAGGTAGTGGCAGAGCCAGAGGAAGGCCACCCGGCAGGTCTGCGCGAGGTCGTGTAAATGTAATTTCGTGTGGACCTGGCCCACAGTACAGTGCTCGGAAGAAGGCACGTCCCATCACCTCCCAAGATTGTCAGGACGTGGTTGAGTATTTAGCGACACAGAACACCTCATCTTGCTCAGCCACCAGTGCTACTACTAGCACCACTTCCGCTGCATTTGACACTTCGCAAGAATTATTTAGTGGTGAAATCACTGATGCACAGCCATTGTTGTTACAGCCAGATGAATTTTCACCAGCTCATATGTCTGAGTTACGCGGCAACATTATGGATGTAACGTGTAAGGAGGATGAAGGACCTACTGATGTTGGTGCATGTTTGGATTTGTCTGAGGCAAGCGAAGCTGGGCAGGATGATTACGATGATGACGATGATAGGGATCCTCTGTATGTACCCAATAGAGGAGATGAAGAGGGGGACAGTTCAGAGGGGGAGTCAGAGAGTAGGAGGAGGAGAGAAGTTGCTGAAAGAAGCTGGGGCAGCTCTTCGTCAGAAACAGCTGGTGGCAGTGTCCGGCACCATGTATTGCCACCTATGTACAGCCAGCCAACTTGCCCTTCAGCATCAGCTGCTGAGGTCCCCATAGTGCCCACATCCCAGGGTGGCTCAGCGGTGTGGAAATTTTTTAATGTGTGTGCCTCAGATCGGACCAAAGCCATCTGTTCGCTCTGCCAACAAAAATTGAGCCGTGGAAAGGCCAACACTCACGTAGGGACAAGTGCCTTACGAAGGCACCTGGAGAAAAGGCACAAACAGCAATGGGATGGCCACCTGAGCAAAAGCAGCAGCAGCACACAAAAGCAAAGCCACCCTCCTTCTCCTCTTCCTCCTCCATCAGGTGCATTATCTGCTTCTGCCGCTTTCTCCCTTCCACCTTCACAGGCACCCTCCTCCACTCCGCCTCTGCCCTTGAGCGGTTCCTGCTCCTCTGCCCACAGCAGCAGTCAGGTGTCCGTGAAGGAAATGTTTGAGCGGAAGAAGCCAATTTCGGCCAGTCACCCCCTTGCCCGGCCTCTGACAGCTGGCGTGGCGGAACTGTTAGCTCGGCAGCTGTTACCATACCGGCTGGTGGACTCTGAGGCCTTCCGTAAATTTGTGGCCATCGGAACACCGCAGTGGAAGATGCCAGGCCGCACTTATTTTTGGAGAAAGGCCATACCCCAACTGCACCGTGAAGTTGAGAGGCAAGTGGTGTCATCTCTTGCGAAGAGCGTTGGGTCAAGGGTACACCTGACCACGGATGCCTGGTCTGCCAAGCACGGGCAGGGCCGCTACATTACCTACACAGCCCATTGGGTGAACCTGGTGGTGAACGATGGCAAGCAGGGCGCAGCGGACCAAATTGTGACACCTCCACGGCTTGCAGGCAGGCCTCCTGCCACCTCCTCTCCTCCTGCTACATGCTCTTCGCTGTCCTCCTCCTCCTTGGCTGAGTGGCAGTTCTCCTCTCCAGCTACACAGCCCCAGCTCCGCAGGGCCTATGCTGCATGCCAGGTACGACGGTGTCACGCCATCTTAGACATGGCTTGTCTCAAAGCGGAGAGTCACACTGGAGCAGCTCTCCTGGCTGCTCTTAAGAAACAGGTGGATGAGTGGCTGACCCCGCACCACCTGGAGATAGGCAACGTGGTGTGCGACAACGGCAGCAATCTGCTTGCCGCTTTGCATATGGGGAAGCTGACACACATACCCTGCATGGCACATGTCATGAATCTAGTGGTTCAAAGATTTGTGGCAAAGTACCCTGGCTTAGCGAATGTCCTGAAGCAGGCCAGGAAGTTCTGTGGGCATTTGAGGCGGTCTTACACAGCCATGGCACGCTTTGCGGAAATTCAGCGCAAAAACAACATGCCGGTGAGACGCCTCATTTGCGATAGCCCGACTCGCTGGAACTCGACCCTGCTCATGTTCTCCCGCCTGCTAGAACAGAAGAAAGCCGTGACCCACTACCTCTACAACTACAGTATAATGAAACAGTCTGGGAAGATGGGGATGTTCTGGCCCGACAACTGGACACTGATGGAGAATGCATGCAGGCTCATGCGGCCGTTTGAGGAGGTGACCAACCTGGTGAGCCGCAGTGAGGGCTCCATCAGCGACTTAATTCCCTACGCTTACTTCTTGGAGCGTGCTGTGCGTAGAGTGGCGGATGAAGCTGTGAATGAGTGTGACCAGGAACCGTTACGGCAGGAACAGGCATGGGACCAATTTTCATCAGACCCAGCTGTTTCCTCAACACCTGCGGCAGCACAGAGGGGGGAGGAGGAGGAAGAAGAGAAGTCGTGTGCAGAAGACGAATCAGACTCAGAGGATGATGAGCAAGGTGTTTCTTTGGGGGAGGAGGAGGAGGAGGAGGAGGGGACAGCGGCAGGAGAACAACCTCAGCAGGCATCGCAAGGGGCTTGTGCTGCTCAACCTTCCCGTGGTATTGTTCGCGGCTGGGGGGAGGAGGTTGACTTACCTGACGTCACTGAGGAAGAGCAAGAGGAGATGGAGGGTACTGGATCCGACTTTGTGCAGATGTCGTCTTTTATGCTGTCCTGCCTGTTGAGGGACCCCCGTATAAAAAACCTCAAGGGGAATGAGCTGTACTGGGTGGCCACACTACTAGACCCTCGGTACAGGCACAAAGTGGCGGACCTGTTACCAACTCACCGGAAGGTGGAAAGGATGCAGCACATGCAGAACCAGCTGTCAACTATGCTTTACAATGCCTTTAAGGGTGATGTGACGGCACAACGCCAGCAAGGTACCACTGCCACTAATCCTCCTCCCGTGTCCACGCAGTCAAAGACAGGACGCTCCAGCGATCTCATGGTGATGTCGGACATGCGGACGTTCTTTAGTCCAACGCCTCGCCGTAGCCCTTCCGGATCCACCCTCCACCAACGCCTGGAACGGCAGGTAGCCGACTACCTGGCCTTAAGTGTGGATGTAGACACTGCTGTGAACAGCGATGAGGAACCCTTGAACTACTGGGTGCGCAGGCTTGACCTGTGGCCAGAGCTGTCCCAATTTGCCATCCAACTTCTCTCCTGCCCTGCCGCAAGCGTCCTCTCAGAAAGGACCTTCAGCGCAGCTGGAGGCATTGTCACAGAGAAGAGAAGTCGCCTAAGTCACAAAAGTGTTAAGTACCTCACCTTTATCAAAATTAATGAGGCATGGATCCCGGAGGGCTGCTGCCCGCCCCAAGACTAAGTCAGTCCCCGCACATACAGCATCTCTGCCTGCACGCCGTGTGACTGGCTGCCTGGCCTGCCCCAAGAAGACTAAGTCGCTCCCAGTCCCTCCACACAGCATGTCTGCCTGCAGGCTACTACCTTCTCCGCCACCACCAACAGGGTCCGGGACTCCAGGCGGATTGCTGAATTTTTTAGGCCGCTGCTAGCAGCGGCCGCTGTAATAATTTTTCGTGTGCGTGTACATGATGACTGCCTAATTTTTCTGGCTGCACTGCGGGCAGCTGCAACAACAAAAGAAAAGGCATGTACATGCGCCCATTCCCCTTCGTGATCATTACCTTGCCGTGGTGAAGGGGCTTGCGTATCACAATGGAGCAATGACCGGCGCCTAGATGAGTGTCTCGGGGGGCACACCCACGATAATAAGGTCGTTGCCTCATTGTGGTCAGACCAAATTTGATCAGCTGGACAGTCACTGTTCTGTCATTCAGCTACATCAGCCAGGTGACCATATGGGCTGTAAAGCCACCAAAACCTGCACTCTCGCCATGGTGCGCACCAGTAAAGCACGGGCGTCACTACACAAACAGCTGTTTGCGGTGCGTTACACGATGAGTTTGGTGTGTCAGTGTGAAGCAGTACCTTAATTACACTACCTGATTGATGTATACACATGCAAGATGTTTGAAAGCACTTTAGGCCTGTCATTTAGCATTCAATGTGATTTCTGCCCTTAAAACGCTGCTTTGCGTCAAATCCAGATTTTTCCCGGGGACTTTTGGCATGTATCCCACTCCGCCATCCCCCCCTCCAGGTGTTAGACCCCTTGAAACATCTTTTCCATCACTTTTGTGGCCAGCATAATTATTTTTTTTTTTCAAAGTTCGCATCCCCATTGAAGTCTATTGCGGTTCGCGAACTTTAACGCGAACCGAACCTTTCGCGAAAGTTCGCGAACCCGGTTCGCGAACCGAAAATCGGAGGTTCGGCCCAACTCTACTGAGGATTTGGTTTTGAAGTTCATTATAGATAAGGTTAAGAAAAGTTATTCACATTCTCATATCTCCAAGTCCTTGGCAGGCATATCTTTTTTAAATTGCGTAATCTCCCTCATTGTAAATCATACTTTTCTGTTCAGCAATTCCTTAAAGGTTATAGAAGACAGTCTCATGTGCCGGATGATAGAAGCCCAATTACGCTTGAGATTTTGTCAGCATTATGGGACTCAGCGGCGTCTGTCTGTAAGTCTCAGTTTGAAGTGCGTCTTTTTCGGTGTGCATTTTCACTCATGTTTTTTGCAGCTTTTAGGATTTCCGAGCTGATTTCACAAAGTAAATCTAATGCCTCAGGATTGAGATATGAGGATGTTGGTAGGTTTAGGGATAAACTAAGTATCCGGTTGCCATTTTCAAAAACCGACCAGGAGGGCAAGGGTACTCAGGTGGATTTGCAAGCATGGCCTAATAATAAGCTTTGTCCAATTAGTAATTGAAATGATTATTTGGCAGTCAGGGGTGAGGGTAAGGGAGTATTGCTGCGGCATCTCCTGGGTTCACCACTTACTTGTTTTCAGTTTAACACACTGTGTTAAAGCGTTGTGTGCTGCGGGCAGGATATGGCCATCAAAAAATTTCTGCGCATTCATTCCGAATAGGTGCAGCCACGGAAGCAGCCAGATTGGGTCTGGAAGAAGGAGTGATTAAAAAAATGGGTCGTTGGAGTTCATCAGCATATAAACTGTATGTGCGTGTTTGATTCTTTTTCTTGTTTTACAGGTAGAAAGACTGTGATATGGATCCTTGGTCATTCCTTTATTTTTTGGGCACACCAAAGGGCGTGCAAGCGACCCTACTCATCAAACTTGAATATGGACATAAGTAAATATGCCATTTATTGGTATGGTTGTAGGGGAATGTTATGGCCCCAGTTAAAGGCTGAGTTATTCAGGTTGCTTAAGTTTTTTCCAGTTCCAGATATATTGATTGTGCACCTCGGAGGTAATGACATTGGGAAAATGAAGTTTTTGGAGCTTTTCTTCAACATCAGAGATGATCTCTGTAATTTTGAGGCTTTTTCTAGTCACACCAAGATAATCTTTTCTGAGTTGGTACCCAGGTTGCTATGGTTGGCGCCTTCTGGCTTAAACCACTGTGAAAAGATCCGGAAGAAGCTGAATCATCAGTTGTCCAAATGTTTCCAGAGGTTGGGAATGTTCTCATACAGACACGTTGATCTTGAAGGTGGCCTTCCTGGTCTGTACAGACAGGATGGCGTTCATTTGAGTGAGATAGATTTAAACATTTTTAATTTGGGTCTTCAGAGCTGCATTGAGATGGTCGTGGGGTAGGTGCCAGGCTAGGAGCCTGGCGGGTGGGGTCGTATGTTCTTGGTGATGTTAATAGCATATCTGAACTGTGGTAGTTAGATATGAATGAATAGTGGTTATGCAAGGTTTTATTAAAGTTGGTTCATCGACCTCAATTTTATTTATTTCACTTAATTTATTACATTTATATTTACCAAATAAAATTGGCCACGGCCTTTGAAATGCCAGCTCTGGAGTCTTATTTTGTCTGTCATTCATGTTTAGGTTAAGTTAAATGGGGTTGGGAGGGGTATTGTTTACAGGTCCATGGCTGCAGTTTACAATTGGCTGTTTTATGCTCTGCCCACTTTTCCTGGATTTGTAAACTCAGTCACCAAGTGACCAACTGTGCCAAGTGTGGCGACTCTGGCTTGATTACTGTGAGAATGGCGGCCTTTTACATTATTACATAGAGAAGAGGGTGTAGGCAGCGCTTCCAAATACAGAAGGCTGCACCTGAGTTGATTTAGCTGCAAAGAAGTGCAGAGCTCCAATGGACCATATTACACAACATGCATTCAAACAGGTACAGCAATGGAGGGCGTTAGCTTCAGCAAATAATATGTGCACAAATCATTTCCTACTAGACTTCCCCCCGGCGTTAACGTGCCCCCTCGGGGAAGACCTAACCACTAACCTAACATTAAAAGCATAACTTACTTGGTGCGACTTATCATACAATGGTATACACATTTCTTCAAGACAGACAAACAAAAATGACAGCGCTCACAGGCTGCAACTGGCTTATAAACCATCAAGGGGCGTGTACAGACCCCCAAGGGCTAAATACACGCCTTGAATCCAAATCAGATGCAAAATTATGCAAATTAAAGTGCAAATTTATGTGCTAGTCCCTAATCTAAAATTTGAATGCAGATTGGACGCAGGCTACCACAAGTATACTTGTATATATATGCTCTAAGTATACTTGTGGTAGCCTGCATCCAATCTGCATTCAAATTTTAGATTAGGGACTAGCACATAAATTTGCACTTAATTTGCATAATTTTGCATCTGATTTGGATTCAAGGCGTGTATGTAAACGCCCCTTGATGGTTTATAAGCCAGTTGCAGCCTGTGATCACTGTCATTTTTGTTTGTCTGTCTTTTACATTATTTATTTCTATTGACATGAATGGGTGAAATCTGATTAGCTGTTTGTAGCTCCGCCCAGGTGTGCAGGGGGGACGCGAGACCCCCAGAACATATTATCCCAGGTAGTCAGGGATCTGTATACCAAGTTTCGTTTAAATCGGTCAAAATGTGCATATTTCATCCGACCAATAAAAGAAAAGTGTTTTTAAAACAAAACAAGTCAACCTTCAAATAATTATGTTCAGTTATGAACTCAATATTTGGTCGGGAATCCTTTCACAGAAATGACTGCCTGTAATGCGGCGTGGCATGGAGGCAATCAGCCTGTGGCACTGCTCAGGTGTTATGGAGGCCCAGGATGCTTCGATAGCGGCCTTAAGCTCATCCATAGTGTTGGGTCTTGCGTCTCTCAACTTTCTCTTTACAATATCCCACAGATTCTCTATGGGGTTCAGGTCAGGAGAGTTGGCAGGCCAATTGAACACAGTAATACCATGGTCAGTAAACCATTTACCAGTGGTTTTGGCACTGTGAGCAGGTGCCAGGTCGTGCTGAAAAATGAAATTGTAATGATTATGTAACAAGATTTTATGTAACAAGATTTTTCTGATTATTGGTGATCTGCAGTATCACCAATAATACAGATACTATACCTGATTATGTGGTGATCTGCAGAATCACCAATAATGCTAGTATAGACAGTGTTGATCGGATACCTCATTATCCGACGTCACTATCCGAGTCTGTATTCGAGTAAAATATTCGAACTGCCCTTAAATAGCTTTTAAAACTTGTATTGGAGGTCAATGATGCATGAAACCACCTTTTTTATGAAGAAAAACATCAAGTGATTATGTGGTGATGTAGTAGTTATAAAAAAGGTATCAAAAATAGTAAATTAACTTCATGAAAGTGTTTGCATGAGAAGGTGTGTCCAAAATGGTTGTAAGTTGTAAGTCTTCATTTACGTCGTCTTCATCTTCTTCTTCTATATCTTCTTCTTCTTCTTCTATATCTTCTTCTTTTTCTTCTTCTTCTATATCTTCTTCTACTCGAATCTTCTTCAGCTTCTACTTCTTGTATCTTCTTCAATTATCTTTTTCTTCTTCTATATCTTCTTCTTCTTCTTCCTCTTCTTCTTCTTCTATATCTTCTTCTTCTTCTTCTATATCTTCTTCTTCTATATCTTCTTCTTCTATACCTTCTTCTTCTTCTATATCTTCTTCTTCTTCTTCTTCTTTTCCTCTCCTTCTTCTTCTTCTATATCTTCTTCTTCTTCTCCTTCTTCTTCTTCTATATCTTCTTCTTCTTCTGCGTCTTCTATATCTTCTTCATCTTCGTCTTCTATATCTTCTTCTTCTTCGTCTTCTATATCTTCTTCTTCTTCGTCTTCTTCTTCTCTATCTTCTTCATCTTCTTCTTCTATATCTTCTTCTTCTATATCTTCTTCTTCTTCTTCCTCTTCTTCTCTATCATTATATTATGTGTCTTGGTTTTCCTTTCTTTTGTAATATTTTTTTTACTTCATTTGTGGAAATATTTTATTTTAATAACACCATAGTTAGATTTGTGTTGATGGCATAATAGGTAGGTAGTGGCACATTGCAAGCCACAGCGCCTTTTTCTGTGTACCCTGGCGGTGGTAAAACACAGACATCAGCAGGAGGAGGAAGTAGTTGCAAGTTGTAGTGTGGTAATAGCTGCCGGTAGGAGAGTGGGTGAGCAGGTGGCAGCAGAAAATAGTTCTTCTTCTGTTCTCCCTGGCAGTGGTAGCAGCACACAGACAGCAGAAGCTCAATGCAGCTACAGGAGGAAGAGTAGTGTGTGTCAGGCAGTGTGATGTGACTGACATAATAGGCCCTGGTTCCTAGCGGTGGTACCAGGTATGTAAATAAACAGCATGAGGTTCCAGACAGCGGTCGTGAAGCCCACATTGTGTCCAATACACAATTGGGACAGCACAGTTTTCAACCCGGACACCTCTAAAATAATTACAATTTTTTTTTTCCAAAATAATGCAGACAGCTATTTTTGAGCGTAATAGCTGTTGGCGCATGGGCAGCAGCACTTTGTAATGTGTTCCCTGGCAGTGGAGACACAGACAGCAGGAGGAAATACAACAGCAGGCAGCGTGAGGACGATGAGTGTGTGTGGCAGACTGGCATTTGGCAGCAGGCAGGAGGGCAGGCAGCGAGACATAATAGGCCCTGGTTCCTAGCGGTGGTACCAGGACCGTTAATACACAGCATGAGGTTCCAGACAGCGGTCGTGAAGCCCACATTGTGTCCAATACACAATTGAGACAGCACAGTTTTCAACCCGGACACCTCTAAAATAATTACAATTTTTTTTTTCAAATTAATGCAGGCAGCTATTGTTGAGCGTAATAGCTGTTGGCGCATGGGCAGCAGCACCTTGTAATGTGTTCCCTGGCAGTGGAAACACAGACAGCAGAAGGAAATACAGCAGCAGGCAGCGTGAGGACGATGAGTGTGTGCGGCAGACTGGCATTTGGCAGCAGGCAGGAGGGCAGGCAGCGAGACATAATAGGCCCTGGTTCCTAGCGGTGGTTCCAGGGCCGTAAATACACAGCATGAGGTTCCAGACAGCGGTCGTGAGGCCCACATTGTGTCCAATACACAATTGGGACAGCACAGTTTTCAACCCGGACACCTCTAAAATAATTACAATTTTTTTTTCTCAAAATAATGCAGGCAGCTATTTTTGAGCGTAATAACTGTTGGCGCATGGGCAGCAGCACCTTGTAATGTGTTCCCTGGCAGTGGAGACACAGACAGCAGGAAGAAATACAGCAGCAGCAGGTGTAATGTGTGTGTGCGCCACTTCATGTCCCCCTCTCGCCGACAACGGGGGCCAGGAATTCGCCTTCCACCCAAGCCTGGTTCATTTTGAGAAACGTCAGTCTGTCCACAGACTTATGAGACAGACGAGATCACTTCTCAGTGACAACTCCACCGGCTGCACTGAAGCAACGCTCTGACAGTACGCTGGAAGGGGGGCAGGGGAGCACTTCCAGGGCGTACTGCGCAAGCTCACTCCAGATCGCCAGGTGCTTGACCCAATACTCCATGGGATCAACAGGGGCAACGCTGTCAAGCCCGCTGAAGGACCCCATGTAGTCAGCCACCATGCGGGTCAAGCGCTGTCTGTGACCGGAGAAGGATGCTGCTGCAGGCACCTCCTCTCTAGTCCTTGGCAGCTCTACACTCATGTAGAGCTCGTTCGTCAGAGACAGCAGGTCTGTGGTGCGCGTGCGCTTGCTGCTGGTGGATGCAGGCACCTGCTGCTGCCTCTGTGCTGGCTGGTCAGTGGGGGTGGATGGCTGAGGGAAGGCTTCCTCCAAGCGCTCAACAAGGGACAGCTGCAAATCCCTCATTTTTTGCGCACGGTCTCCTCCTGCAGGCAGGAACTGGCTGAGCTTCCCCTTCAGACGTGGGTCCAGCATCATGCAGATCCAGATGTCCTCCCTCTTCTTCATCTGGATGACCCTTGGGTCCGTGCGCAGGCACCTCAGCATGTGCGCTGCCATTGGGAAGAGTCTGGCCACATCTGCTGGCACATCATCGGCAGCCCCAGAGCCAACAGTGCTGTCTTCCTCTTCCTCTGCCTCCTGCACCTCATCCTCTCTCCACCCCCGCACCACTCCAGCTGTGCTCTGCTGCTCCCCCTCATCAGCAGCAAGGTCAGGGACCTCCACCAACTCCAAGCCCTCCTCCTCAGAGGTGGCCTGTGAAGCTGCCTGCAGCTCCTGCTGGTCCAAGGCTGCCGCTCCCTCTTCCAGCAGTGCATACAGGGCCCTGTCCAGCACACACACCAAGGGGACCCACTCGCACACCATTGCATGGTCCCTGCTTACCATGTTGGTGGCCTGCAGGAAGGGTGCCAGGACTGAGCAAACCTGCTGCATGTGCCCCCAGTCCTCAGTGGAGATGATGGACGGGAGGTTGGTGGCGGCACGCCCAGTTGCAGTGATGGCGGCAACTGTTGCTCGTGCAACATACTGGCTGACAGCCTGCCTCTGTTCAATCTGACGCTCCAACATCGCCAGGGTGGAGTTCCAGCGAGTTGGAACATCGATCATGAGCCGGTGCTGTGGCAGGTGCAGCTCCTTCTGCACCTCTTCCAGGCTCGCTACAGCTGCAGGCGAGTGCCGGAAATGACGCACAACCTTCCTTGCCGCCTCAAGGAGTCGGTCCATCCCCTGGTAGGTCCGCAGGAACTTTTGGACTACCAGGTTTAGGACGTGCGCCAGGCAGGGGATGTGGGTCAGGTCTCCCTTGTTGATGGCAGCAACAAGGTTTGCCCCATTGTCGAACACCACCTCTCCGACTCTGAGGCCTCTGGGGGTCAGCCAATTCCTCTCCTGCTCTCGGAGTTTGTCCAGGACATGGTTCACCGTCAGTTTGGTCTTCCCCAGGCTGACCAATTCCAGCAGCACTTGGCAGTGGCGGGGCTTCACGCTGCTGCTGAGGCGGGGGGTTTGGGCTGGTGTGCAGGAGGATGGAAGTGGATCAGAGGAACCTGCTGCAATTCCGCTGACCCTGCATGGTGGCACCACCCACTGCGCTGTTGCTGCTGCTGCTCTGACAGTGCCCGATGCTGCTCCCCCCTCCTCACCCCCTTCCACCAAGCTGACCCAATGCGCGGTGAAGGACAGATAGCGGCCTGTCCCAAACCGGCTGCTCCATGAGTCCATGGTGACGTGGACCCGGTGACCCACCGCGTGATCCAGCCCTCTCCCGACATTGGCCATCACAGAGCGGTGAAGTGCAGGGATGGCCGTGCGTGCAAAATAATGTCGGCTGGGGATTGGCCAATCGGGAGCTGCACACATCAGGAGCGCACGCATGTCACTCCCCTCCTGCACAAGGGAATAAGGCAGGAGTTGGGAGCACATGGCCCGTGCCAGCAAGCCGTTCAGCTAACGCACGCGACGGCTGCTGGGAGGCAGAACCCTGACCACCCCCTGGAAGGTGTCGCTGAGCAGGGTCTGGCGACGCCTTTTGCTGGCACGGGAATCAGTGGAGGGAACAGAGGAGGCCACTGAGGACTGGCTGCCAGAACAGGCCTCAGTGTCGGCGGCAGGAGTTGCAGAGGGAGGAGGAGCAGTGCGTTTGACGCACTCCTGCTGGTGCTGCTGGTGGAGGTGGAGGAGGGCGAGTGGCTGCTGCCGACGGCTTCGAGTGGTGGCGGGTCTGACACTGCCACTGCCAGCTTCCTTCAACTTCATGAACTCCTCATGCTCATGAAAGTGTTTCCCTGCCAGATGGTTCACCAGAGAGGTGGTGCCAAACGCAGAGGGCTCCGTCCCTCTGGTGAGCTGCTGGCGGCACTGGTTGCAGGTGGCATACTTGCACTCCACATATGGCAGGGTGAAAAAATTCCAAATTGGGGAGGTGAAGTTGCCCCTTCGCTGGTCTCCCTGTGGTGGTTGGGGGGGTTCTTGGTGCGGCTGGTGGTGGCACTGGCAGAACTCGTCTCCGGATCAGCACGCTGTGTGGCCTGCATACCACGCCCACTTGTGATCCTGCCCATGCCTGCGATGCTGATCCTTCTAGCAAGGCCCACAGACGCATCCTTCTCCTCCTACTCGGAGCTGATGACATCCCCACTCCCAGGACCTGGCACCCAGTCTCTGTCCTTCACCCTGTCATCATCATCCTCCCCCTCCGCAAACATGTCCTGCTGGGATCCCACAAACTCCCTTTCTGCATGCAGGGGCGGACGGACAGTCACCACTGTCTGACTGTCCAAAGCATCATCCCCCAAAGTGCCCATGAGCATTCCTTCCTCCTCCAATTCTGCCGCAACAGCACTCCATAACCCCGCTGTGCTTGGGGATAAGAAGGTGCTGAGTGACAGGGTGCTGGTGTCAATAAGGATAAACAGTATTCAAGTCGTGGCGCTGAAAAGATCTGTTATTTCTACCAGGCTGCAACGGTATACAAGAGGTTAACTCTCATCCCCACCTTAAAAACAATGTATAATAAAAAGATACCTGCGCCTTCAATAGTTATTACTATGCAAATTTAATAAAGTAGTTTCTTGACCTGAAAAGATCCAACAATAAAAATGCTTTAAAATAAGCTTCATGCACACACACATACAGATCTCATTGCCAATCAGTATCCAACAATACCTCCTGTTTGGTCTCCCGTAGTGGCAATCACCTGTCTAACAATAGTGCACTATTGATCCTTTCTAAAATATCTTTCAAATTAATAATGGGTAAAAAATCTCAATAGGAAACATCTAGCAGTCGTGTAAAAATGCTTTGATCACAGTAGCAAGGAAATTTCATATAGCAGCCAGTTCAAAAGCCGCAGCAGCGGGTTATTTCATAGAACAACAAGTCCCGATAAGCACTTGTACTCCGCAGCAGCGGACAGCCTACAATGGCGGCAATTTTATAAATCAGCAAGTTCCATAGGACAAAAAATAAAAACGCAATGGCGGAAAACTTCCGTAGAACAACAGGTCTCAAAAACACTTGTACTCCGCAGCTGCGGACAGCCCTCAATGGCGGCAGTTTCTTCAATTGAGCCTGCGTTTTGACATCAATAGTAACAGAGTCTCCTTAATTATCATCTATATGAATAATAACACTCACGGAGTTCCTGGATTTGTGGGAGAAGGCAGTAGTGTTCAAAGTTCGTGTGGTCTTTCGAAAGGCAATGAGTCCCGGCCGGCGACTCTCCAAGAGATGTTTCAGCTTAGTTGCCAGAAAGACCCAAGAGCATACACGAATCCCGGCACTGTCTACCGGAAGTTCAGGTGACGTCACCACAAGTTTGCAGCCAATCCGCTTACTAGTTTCGGTAGGTCCGCCTACCTTCTTCAGAGCTGGCTCTCATTGGGTCTCTCATCTTTTAATACTCTGCCTTAACTCCACCCTCCAGTTTCGTTCCTCCCCACGGCTTCTATTCCTCCGTTTTCTATTGGTCTGTTAGTTCAATCAAAAGCGAATAATTCCACATCAGAGGTCAAACCTCGTGGGACTAAACTATCTAATGTGTATATCCAGTGTGTTTCAGCCCTGGACATTTTTTTAATGTAATCTCCACCTCTCCAATCCTTTGCTACTGCTTGAATGGCATAAAATCTAAATGTCTTCAGGCTGCTTCCGTGATACGTTTAAGGAAATAGATTGGAGTATTCAAGGGAGGTTGATTAGATTGGAGGAGGAAATCATGCATAGGAAATTAAAGAAATTCACGAGAGATGAAGTGGTATATGATGACTTGCCATGTTTTTCAGGAACTGAAACTCAGGGAGCGGATGACTGTGAGGAAGGTTGCTCAGAAATAATTGAATTGGAGGAGGAGATAGAGGGAGGGAAGGAGATAGAGGAGGAAAAGGAGGTGGGAGTGATTAGGTCAGATGAAATTACCCTAGATAAAAATGAAGTAGGTGGATTGGCACAGAAGGAGGGAGAGGGGAGGGGAGCAGAGGAGGGGAGAGGGAGAGGTAATATGGAGGGGGTTAGTCCACCATTTGTGGAAATAGGGGAAGTAAGAAAATCGTCAAGTGGGCTGTGTACAAGAGGCGGCAATAAGAACCCCAAATCAGGCAGATTGTGTACAAGAATTGTCAGTAAGGGCCCCAATACCAATTGAAGCTGAAGTAATTGTTCGGGTTCCTACGCACAACAGGTTCTCCTCTTTAGATAAGTTGTCGGATCTTCCCAGGTCCCCATTAAAGTTTTTTGACCATAGGATCGAACTGGAACACAGATCCACAGAAATTAATATGAAAAAGATAGAAATAATGAAATTAAGGTCACATAAAAATCAAAATCCCCCAAATAAAATAAAAATCAGAAACTTTTATATAGGAATCAAAAACCCCAAAAGGATTATCAGTATAGGAATCAGAAAGGTTTAATATCTAAGCCTGAGAATAAAATAACGGATCATTTTTTATACAGAAGAAAGGAAGGGGGACCAGATGTAGGGGGAGTAGAGGTAGAGGACTCAGTAAGAAAAAAGAAGTAGTCGATCAAATTATTGAACCAAAAGAAGTAAGCGGGGGGATATTTAATTTGAGTAGTAGAAGACTAGAATCAGCAGAGGTAGCACTTCTGAATAAGGGATTAAAATTTGCCTCTTCCAATAAATTGAATAAATTAGATACCTTTATTGGTATAAAGAAATATATGAGACAACTTTGTCTAAAAAAGTACTTTGTAAAAAAAACTCCTACACAGGAAGTAGGGAAGGATCACTTTATCCACACAGATCTCAAAGAGAAATCTAAATTTAATCCGAGACATGAAATGAGCGATTCTATGTTAACTTTCGAAACAATGGTACTTAATGATGTGAGAAAGATGAGAATTAATAATGGATCTAATTTAATGGTAGGTGAAAAGAAAGCTATGAGAACTCTACGTGAGGATTCCAGGATTATTATTCGGCCAGCAGACAAGGGGGGAGGGGTGGTGATACAAGATGTGGAGGATTATAATAGAGAAGCCCAAAGGCAGCTAGAAGATAGGAGCACATATGGAAGTCTAAAAAGAGATCCTTGTGTACAGTACCAAAAAGAATTGAAATTATTGCTAGATAAAGTGAAAGAACAAGGGATTTTATCTGAAAAAGAATATCAATACATGACTCAGTCTCATCCCCGATTACCTGTCTACTATCATCTTCCAAAGATCCACAAGAAGATCGTTGACCCTCCCGGGAGACCGATTATCTCCGGGATTGGGTCATTGACCTCTAATCTGTCAGAGTATGTGGATAGGTTTTTACAAAAAGCTGTGGTTCAGACCGATTCCTATGTGAGGGACACTGGGCATATCCTGCGAATTTTAGAAGAGATTGAATGGAGGGAGGGGTATCTGCTGTGCGTAGCAGATATAAGTTCATTGTATACTGTGATCAAACATAATATGGGGGTGAAGGCAGTGAGGCACTTTTTGAAGAGTCTGACTGAGATTCTAGAGGTTCAAATAGATTTTATTCTGGATGCTATTATGTTTATATTGTCTCATAACTATTTTAGTTATGAGTCGAAGTATTATTTACAGAAAATTGGGACAGCCATGGGAACGAGGTTCGCTCCGGGGTTCGCTAATTTATTTATGGCCTACTGGGAGGAGTTAGTTTTAGGTGGGCCGGAGGGCCCCGGAGCGGACCTCGTCCTATGGAAACGCTTTATCGATGATACATTATTTATTTGGAAAGGGGGAGAAGAAAGCCTGAAGAAATTCATGAGCTGGTTAAATATGAAGAATGAGTTTAACTTGACATTTTTATGTGAATACAGTACTAGTGAGGTGAACTATTTAGATTTGAACATCTTTGTGGAAGATGGATTGGTTAAAACCAAGACATTCTTTAAGAAGGTTGATACCAATAGTTATATCTTGATGGAAAGTTGTCATTTATTAAAATGGTTAACCAATACTCCAAAAAAATCAGTTCACACGTAATAGAAGAAATTGTACGGAACTGATAGACTATGAGAACCAGGCAGTAGTACTGAAAGAGCGATTTATTGAGAAAAAATATGATGCAGGTGAACTGGAAAGAACAGTAGAAATAGTAAGAAACTATGCAAGAGAAGATCTCTTAGTAGTGAAAGAGAAAAGTGTTGAAACTCCACCTTTATGTATCAAGCTACAATATAACCAACAGTCCAAATACATCAGGAATACAGTAGAGAAATACTGGCACATCCTGCAGCAGGATAAAACTCTGAATGGGATTTTAATTGATAAACCTAAGTTTGTTTTTAAAAAGGCTCCCAACATTAAGTGTAAGCTCGCTCCCACTGTATCACAAAAAGAGAGTAGAATACAAAAGAAAGGGTCGTTTAGAAGGTGCGGTTTCTGTAAACCATGCAGGAGCACTAAATATACAGCACCAGTTGAGAAGTTCAGGTCACCTGTTACAGGAGAAGAATTTGACATAATGGATAAGATGGACTGTACAACAAATGGTGTTATTTATATTATAGAATGTGGCTGTCATAAACAGTATGTGGGGAGAACTAAGCGAAAGCTCCTATCGAGGATTGGAGAACACACAAATAATATTAAGAAGAAGAGCAATAAGCATCCATTGAGTAAGCATTTTATAGAATATCACGGAAGCAGCCTGCAGACATTTAGATTTTATGCCATTCAAGCAGTAGCAAAGGATTGGAGAGGTGGAGATTACATTAAAAAAATGTCCAGGGCTGAAACACACTGGATATACACATTAGATAGTTTAGTCCCACGAGGTTTGAACTCTGATGTGGAATTATTCGCTTTTGATTGAACTAACAGACCAATAGAAAACGGAGGAATGGAAGCCGTGGGGAGGAACGAAACTGGAGGGTGGAGTTAAGGCAGAGTATTAAAAGATGAGAGACCCAATGAGAGCCAGCTCTGAAGAAGGTAGGCGGACCTACCGAAACTAGTAAGCGGATTGGCTGCAAACTTGTGGTGACGTCACCTGAACTTCCGGTAGACAGTGCCGGGATTCATGTATGCTCTTGGGTCTTTCTGGCAACTAAGCTGAAACATCTCTTGGAGAGTCGCCGGCCGGGACTCATTGCCTTTCAAAAGACCACACGAACTTTGAACACTACTGCCTTCTCCCACAAATCCAGGAACTCCGTGAGTGTTATTATTCATATAGATGATAATTAAGGAGACTTTGTTACTATTGATGTCAAAACGCAGGCTCAATTGAAGAAACTGCCGCCATTGAGGGCTGTCCTCAGCTGCGGAGTACAAGTGTTTTTGGGACCTGTTGTTCTACGGAAGTTTTCCGCCATTGCATTTTTATTTTTTGTCCTATGGAACTTGCTGATTTATAAAATTGCCGCCATTGTAGGCTGTCCGCTGCTGCGGAGTACAAGTGCTTACCGGGACTTGTTGTTCTGTGAAATAACCCGCTGCTGCGGCTTTTGAACTGGCTGCTATATGAAATTTCCTTGCTACTGAGATCAAAGCATTTTTACACGACTGCTAGATGTTTCCTATTGAGATTTTTTACCCATTATTAATTTGAAAGATATTTTAGGAAGGATCAATAGTGCACTATTGTTAGACAGGTGATTGCCACTACGGGAGACCAAACAGGAGGTATTGTTGGATACTGATTGGCAATGAGATCTGTATGTGTGTGTGCATGAAGCTTATTTTAAAGCATTTTTATTGTTGGATCTTTTCAGGTCAAGAAACTACTTTATTAAATTTGCATAGTAATAACTATTGAAGGCGCAGGTATCTTTTTATTATACAGGGTGCTGGTGTCGCCCGCTGGGGCTGGAGAACTGCACTCCTCCTCCTCCTCTCCAGGCAGTGCTGGTTGGCTGCTGCTGCTCTTGCGAACAGGAGTGGTGGCAGTGGTGGAGGACTCGGTTCCAGAGCTAATGGTGGCCTGCTCATCCACCATCAGTTCCACCAAAGAGTCTGCATCCTTCTCCTCAATAGGACGGCTACGACCTGTCGGTGGGAGGAACATCTGCGCCACACACTGCTGCTGCTGTGTCTCTGCAGCATGACTCCCAGCTGTTGGGCGGCCAAGGCGTCCATGGCCAGTGGCTAATGGCGGAATAGCTACTGGTGCAGACGCATAACTGCGCATGGTGGTGGTGGCGTGGCTGCCACGCCCACGACCTCCTCTCTTGGCGATGCCCTTGCTGCCCCTGCCCAAACTGCGGCTGCCAGTGCCAGACATCGTATATTTTTAATATTATACAAATAAAAAAACAAAACTTATGTATGTAAAGGCGGGTGGGACAAGTGGGGTACTTTAATGGGGTGGGACTGGTGGTGGTGGGTGTGTGAGGTGACGGACAGGTGTACTCTACAGCAGAGATCGGTGTAGCGCTAACGAGAGAGTGAGCAGTGCGCACACAAAGACCCTAGCTGACGCTGACTGACGGTGTCCCTATACACAGACTACAGTACAATTCAACAAATACACAATACAAGTAATATAAACAATAGGACGGGTGTAGCACTAACGAGAGGGTACGGACAGCGCAGACGTGCACTGCGCACACAAAGACCTTAGCTGACGCTGACTGACGGTGACCCTATACACAGACTACAGTACAGTATAGTCAGCGAATACACAATAGAAGTAATATAAACAATAGGACGGGTGTAGCACTAACGAGAGGATGCGGACAGCGCAGACGTGCACTGCGCACACAAAGACTCTAGCTGACGCTGACTGACGGTGTCCCTATACACAGACTACAGTACAGTATAGTCAGCGAATACACAATAGAAGTAATATAAACAATAGGACGGGTGTAGCACTAACGAGAGGATGCGGACAGCACAGACGTGCACTGCGCACACAAAGACCCTAGGTAACGCGGTGACGGACGGTCCCTATACACAGACTAGAGTACACTACAGTACTACTAACTAAACAATAGAAGAATCTAGCTAAATAATAGGACAGGTGTGACTAGATTACAGAGAGCAGATACAGGACAGGTATAGCAGTAAAGCTGGGCCTTGCTAACTACAAAATAGTACAAATCTATCTAACACAGAAGTAGTAGTACAGTAGAGTTGGACAGGTGAGAGCACAGGTAACTAGAGACTAGAGCACAGAGCAGGGCAGGCTGCCTTGCCTAGGCACAGGGCCTAGCTACTGGCTGCAGCTGCAGCAGCACCAGTGACAGTCTCCCTCCCTAGTCCCTAATCACACAAACTAAACTGCCTAAAATACAATCTATCTACAAGTGTTGGAGTGTAAAAACGCTTGGTTTAGAACAAAGTAAATGCACTTGCACACAGACAAAAAGCACTGGAGCAATCTCTCAGTACAATCAGTCAGTAAGTCGCAAGCAGGACGAGTGAGGCAAGATGGCATCCGCTATTTATAGAAGGGGGCTTGGCCAGGCTCCCCCTCTGTGATTGGCTCCAGTCAGAGGGCTGGGAGCCCTCTGATTCGCTTGTGAGGACTCGAGGTGACGTCAGACGTGACGCTATCCGAGCTGGTGACACTATCCGAGCTCGGATAGCTAGGATATCTCCGGATAACTGCTTGCTATCCGAGTGCGCTTGGATAGCACAGCCCAGATAGCTAATACTATTCAAGCTTGGTATTCGAGCTCGAATAGTGAAAAAAGAGCTAGGATATCCGAGTATCTCGGATATCCTAGCTCTGATGAGCACCACTGAGTACAGCTAGACACGGGACAACCAATGTGGGATGTGTTTTGGTGCAACAGTAATGAGAAGTGAGATCTCCCGAGGAGCGGGAGATGCAGACAATACTGCAGCCAAGGATCCCCTGAGGAGCAGGGGATTCAGACTGTACTGCAGCCAAGGATGATCACCTGAGGAGCAGGTGATTAAGACTACACTACAGCCAAGAATCTCCTGAGGAGCAGGAGATTCAGACTGTACTGCAGCCAGTGGACACCTGAGGAGCAGGGATCACTGACTGTACTGCAAGGATGATCCCCTGAGGAGCAGGTGTTACAGACAGTGCTGCAAGGGCTGATCACCTAAGGAGTAGGTAACAGCTCTTAGAGATTCCTCACTAATGGCTAGGCCACTAGTGAGGACAGGAAGGTCAGACAAGCAGGGTAGGCAACGTACGGACAGATAAAGTACAAAGACGGAAGGCTGATTCGATGTTTAGGTTCAGGCAGAGTTGGCAACAATAATCAGATAGGCAGAGGTACTGAATCAGCAAACAGGAGAGTAGTCAAGGAAGCAGAAGGTCATAACAGATAAACAATAGCAATGTAGCAATATCCTAGTCTAGGTGTGAAGTCCTTGGTTTCAACACCTGGGATCTAGACTAAGTACACAGATAACACAATGCAATTAGTACTTTAAGCTATCAATGGAAACTGGCTAAGTATGGATCCCCAGCTCCAGCTGGTTCTAGCACACTGTAGGATCTGACTAAGGGTCTGAGCGCTAACACGTTAGCATTTGTAACAGCAGACAACCAGCAACTGACAGGCAGGTCCTATATATAGGTCACTCAGCCAATCCGGAGCACTACTGGAGTCCTGTCGCCTGGTGCGCGCGCGTGTAGCTCTCAATCTATGTGCACTAGAAGGACCAGACAAAACAGCAGCATGTAACTGCGCAGCAGAGGCCGTCGGCTGATACGCGGAGATAGCCGCTATGCCACTTGGCCATGCGGCGGTATCTCCGCTATCCTTTACAGAAATCTTCATCTCCATAAAGCTTTTCAGCAGATGGAAGCATGAAGTGCTCCAAAATCTCCTGATAGCTAGCTGCATTGACCCTGCCCTTGATAAAACACAGTGGACTAACACCAGCAGCTGACATGGCACCCCAGACCATCACTGACTGTGGGTACTTGACACTGGACTTCAGGCATTTTGGCATTTCCCTCTCCCCAGTCTTCCTCCAGACTCTGGCACCTTGATTTCCGAATGACATGTAAAAGTTGCTTTCATCCAAAAAAAGTACTTTGAACCACTGAGCAACAGTCCAGTGCTGCTTCTCTGTAGCCCAGGTCAGGCGCCTCTGCCGCTGTTTCTGGTTCAAAAGTGGGTTCATGCTTCCATCTGCTGAAAAGCTTTATGGAGATGAAGATTTCATTTTTCAGCACGACCTGGCACCTGCTCCCAGTGCCAAAACCACTGGTAAATGGTTTACTGACCATGTTATTACTGTGCTCAATTGGCCTGCCAACTCTCCTGACCTGAACCCCATAGAGAATCTGTGGGATATTGTGAAGAGAAAGTTGAGAGACACAAGACCCAACACTCTGGATGAGCTTAAGGCTGCTATCGAAGCATCCTGGGCCTCCATAACACCTGAGCAGTGCCACAGGCTGATTGCCTCCATGCCACGCCGCATTGAAGCAGTCATTTCTGCAAAAGGATTCCTGACCAAGTATTGAGTGCATAACTGAACATAATTATTTGAAGGTTGACTTTTTTTGTTTTAAAAACACTTTTCTTTTATTGGTCGGATGAAATATGCTAATTTTTTGAGATAGGAATTTGGGGTTTTCATGAGCTGTATGCCAAAATCATCAATATTAAAACAATAAAAGGCTTGAACTACTTCAGTTGTGTGTAATGAATCTAAAATATGTGAAAGTCTAATGTTTATCAGTACATTACAGAAAATAAAGAACTTATCACAATATGGTAATTTTTTGAGACGATCCAGTATATAGATAAGGGTAAATTGAGTAAATACATTGAATGGATAATTTAGGCAGTTCCCTTATATTACATAGAAATGGTAAGATTGGATGAAAAAGGTTGGATCATTCGTGGCCACCTTACGAATGGTTGCAGTTGATATTTTCCAGTGTAAAAAATGTAGTTGTTGGTGCCGTCCACTTTTTCTAACCTTGACATACAGTCACTTAATTACCAAGTTTAGAGCTTTGGAGTCCTTATTATCCACACTTTTGTATGCTCTCATTGAAACTAAATAAATATGATTGCCTGTTTGTGGCTCTGCCCCTTTCTGAATTTGAAACCCAGTCACCCAGTGACCAACTGTACCAGGTTTGAGACATCTGCTATTAACAGTGTAAGAATGGCAGCAATTTAAATATTCCCCTTGAAAATCAATAGGTGAATTATGATTGGCTGTTGTAGACTCCACTTATTTTCCTGAATATTAATCGCAGTCACCCAGTGACCAACTGTGCAAAGTTTGAGAACCCTACCATTAACAGTGTAAGAATGGCTGCAGTTTATATTTTCCCAGTGAAATTTGGTTTTGGCTCCGCCCACTTTTTGTGACCTTGACACACAGTCACTCAATGATCAAGTTTGTGAACTTTCAGGTTCCTGGCATCAAAAATGTGTGAATGGAAGCAGTTTATCCACCAAGGAAATCTGATTGGCTGTTTTTGGCCCTGCCCCTTTAGTGAATTTGGACCCCAGCCACCTAATGAATGACTGTAGCAAGTTTGAAGCCTCTGCCATTAACAGTGTAAGAATGGCAGCAGTTTAAATATTCCCCTTGAAAATAAATAGGTGAATTTTGATTGGCTGTTGTAGGCTCCACCCACTTTCCAGAATCTTAATCTCATTCACCCAGTGACCAAGTGTGCCCAGTTTGAAAACCCTGTGATTAACAGTGTAAGAATGGCTGCAGTTTACATTTCCCCATTTAAAATTAATGGCTGAAATTTGATTGGCTGTTTTATGCTCCACCCACTTTTCCTGGATTTGTAAACTCAGTCACCAAGTGACCAACTGTGCCAAGTGTGGGGACTCTGGCTTCATTACTGTGAGAATGGCAGCATTTTACATTTTTCCCAATTGACTTGAATAGGTGAAATCTGATTGGCTGCTTGTAGCTCCGCCCGGGATGCGAGACCCCCAGAACATATCATCCCAGGTATACATACATCCGAATATATATATATATATATATATATATATATATATATATATATATATATATATATATATAATTTTGCCTTGTAGATACTTGAATACACTTATTTCATGTCAACGTTACAATTGGTGTGCATATCTTTTGCATATATGTTTGGCTTTTTATGGCAATATTCACCCCAGTTGCGCCTTAGGTAATCTTTTTTGATGTTATTTGTGTGTTACTATATTGATTCATTGGGCTTGATTCACAAAGACGTGCAAACCTACTTAGCACCTTTGGGCATGATAAGTCGGGTGCTAAGTAGGTTAGCACCGTTTTGTGAATCACATTGCGCGAAACGTTGCATCCGATGCGCCTATAAGGTCGTAAGGGGTGTGACTTTAACGTCGCACCTTATGCGACCCTATAGGCGCATCGGATGCGATGTTAAAGTTTTGCGCGCAAGTTGATTTTATCACGCCTAAACTGAGTTTAGGAGTGAAAGGGGGCTTTTCACAAGCGTGCTAACAGTTAGCACTGCTTTGTTAATCAAGCCCATTGTATTTCGCCTGAACAAATAGTTACCGGCATTCTGCACTCATGTGCCAAGCAGTGCAGGAAGAGAACATATAAGCCTGACAGTCGGATGCAAGATAACTTACACAGAAAGATTACCTTCATTATATACAGTATTGGAAAATATTAAAGGATGCAAAACAGTATTACATCATTGCAAATTTTATTAAATATTTGAGAGGTATAAAATATGCTAAGCAATACAACACATCCACATTCCATGTAAAATAAATAGATCAGACAGAACAGTAAGCACAACGGCAGCAAAAACATAACGTTTTACTATTAGGAGAGCATTATTATACAAGGTGCAAAATGAACAAGATGCATCAGAAAGTGATTTCCATCAAAAAGTAGCATTACCCCTGCTTTTGTATATGATAAGCAGAAAAAATACTAAGCTGTAAGAGCCCTTCTTATAGCTTCCTTCTGTGTACTTGAATGAGAACTTTAATGCTGGCATCGTTAAAAGGAGTTCTGATATCCAGGTTGTTTGTAGTTTTGGGTGATTACAACAGCTTCACAAATCCCCAGGACATGATCAGGGTGCTCAGCATCCAGGAAACGGCACCTGTGATAACAAATACACTATGTTACCATTCTAACGTCCTGCATTCTACAACTATTACAGGAAAACTAACAAAGCTCAGCTGCCTGTTGGTATTAGGTGCATACCATTGGAATTTGCCGGCATTCGGTAATAACTAGATGCGATTGATATTGGAGAGTGGGGTTGGAAGTACAGGTCCTTCTAAAAAAATTAGCATATTGTGATAAAGTTCATTAGAAGACTGGGGAGAGGGAAATGCCAAAATGCCTGAAGTCCAGTGTCAAGTACCCACAGTCAGTGATGGTCTGGGGTGCCATGTCAGCTACTGGTGTTGGTCCACTGTGTTTTATCAAGGGCAGGGTCAATACAGCTAGCTATCAGGAGATTTTTGAGCACTTCATGCTTCCATCTGCTGAAAAGCTTTATGGAGATGAAGATTTCATTTTTCAGCACGACCTGGCACCTGCTCACAATGCCAAAACCACTGGTAAATGGTTTACTGACCATGGTATTACTGTGCTCAATTGGCCTGATAACTCTCCTGACCTGAACCCCATAGAGAATCTGTGGGATATTGTGAAAAGAAAGTTGAGACGCAAGACCCAACACTCTGTCTGGATGAGCTTAAGGCCGCTATCGAAGCATCCTGGGCCTCCATAACACCTGAGCAGTGCCACAGGCTGATTGCCTCCATGCCACGCCGCATTGAAGCAGTCATTTCTGAAAAAGGATTCCCGACCAAATATTGAGTGCATAACTGAACATAGTTATTTGAAGGTTGACTTTTTTTGTTTTAAAAACACTTTTCTTTTATTGGCCGGATGAAATATGCTAATTTTTTTGAGATAGGAATTTTGGGTTTTCATGAGCTGTATGCCAAAATCATCAATATTAAAACAATAAAAGGCTTGAACTACTTCAGTTGTGTGTAATGAATCTAAAATATATAAGTCAAATGTTTATCAGTACATTACAGAAAATAATGAACTTATCACAATATGCTAATTTTTTGAGAAGGACCTGTATGTGTGATTGGCTAGGCTGGAGGTCTGGGGGCCCCTGACAGTTTTGCTCAGGATGTTGGTACGCCCCTGCTACTAATGTTATCCAACACAGTTGTTAAGGATATGGCACACTAAAGTGAGAGCAGCTAGTTGCTCTCTTATGCCATAGTTGTAAGCAACTGCACTGGATATTACATAGCTCCTAACTGTCCCTTTTTTACAAAGAAGGTCAGTCTCTCTTTCTTCACATACATTATTAAAAGGCCACAGGGAAACATGGGTAATAGGATATCAGTAATTGTACATATATTCTATTATCCACTATAGTAGAATATCTGTAATTTTACTGATATTGTGCTATCACCCATCACCCAAGACGTATGTTCAACTGAAAAAAGTTGTTAAATCGAATACACTTTATTCACATTACATTAATTGATATATTTATTATTTTCAAATATTAGTATGCAGGAAAATCTATTATGATAGAAAAGACTAGTGTTTATGAACTTTTTATAGTATGCATCACTAGGGGTGTGAGTAGAGTAGAGGTGTAGAAGGTGCGGTACTTGAAATGACCCTCTTTCTTACATCAGAAAATTGTGAGGTATGGATATTAGTAGCTGCTGTTAAATAGCTGCAACAAGTAGTAGTAATACAGTCTAAGCTCTATTGATTCACTATTTACAACTCTCTCTACCAGGTTGAGCTGAGATTTGCACATTAATGAATTCCTCTGCTTAGCTCAAAATGACCTGAACAATCATTTCTAAGTTTTGATGGGTTATTAAACTGTGCTAATAATAATCCTAGGAGACAGTACAGTGATTCTACAAAAAATGTATTTCCTATTGGGTATGTTCTGATTGGAAGAAATTCCCTCACTTCCCATCACTGATAAAAAGGAGGAGAGCAGAAATCTCCCCTCTAGGATTTCAGGCAGGTATACATCCAGACTGCAATCATAACCTTTCCTAACTTATCTGCCCTAGTGCAATTGCCACTTTGCCTTCATGGCAGCGCCCACCCTGATTTCATGCTTAGGGGACTCTTAAAGTGTATTTTACCTTTGGTAGAGTTAAGAGGTGCCATTAAGTAGCATCTATAATAGTTAGATGTTACTTCCTCATCCAACTTCTTCACAAACAAATGGATTTTGCACCAGAAAATACTGAGCGGGCAGGATGGGTGCCAAGCCATTAAGTAGGCAACACACATGCATTCAGTTTGGAGTATTCAGTAACTTTTGTGCAAGACTCAGATAAGGTAGAATATGGTTAATAACTCTCAACATAGGAATATTTACACCTGAGTATATATACATAAGATGATACTTACTGCTAGAAGAAATAGTACCAGGGTAGTCATCTGTAAACAAAACAAAACATATTTATCAGTCTGAAGCCTACAATGGATTTTAAAGATTAAATGTGTTGATGGTATACTCTATTCTGCCACTTGGTTAATATTCACACTTGGCCCTTTACTCCAAAAACATTCTCAGGCTGATTCAACCTGTGCCTTTCTTCCCTCTTACAGTTTGAACAGGGAAAATGGCTTCAAATCATAAAGGGCTGTCCCAGTAAAAAAAAAAAATCAGGTCGGTAAAATACTGCTTTCAGTATTTTAGACTTTTTTTTTGGCTATTCATAAAGATTTTTCACAGGTGTAGTAGAAGTTTGGTAATTTACTGAAAATCATGGCTTCAATTCACAAAGACCTTTTCGGTAACAGTAGAACTGCTGCGGAGAAGGTCTCTGTATTGTTACATGCTGTTTTTCCACTTCTGTGCAGTGATGGCATTACAATAGTAAAAGGCATCCTCAGGAACCCTTTAGATGTACATGCTTGTTCTGCTCCCTTTGAATCTGTCTATTAGTCTTTATGAACATTTTATTTAATGGGCAAAGTTTAGATGAACTTCCAAGAAATATAAGACAGGCCACGCTTAGATGATTCCCCCACTTGCTCCTCCGCATCTTTAAACTGGAACCTAAAGGGTTAAACGCCTGAAGGGCTGCAGGGGAAATCCATTTTGTGTTGGCGCTCTCCTCTACGGCCTGGGGGTAGAGAAGCTTGTCCCTCCCGGGAACTTCAGAGCAAATAGACAGAGAGTAGCAGGAGGTGGGGCTCTTCCTCCTGGCTCTCTGCTTCTGTCAGTCATGGGCTTTCAGATGCTGAAATTGGTTTTTGGAACTGGGCGTTACCACATGTTCTAATTTTTATTAATAGACATTTACTGACGTGTTGAGGTATTACCACACAAGTTGGTAATTTACCTCACGGCTCTGTAATTTCAGCTTGCCATGTGGTAACAGCCTTTATGAATTGACATTTTACTAAATGCTCAGTAGAATCATCTGTTTTCTGCATTCTTTATGAATTGAAGCCAATGATGTAATCCAGCCAGGTACCAGCAGCAGCCTAACCACAGTGCCTGAAATCTGATACCCTGGACTCAGTGCTTCACATTATGTGATCTATAATTAAAGGAAACCTGAGATCACAAATATCCAAGTATTTATAATTACCTGGGGCTCCCTCCAGCCCCAAAAGGTCCGTGGGCTCCCTCGCCGACCACACTGTTATCTTCTTATCGCTGGCGGTTATCTGCTGCTGGTAATCCGGCCTCGTGCCCCTGCCGTACTCCTGCAGGAGCATGATGGGGGTATGCACGGCCAGGCCTTACATGCGCAGAAGCACATGACTGATTACCAGCGGCAATAAGACGAACGGAGTGGCCAGAGAGGAATCTCGTGGGGCTGGGAGAAGCACCAGGTAATTATACATGCAAGGATATTTGTGATCTCAGGTACACTTTAAAGGCTACATTCACACTGGGGTGTTGTGGTGCATTGTGTCAAACAATATAATCTCATTGCTAATGTGATGCAACACAGCATGGTGCGACTGATCCATTAGCATAATGCAAGGCATGCTGCACGGTAATGGACAATGTGCATGTTTGCTGTTGCAGTGAAGCTTACTTTTCATTAACTGAATGCTTTACCATATGCAGTGAATCGTAATGCACATTGCTATATTTGCCCCAGTGTAAACCAAGCCAAAGGCTGTCTGTGGACCAATATAAAATGGCATATTGCTGGCTGGCTGGTAGTGAGCATTTGAGTCTCTTGTGTAAACCAAGACAAGATTTCTAGTAGCAAAAGTCTAATTTTAAACGAAAAATAGTGGCATCGGAATGCTCTGATTGCTATGGAACTTGATAGTCTTAGATCTGCATCTCTATTTGGACTTTAATTGAAAGACTCAAGTTCCCAGAGATGGCTTTAAATAGACAGCTCTTAAGGGGCCCATACACTGGTCAATTTCAGCCATTGATCGATCGATTCTATAGAATTGATTGATCAGAAATCAATTCTTTCAAGTCACCCAATCGATCGATTTGATCTATCTGACAGGATGGCCCATAGAGTTGCATTAGATCTAAAGGTGGCCATACACTTATAGATTTGCAGCAGATTCGACCATCAGATAGATTTCTGTCAGATGCCTGTCAAGTCGAATCTGACAGTAATCTATCTGCTGCGTGCCACACACTAGGAACAGATTTCCAATAGATTTCAGAATGAAAGGTATTCAAAATCTATTGAAAATCGATCTAAATGCATCATTGCACCATTAAATCCAATTCAACTCTACGGGCCATCGATCTGCTGACAGCAGCAGATCGACCTAGATTTTCCATCCTGTCAGATAGATCAAATCGATTGAAGTTGATTGAAATCGAAATCAAATCGATGGATTGGCTGATTTAAAATAATCAATTTCTGATCGATCGATTGATGGCTGAAATCGACCAGTGTTTGAACCCCTTTAGATTGATTTTCAATAGATTTCCAATAGATTTCATTCTGAAATCTATTGGAAATCTGTTCCTAGTGTGTGGCACACATCAGATTCCTTTCAGATTCGACTTGACGGGCATCTGACAGAAATTTATCTGATGGTCGAATCTGCTGCAAATCTATAAGTGTATGGCCACCTCTAGTTATTCAGCTCCTATCTGGGTACAGCTGTCAGTGATTTGCCCCAAGCTCCCATCTTCCAGCTTTGCAGGAACACCACAGATGTTCCCACACTGCTATAGGACACCAGGAAAGGCAGAATCGGAAACAGCCCCTTAATATGCTCCAAAATGTTCTTTCTTACAATGATCTACTAAAGCAATAGATATAAACCGTAGTACCATATGCATTGCATACTCTTTTACAAACACTTTTACAGGTAGGATATAAAATTACTTACATGCTGCTACTAGACGGAGGTCAACTGTAGCCGATGGGCCATCACTGGACGAGTCTCTTGCAGCTCTACCAGTGCAATCCTGTAACCAAAGAGCAACAAGGTCACAAGGTAAGTGCATGGGATGAATGAACAAATGCTTTTTCTGAAAAAAATGTATTTGAAATGTTCTTTTTCATTCCAGTTTACAGACCACCGGGCTTGTCTTAAGAGTGTTGGGTATGAAATACAGACTGCCCAGACAACAACCCAGGAAGCTTCCTGTGTTTTATCTAACTTGTAGTGAACCTGAACTCTTCCACAGGACAGAAGGAAAACATAGAGGAATACACCCTGTATTAGTGATGAGCATAATGACCTAATTACGATTGTGCGAAATTCCACGTAATTCACAAAATTACAGTTAAGGCCGTAATTGAAATTTCGTGAATTTCACAAACTTACGTGGAATTTCGCATGTTTGGGGAATTTCGTAATTACGATCGTTTTCATAACACAAACAAATCAGAATTTCGTGTTTAACATGGAAATTCATCCGTTCTCAAAATTGTGTTCCAGTCCAGAGCCTCCTGATACATTTAAAGCGACAGCACAACGCAGGGACCTCTGCATTATCAGATATTGCAAGGCTCAAAACCAAGTGTCTCAGCATGCATGACCGCTAAGTGCACCTGTCTTAGGGCTCAAACCCACTAGAGTGATTTTGTGAGCGTTTAGGGAGCGATTCAAAACGCTATCGATATCCCTAAATGCTCAGCTAATGTTAATGGATGGGCCAAAGTCCGCTGGAGCGATTGCGATTACCAAAATCGCAAACGCAGGAAATGTAGCATTTTTAGCGATTAGCATTTCTGCAATGTAAAGTATACAAACGCTGGCGTAATCGCTCGTCAAAACCTACACAGAGCAATTTTGCTAGCGTTTTTAAATTACTGCATACTGTAAAAAAATTAAAATTAATTGAAAGCACCAATCAGAATTAAAAACGCTAACCGCTACACAATCGCTGACAAAAGCTGACACTTTTTAAAAACGCTACCAAAATCACCAACAATCGCTCATGAAATTGCTTACAAACAGCTCATTAAGAACGCTAGCAATTGCGATTAGCGATAGAGTTTTGTAGTGGGTTCCAGGCCTTAGAAGTGGCTACAGGTAGAGCCTCCTGTTGCATTTAAAGTGACAGGTCATGCAGGGACCTTTGCATTATCAGTAATTGCAATCAGTAATTGCAATCAATGACTTTCCTGAGATTAGTCATTACCTAAATGGGCATAATTACTACTACAAGCGAAATTACATCCATTTTCGTAATTAAAATAACTGTGTTTCTATAGAAAACACAAAATTACGAAATTTCACTTTAAATTCAAATTTGCGCTGAAACCGAAAATTCGCTTACGAAATTTTCAAATTACAGTTTGTATGGCAATTACAAATTTGTGTCGTAGCAGCAAAATTCACATCCATAATTGAGGAAGCGCAAAATTACGAACATTTCGGCTCACCACTACCCTGTATGTATTTAGAGAGTTTAGCTTGTCTAATTCCCACTCATTTGTGTCTAATCACAAGTCGTAATTTGATCTATTCCGTGTCACCTGATTGCCATGGCAGATAAGCTCATTTGAAAGCACAGGATAGGTCTGCTTCCATGAAAGCAGGAATTAGAAACAGTGCAGATTTATTGCAGGATTTGTATCAGCTATAACAAAGAAATGTTTTTCTTTAAAGGTTATTATGCTGTTGCATATCTTTTAGAGCAGAGAGGAAGTTCTGAGTTCAGGTACACGTTTAAGGGAACCTGAGGTGGGAGGGATATGGAGGCTGACCTATTGATTTCCTTTATAACAATGTACTTAACCTGTCTGTCCTGCTGATCCTTTGCCTTTTAATCACAGACTCTGAACAAGCATGCAGATTAGGTGCTCTGGATGAAGTCTGGCTGGACTACCCACATGCTCGGTGTTTGTGATTCAGACACAACTGATGCCAGAAAGATCAGCAGGGCTGCCTGGCAACTGGTATTAAAAAAATATGGTAGCCTCTGTATCCCTGTCTGTCACTTTAGGTTCCCTTTTATGTGGCTATCTCTGTAGATAAAATCAAGGTAATAAGTTAGAAATAAGGTAGGAAAAGTCTCCTATGCTGTATATAGACTGAATGGTGAAAGCCTTTTTTTAACAATTAACAAAAGTTGAATATCATTTTACGTGTTGGCTTATAATGGAGTTTTAATGTACATTGCAATTTGGTTGCCCTATTTATGTGAAGCAGATGGTGCCACTTTAGATGTAATGTTATAGTGGGCGGGGCGTGTTAGGGTTCTCACTGTAGGAGGTGGAGGATGGTTGGTAGAACTTAGGGTGGAGAGACATGAGTTTTGCACTGGGGAAGGGGGGGGGGGGGGTTAGATTAAAATGAAATGGGGTCCTCGGCAAGGTGGTAGTTTTTAATCATCATTATGGTCCTTTTGCTAAGGGAGTAGAAGGATCAAAGAAAGTGACTGATGGGCCCCTTGACACCCACAAATCCCAAGGCATCTGGCTAGGTTGCCTTTTGGACAATCCTGCTCTGCATGGTTTGTAGTTGGTTGTCTGTTTTGACTGGCTGCTACACAACACTTTCAGATAAGGAAATCAGAGAAATTATGTATGTATAGTAAGTCTTACCACAGTACAGTTACTTGTGCAGAGTACGGCTTGTGCGTAGAGATTAACCGTTGGAGAACCAGTAATTTGGAAGACTTGTACATTGAACCGAGACTCAGCACCATCTCCATTATTGTCCACAGTGAGAAGGCCGGCAACATCACCGTTGGTGACTGGGCAACTGGAGGAGGAAAGCAGTCACCTGTCAATCTGCATTCTGCACAGTGTATTAGACAACGCTACTCATGTAGTATTTGCCCAGGAATAATAGGCTGTGTTTCACTCGAGAGCAGCAGTTTAATTATCTCAAGACAAATCTAGCTGAAGTACACAGGAAATTGTTACACTTGTCATAACCAAAATGCTGGCCTGGGCAATGGTGAAGCATTAAACTATCACATTATAACTTTGAGAGAAACACAGCTTTAGGACTGGTGTGATTAAGTTCACTCATACACTATGAATACACTATAAATATACTATGTATATACTATGTAAATGTAAATCCTGCATGTCCTGCGATTTCAAAAATCGCAAGCTTTCTATTAGGCTCAACACCAGACTTAAGGTGGCCACACACGATACAATAAAATGATCCGATTTTACAGCAATTCGATAAAAACGATCGGATCTCCCGAAAAAATCGAAAGCTTTTTTATCATTCGACTGAAAAATCCGATCGGATTTCCCGTTTTCTTCGATTTTAATCGATCCGGAATGCCAGATATTTTTCTTCAATCTTTCTAAAGATTGTATGGTGTGTGTTGGATTGTCAATTTATTAATATACACACCCTAGCAATTTTGGCAGAGTTTCCAATCATTTTTATCATAATTGGGGGGAAAATTGAACACAGGTGTGTGGTACATTGGTCAGATTTTTGAAATGTTACAATCAGTCAGAAAAATTGATTGCAATTCTTAAATTGAACAGATATTTAAAAAATTGTATGGTGTGTGGCCACCTTTACACTAGCAAAGCGTCTTTGAAAGCACCCGCGATTGTCAGAGATTCAAAAACGCGCCCAAAATCATTCTAGTGTGCCCTCGCCCTAGCAGCTGGAGATGGTCAATGAGATGATAAAAAGTTGATACAGAATTATGCAAATTTTGCACGTAAATTTATGTAGCTTGAAATTTGACCAATCAAATTGCCACTTGGCGGAATTTGATTGGGCCATTTTCAAGCTGCATACATTTGCATGCATAATCCTGCATCAACTTGGAATTGTTCGCATCTCATTGACCACCCCGATTTCCAGTCCTTATTACCGGTAACAATGTGATTTACCACCTTTTGTGTAAGTGGTGCATGCGTGGAAGAACTTTTCCCTCATATCAGGCTTTTATTCCTCTGCTTTTCTCAGTGACAGCAGCCAATGCGATAGGAAATGAGAAATAAGTGTAGAATGCTGAAGAACACAAGTGATCTACCAAGCCTGGATGGTATAAAAACCTGATATGAATTGGCAAATGTTTGCAACCCCTGCCAGGGTCATATCAGAATGTGGTGTGAATGCTGAAAGGCTAATGAGTTTTACATTGGGGGCTTGCTCTCATGTACCCGCAGGCACAATCAGATCTTTCTCTCTCTCTAATGCTGGGCATACAAGGCTCCAGTTCGATCGTTTCACCGCTCAATTCTGCAGTCGATTCTCTTATCTTCCACTCATTTTTCTTATCTTTTTTCATTCACTGCTATCAGGAATCGAGTGCGAGACGATCGAGCGGGAGATCGGACTTGTCAACAATGATCCATTGAGCCATCTAAATGGTTCAAAAACGAGCCGTGTATGCCCAGCATTATATACATGCTGGGTGTTTTTATTACCTATCAGTCTCCACTGTGGGCGCAGGTACATGATTGCAGTAGCACAAAGGATCTTTCACTTATCTTTCAGTAATCTTTGTAGTATTCTGATATGACCCAGGCAAAGATTGCACACTTTTGCCTCCTAATAGCTGAGTTTGTGATGTGAAAGAGCATCACTGAGCATGACAATATCACAAGAGCAGCTTTGGTTGTTTATAAAGGGAAAACTTCCTTTGCAAAGAGCAGCTGAATATACGAGATTTTTCACTCAACAAAAAGTACACAAAGAACAATTGCTTTCATGATATTGCATAACATAAAAAAAATAAATTAAACGGTGAGATTTTTCACATTTTTTTTTCCACGAGGAACAATTGCCTTTGTGATATCGCATAACATAGTTTAACTAAAAATTGATTTAACAGTTTTTAACAGCAGACTATGCGCAGTGATCTTTTGGTTTAGACAACTGGCATAATGAAGCCCGTTGTGACTGATTGTATAGATCTCCACTAAAGTCAATGTACTTTAGCGGAAAATTAGAACGATGGTTTAAAAGATGGTTCGCATCCCAAACAATTTTTTATTGTTGCGATTTGGACAGATGGATCAGGGAACGATTGTTTGTTGGCGGAGTTCCCCAATCCATCTGTCTGTGGGTTCTCAGCTATAATAAATCAGGTCCATTGAGTGTTGTAAATTGCAATATAAAATATGTAAAGAATATGCATTTATTCCAGGAAGCTCATTTTACTCATCTTGGGTTTAGTCAATAAATCCTGTTTAAATTGCCATGTCCAGAAAGTGCACCGACATTTTACATCAGTAATATAATGTGCGTTGTGCACAATGCATATGTTACAAGCAGGTCTGGGCTGAGGCAGAGGCGAGAGAGGCTCCAGCCTCAGGGCGCAGTGTAGGAAGGGGCGCACAACTCACTTAGCTATCATTCCCCCATTGTGCTTGAAGCAGAGAGATATAAGAAAAGAGGATATATGGCAATGACTGCAAGCCAGATAACTAGAGATTAACTAGAGATTAAGGTGTTGGGGGCCCTGGGACGCCTCTTATGCTGTGCATACACGGATAATTTCCGACGTGTCCGATCACCGCGCCGGATCGATTCCGCGCTTGTCCTCGCGGGCAGACAACGGAAGAAAACGAGAGGCAGATAAGAAGCGCCCGCGGGGACGAGCGGGAATCGATCCAGGCGGCCACGGGGACGAGCGGGGACACGCCGGCATCAAGTCGCTGACTCGATTCCTGTGCATAATCGACCCGTGTATGCCCAGCATTAGTCTAAAAGCAATCAGTGTGTGACGGCTGGGGTGGGAGGGATGGAGGGGCGCACTTTACTGTCTCAGCCTTGGGGCTGGAAGACATTGTCCCGGCTCTGGTGGTTACAGGTATAAAGCGCTTTGAGCAAATAGCTGCCATAACACCAGTAACATAACCATGGGCTGTCTGCGTGTGATCATTTCAGTCAATCAACCCCCTTTGATATGAGTTTCAGATTTCTTAATATCATTGGCATGAAAAATGCAATTAAAACTGCTACAAAAGTGGAGTAACCAATCAGGTCTCCCCCTCATTGCTCCTTGGGGCCCCCTCATGTGTAGCAGCATTCATCACTCACCTATCCTGGCAGGGGGCCGCTGCACCATCCCTGCACTCTTAGCCACGCTGTTATCCTCTTCTCTATCCAGCATGTGTTTAACATGCCCGCCAGAGAGCAGTGGGGTAATGACCATGGGAGAGGTTAGCGGGGCCTTCCGCTTACGTTTGCCCCGGGGCCCCTTAAACCGGCTTTGCAAATTGGATTAGGATATGAAGGACGTTGAAGGGATGTATAAAAGGATAACGGTAAGGGTTAAGTATTGATGAGGGGGAAAGGTTAATGTTCGGGATATGGCAAGATTCACTCTATAGCTCAGCATTTTAGAAGGGAAGGGATAATTGACACAGGTCACCCTATATGTGGGCAATAACTAAGAATGCCGGTTTTACCATAGATTGCTATGTATGAAAGCAGAAATAAATAGCTGTGTACAGATAAGTCATGGTAAGTGTATACATCTCAGTGCTGTACCCAGAGTAGGTGAAGAACTTATCATCATGTACACATCGGGATTCTGTAAACTTACCCATTCTGAAGCAGATAATATTTTGGGCTGTCTACATCTCCAGGAGTGGCATAAATGTCTGTCACTTTGACTTTAAAAACACTGGCATCCAGGCCTCCTGCAGTCACTGACACGTATATAGTACTATCTATAAACAGTTCTGTGGTCTGTGTGATTGGGGTGGAGAATGTACTACCAGTGAAGCCTGCCATAGTCAGTGGAACCTGAGCGTTTGATCCAGGGACAGTTATTGGTACGGTACTGAAAAATAAACATGCAAAAGCAGGTTATGTAGGTAATATAAGCATATATTTACAGACAAAATGCAGAACTTGGATAGTACTAATTTGCCTTAGTATTAAATACTATCTAGCCCTTGGAAGCAATAGACAACAATGGCCCTTATCCAATTCACTTTTCTGCCTGGAGATAATATTATTATACCTAAAAAAATTACTTTTCAGCACTTAGCAATTGCAAATGGTACGAGGAAGTAGGTAAAGAAGTAGTATGAAACTTATTTTGAGTAATTTCTTGCTTCATGGGAGCTTTTAGGTTATTATATTGGTAAGCTATGACAATATCTCTTTGGAGAAAACTCAGGAGAAAAGTTAGTAAGATATGGGCCAATCCATTCTCATCCTCAGGATGGTGGTCTAGGCCCACCTACATAAATCTTACTTTTTGTGCATTACTACAGATAAATGTGTGGATACACCTCAAGCATAACAACTCTCTTCTCGTCCTCAATATAGATCAACTAGACAAATATTAGATTTATTTGCATGGGCATCTCAACACAACTACCCAGTCAGTGGCGTAGCTACAAACCTCTGGGCCCCGATGCGGAATCTGGATGTGGGCCCCCCCCCCCCCCCCGGCAACAACAGCCCCCCCTCCCCCGACAACACCCGACGGATGCACACACATATCAAAATCCCTATAGCCAGCTATAGGTACCCCCAGTATAGGTAGTCAGGCATAGGTAAGCCAGTATAGTTGCCCCCGGTATAGGTGAGATAGGCAGGCGCCGCCGGTATAAGTTAGATAGATAGGTGCCCCCAGTACAGGTTAGCTAGGTGGGTGCCTCTAATATAGGTAGCCAGAATAGTTGCCCCCAGCGTAGGTTAGATAGGTAGGTGCCCCCAGTATAGGTTAGTTAGGTAGGTGCCTCCAATATAGGTAGCCAGTTTAGTTGCCACCTGTATAGGCTAGCTAGGTGCCCCCAATACAGGTTAGATAAGTAAGTGCCCCCAGTATAGGTTATATAGGTAGGTGCCCCCAGTATAAATTAGATTAGGTCGGTGCCCCCTAGTATAGGTTAGATTAGGTAGCTGCCCCCCAGTATAGGTTAGATTAGGTAGCTGCCCCCCAGGATAGATTAGGTAGCTGCCCCCAGGATAGATTAGGTAGGTGCCCCCCAGTATAGGTTAGATTAGGTAGCTTCCCCCCAGGATAGATTAGGTAGCTTCCCCCCAGGATAGATTAGGTAGCTGCCCCCCAGGATAGATTGGGTAGCTGCCCCCCAGGATAGATTAGATAGCTGCCCCCCAGGATTAGGTTAGAATAGGTAGGTGCCCCCCAGGATAGATTAGGTAGCTGCCCCCCAGGATTAGGTTAGATTAGGTAGCTGCCCCCCAGGATAGATTAGGTAGCTGCCCCCAGGATAGATTAGGTAGGTGCCTCCCAGTATAGGTTAGATTAGGTAGCTGCCCCCCAGAATAGATTAGGTAGCTGCCCCCAGGATAGATTAGGTAGGTGCCCCCCAGTATAGGTTAGATTAGGTAGCTGCCCCCCAGGATTAGGTTACATTAGGTAGGTGCCCCCCAGGATAGATTAGGTAGCTGCCCCCAGGATAGATTAGGTAGGTGCCCCCCAGTATAGGTTAGATTAGGTAGCTGCCCCCCAGGATTAGGTTAGATTAGGTAGGTGCCCCCCAGGATTAGGTTAGATTAGGTAGGTGCCCCCCAGGATAGATTAGGTAGCTGCCCCCAGGATAGATAAGGTAGGTGCCCCCCAGTATAGGTTAGATTAGGTAGCTGCCCCCCAGGATTAGGTTAGATTAGGTAGGTGCCCCCCAGGATTAGGTTAGATTAGGTAGGTGCCCCCCAGGATAGATTAGGTAGCTGCCCCCAGGATAGATTAGGTAGCTGCCCCCCAGTATAGGTTAGATTAGGTAGCTGCCCCCCAGGATTAGGTTAGATTAGGTAGGTGCCCCCCAGGATAGATTAGGTAGCTGCCCCCAGGATAGATTAGGTAGGTGCCCCCCAGTATAGGTTAGATTAGGTAGCTGCCCCCCAGGATTAGGTTAGATTAGGTAGGTGCCCCCCAGGATAGATTAGGTAGCTGCCCCCAGGATAGATTAGGTAGCTGCCCCCCAGGATAGATTAGGTAGCTGCCCCCCAGGATAGATTAGGTAGCTGCCTGTCCCCATAATGGAGGGGGGGCCGCAGCCGCGGGGAGGGCAGCCCGACCTCTCCCTCCCTTCCTCTCCCCGGGGCCCCCCCTCAGATGCAGAGTAAGCGGCTAACGGAAGCGCTATAGGCAGAACTCACCTCCGTCCCTGGTTCCAATCGCCGCTGATCTCCTCTCTGGCTGGCTCTGCATAGATGCTTACACACGCAGCTTCCTGTTTAGCCGGAAGCTGCGTGTGTAAGCATCTATGCAGAGCCAGCCAGAGAGGAGATCAGCGGCGAGTGGAACGCAGGGAGGTGAGTTCTGCCTATAGCGCTTCCGTTAGCCGCTTACTCTGCATCTGAGGGGGGGGCCCGGGGAGAGGAAGGGAGGAAGAGGTCGGGCTGCCCTCCCCGCGGCTGCGGCTCCCTCCTACCAGCGCGAACGGGCGCATGGCCCTGCAAACGGAGATGGGCCCCCCGGGCCCCTCCCCCGCCTCCTCAGGAGCCGGGCCCGGTCGCCAAGGCGACCGCTGCGACCACGGGCCCTACGCCCTTGTACCCAGTTTATGATAAGTAAGCTTATAGTGAAATTGCACTTTTCTTAAAAAACTGCTGTACCCACATTTCATAATTTCATAATCTAATGTTAAAATGCACACTTGAGACAGAGATGCCTGAAGACACACTATGAAGTGGACCTGAACTCAGAACATCCTCTCTGTTCTAAAAGATACACAACACCAGCATAATAACCTTTAACCACCCTGGCGTTCTGATTAAATCGCCAGGGTGGCTGCGGGAGGGTTTTTTTCAAATAAAAAAAAAACTATTTCATGCAGCCAACTGAAAGTTGGCTGCATGAAAGCCCACTAGAGGGCGCTCCGGAGGCGATCTTCCGATCGCCTCCGGCGCCCAGAATAAACAAGGAAGGCCGCAATGAGCGGCCTTCCTTGTTTTGCTTATATCGTCGCCATAGCGACGAGCGGAGTGACGTCATCGACGTCAGCCGACGTCCTGACGTCAGCCGCCTCCGATCCAGCCCTTAGCGCTGGCCGGAACTTTTTGTTCCGGCTGCGCAGGGCTCAGGCGGCTAGGGGGGCCCTCTTTCGCCGCTGCTCGCGGCGAATCGCCGCAGAGCGGCGGCGATCAGGCAGCACACGCGGCTGGCAAAGTGCCGGCTGCGTGTGCTGCTTTTTATTTGATTAAAATCGGCCCAGCAGGGCCTGAGCGGCGACCTCCGGCGGTGTTGGACGAGCTCAGCTCGTCCAGACCGCTCAGGTGGTTAAACTAAAAAACATTTCTTAGTTACAGCTGATACAAATCCTACAATAAATCTGCACTGTTTCTACTTCCTGATTCATGGAAGCAGACATATTGTTAACATCATGTGCTTTCAAATGAGCTTATCTGCCTTATCTGCCGTGGCAGTCAGGTGACACAGGGGAGAGATCAAATTACAACTTGTGATTAGACACAATTGAGGGGGAATTAAACATGCTAAACTGTATAAATACATACAGGATGCATTTATCTCTGTTTTCCTTCTGCCCTATGCAAGAGTTCAGGTCCACTTTAAAATGCAATGTTCTGAGCTCTATAATTGGCATGCACAAGCGCGCACTCATGCCTGCACAGTACGGAGCCGCCCCTCTTCAGGAGCATGCAAGTGCGCCTGAAGCCTTCCGGGGGCTCCCTGAGGGGAGGTAACTTCACTGGGGGACAGTGGGGGAACAAGAACACCGAGATGGGAGAGGGAAGGCTCGATAGGATCCAGAGCCTTCACTCTCGATAATTAAGTATTTGCATTTTATTTTTTTATCCCTCCAGATTTGCTGTAGAATAATGTTTGTCAATAATCCTTTCATTGTAAAGAGCTGGATTTTTTTAATTATAAACTTAAACTAAAGTACGTCAGCTAGAGTTTGCATTGACCTTACCCTGCACTATAACTTTTTACACCTAAACTCACCTATGCTGTCCTTTCTGCTTTTTTTTTTTTTTTTTGCCTGTTTACACTTCAAAGATTGATATTTTTTTATATGCTTGTTTTTTAGTCTGACTATTAGAACTAAAAGCAAGTAAATTGAAAATGTTTCTTTCTACTACATCATACATTTTGTTACAGAAGCACAGATACTGGCGTGCTGAAATTCCCAGCTCTAAGTACCCATTCATGTACCCATTCACACTGGGGCGATTAGGGGCTATTTACCGGAAATAATCGCCAAATTGCCAGTGACCATTAGCGCCTTTAAAAGCGTAATGTAATGTGCAATGTAAAGTATATGGCAGTGATCTCACGGCCGCGATGGCCGGCAATTCACAGTAAACGCAAACGGAGTGCATGCACAACTTTTTCATGATTTTTGAGCAATCGCGATTGCAATGTTAAAAAAAGTGCTTATCCCAATCACTCCAAAATCACGAAAATGTACAGTCAAAAATACATGTTAACTGTGAAAAATCGTGATCCCTAGTGTGAATGGGCCTAAGCAGTTAGTGACTAGAGAACCGGATACATAACTTTTATAGTTATGTATTAGGGAATCAGGTGAGGGAGTTATTGGTAACGTATCCAATACACACTATGACCAGAAACAAGTATATTGTTCATAGGAATTGGAGAAGGGAAACAGGAAGTTTAGCAACCAGCAGAGGCCTGGGTGTCACAGGAAGAAGAAATCTGCCTATTTCCTACAGGGATGATGTCCTCAAAATATCTAACCTTTTATGTTGCCCTGTCTAAAACCTCAAAGACAGTTTTGGCAGGATACTTAAAAAAAATGCTTGTACAGTCTGAGAATTTTCAGTAACAAGGATTACGTGATAAGTGGATGTAATGTGACATTGAGAGTAACGTTTGCAGTCAGTGGGTAGGCACAGGAAACATTTGCGACTACATCCTGTCGTGTTTGAAGTAAAGATTTCTTGGCAAAGATGTACAAATTATTACTGTAGATGACGTGTGTTCCATTTATCTGTGGAGAAAGAGAATGAAAGAGTCAATAAAATGAGTAGATAAATGTATTGCTCCACCTGGATGCTATCCTGTCCAATTACTTATAATTTTTAAATGATGAATTTTAAAGATAGAATGTTCTAATATGTGTTTCAATCAGATGAAATATGACAGCATACCTGACTAAACAGTTTTCAATATGCAAAGGTCCTCAAAACATTTCCGATAATCTTTCAGTTTTTTTTTTTTTTTTTTACTTTAGGTACATTTTTGAGTTCTTCAAATGGCTTGTGGGGCAAATTTTTATGCGTTGTTTTCAAATGGCTTTATATTTTATTCATTTACCTTAGGGATTAAAAGGTCAACATATTGGGGCAGTACAAATAAAGAGCACTATAACAGGGCAGTATTGCAAGACTTTCTGGTGTAGTGTTTTTAACATGGGACAAGGTAGCCATACACTAAACAAGTTTCAAAAACATGCTTGTATATTGTATTGCCGGCTTTACAAGCTTTATGTTGCTTAAAGCCTGGGCCTGGCATGCAGTTCTGAATCAGTTAAAACCCTACTAAAGTACAAAATAAAAAACAAACGAGAACCAACTAGTTCAGCACTGCCCTTCACCTTAACTCTTACTGCCCCATGCTGACATTTTCCATACTGTAGGGGATGTATGATGTAGGCCCATTCGGGATTCTGTATCTCATGCAGGAGCTAGGATTGCACCTCGACTTTTACTTGTGTGGCTCTTATAGGTTAACACTAGCTAATAAATAGTGCCAAACTAATGTTAGTGGATGAGAGCTAGGACTAGGGAGGGGGCTGCAGTTTTCTGACCTCTATTGAGATCATACAGTTGTGATTTGTAATTTGTGTGCATCTTTCTACAGAATTTAGATATGCTCTTTTATATGAGGTTAGTCATTTAAGCCTGTTTCAAAACGAGAGCTTGAATGACTTCCATTGTACGCTTCAGCGCATTTTTCTCTAGACATGTGTGTCGATGGATGCCTAAGCGCGGAAGCCAACATTCGCCCCACACACTTGGCAACGGCCGTGTTTGCGCATTCACTGTCTCACACGGATGCAGTCCATGAATGCAGATTCCAGAGCTTTTATTATATAGGCTATACTCTTGTTTGCATTGGGAAGAAGAGCAGAAAATTATATAGAAAAAGGTCCATGCACTGAAATGCAGGTAATGTTACCCATTTGTGGTCACATCATTTAAACTAGTGACTTTCTGAACTTACATATGCTGTGTTGTTGCAGCTTGCGCTTGTCAGCGGTACGTGGAAACTCAGCTCTGCTAAATTATTCACAACTTCCTTTGCAGGTGTACAAGCAGAACTTTGCAGGTGGACATTGGATGAGTTATAACCATTATTTTCCAGCCAGCATTTTGGAACATAGATACTTAATACTCCTCCACTACAATTTACTGTTGGAGATGGATTGGCCACTGACAAGACAAAAACAAAAGAAAATGCATTCAGCATTTAAAAGACAACGAGACAAAGTGCATGCTGCGGTTTTATAAAATCCTAGTGCATCACAGACCAAAGTGACTGCGGACTGGAGAAAAAGCAGACTGCATAATTACAGAAGAGCAACAAGTCTTGCAGATCCCTCTCAAAAAAATTAGTCTGAGAAACAGTTGAATTTCAACTACAACTTTTATTTTTTTTTGTATAGCGTGGTGAAGCGCTAGAATGGTACTTATTAACAGGTTCTATAGCATGTACTCCTTTATAAAAGGCGGGGATTGTGAAGTACCTGCCACTACAGCAACCTTTTAGCTGCCATGAATAAGTTACCTATAAAATCCTAGTGCAATCACAGATCAGAGTGACTGCGGACTGGAGAAAAAGCAGACTGCATAATTACAGAAGAGCAACAAGTCTTGCAGATCCCTCTCAAAAAAATTAGTCTGAGAAACAGTTGAATTTCAACTACAACTTTTATTTTTTTTTGTATAGCGTGGTGAAGCGCTAGAATGGTACTTATTAACAGGTTCTATAGCATGTACTCCTTTATAAAAGGCGGGAATTGTGAAGTACCTGCCACTACAGCAACCTTTTAGCTGCCATGAATGAGTTACCTTGTGTATGACAACTCGGGCAGGGCTGTGGCAGCCGGCTATACCAGGCTAAAGAGTAGAGCCGTTCCTGTGTCCAGATCATATCAAGTGCCCCCTGCACTACTGCCTTATAGCTAATGTGAACCTACAAAAAAAAATCAACCAGATACTTACCTAAGGTGAGGGAAGGCTCTGGGTCCCACTTCTCTCACGGGGTCCGTGAAAAATGGCGCCGGCCAAATAATGGCGCCAGATAGCGATCGATAACGTCATATAAACGAAAAATATCGTTTTGGTTTTTTTTTTTCGTTTTTATATTGTTATATTTTTTTTTCGTTTTATGCTTATTCTTTTAACATTTTTTTATGGTATTTTTCGTTTATATGTAATGAGCGTTACATTTAAATAAGGTGAAATAGGGTTTTCAAATTCAATTACTGTCACTTGCTTTAATTGACCGCGTTTTGAATAATCCGTAGTGTGAAGCTCTCTTCTATTCTCTTCTGCTGCCTGCATTTATTAGACGGCACGATTGAGAATCATGATGCCTCAGTGCCTTCGGTGGCGTGGTTTGCTTTAAAATATTCGAACAGTAGATGGCGCTGTGTAACATACTGTTGTTACGCATAAGGTTATTAAAATAATGTTCTTCAATTTTGAGCAAAGCAGCTGTAGCACAGTGGTAAAGTGCTGGTCTTTGTTCAACATTTTACAGGTTCGAATCTTCTGAACCTCATAATTTATTTTACCTGAATATATATATAGATACTGCTTCTATTTTTACATTAATTAACTATTTTTTCATCAATTATAGATTATTTCAAAAATAATTTCTTCATGAATTACAATGTTTTTTACTTTTCACTACAGCTATTTTTCTTCATTTTTTTAGCCAGTAATAGCTTGTCTCTCATGTTTATTCTGTCATCCCACTTTCTTTTACACGTACATTGTTATATTCGTTATGCAGCTGGGATATAAAAAATTAAAAAATTAAACCTCATTAAAAAATGTCTTATTAAATTTCTGTTTTTGTAATGTATACATATCAGTGCATCTATAAATAAATCCCTATATAAAAAAAGAGCATTTACTGGATTCGAACCGGCAACTAAGCCTATTTCAAAATTTTCACCTTAGTACTAAGTCTCCACCACACTTAACAGTTACATTACCAACCATATATTTTTCTCTTGCAAACTCCAATACTCCTTCTTTAAATCAGTACCATGCTAACTAGCTAATTGTCTAACACTATGAATTTATGTCCCTATCACAGTGTATGTCAACAATAATTTTTTTTTTAATTAAAAGTGCATGTTGTCATAAACAAATGTGTTGATCCACTCGCCTACCGCCTACTGTACATTGGCGGCGCAAAAGTGTCAGCCTCAGGACCACGTTACGCCAAGTAGCGTTGGGTCCTGGGACACGGTTTTGCCGTTGTTTGTGCGGTGTGATTTGCGCGCATCCGCCGGCAATAGCTTCCGCCCATCCGCAACGTCAACCCGCTGGCTGTTTTTAAGCGCCGGCGGGTTGTTAAACCTTGGATCGCGGCATGTAATGCGTATAATACGCCTTCTAATGTATAATACGTGTATCATACAGGTTGCCACCTGCCCTGGTGGTCCCAGTGATCGAGGGACCACCTGGGCAGGCTGCAGCCACCCTAGTCTGCACCAAACAAACTGATCCTGCCACCCCCTTCCCTCAGATCGCCCAAAGCACCCCTCAACCCCCCCCCCCCCCCCCCCTGCCCACCCCTTCAGACCCCTGTTTTCACCCAATCACTCCCTAATCACCCATTAATCACTCCCTATCACTATCTGTCAAAGCTATTCTTTACATTAGGCCCTTAACGGCCCCCTGGTGGCTCCTGATCACCCCCCACACCCTCTGATTCTTCACAGCCCCCCCCCCCCCCCCCCCCGTGTACCGTATACATCTATCCTTCCATATAATCACCTGTCAATTACCCGTCAATCAGCCATCAATCTACCCCTGTCACCACTTGTAAGTGGTACCCATCAGAGCAGACTCTAATCTGCCCCTTGCGGTCACCCAATCAGCCGCCACAACCTCAAAGACCCCCCAGACCCCCTCTGATCAACTCACTAGTCCCATGTTTGCACATATTGTACCTTCTAATCCCCTATTGATCACCTATCAATCACCCCTGTCACTACCCGTCACTACTACCCCTCACATTACACACTAATCTGCCCCATGCGGCCACACAATCACCTGCCCACACCCTCACATAGCCTGCGATTATATTACCAGTGCATTTATTTCATCTATTGACACCTTTACTAACACCCTGACAGAACCATCAATCACCTCCTTTCACCCCCTAGCACACTTAACCATCAAATCAGTCCATAATTTGCCCCGTGTGTACTACTGTTCACTCAGCAAAATCCTGAGATCCTCCTTTCAATCAATTTCCCAGTGCATTGATTACATTTATTATCCCCTCTAATCACCCACTGGCACACCCATCCCATCACCTCCTGTCACACCTTAGCCCTCATATCCATCAGATCAGGCCCTGTCCCCCCCCCCCCCCCCTGCGTGTTGACCACCTGTCCAAACCATCACCTTCCCAACCTCATTTTTTTTTTATTCCTGCTCAGTGCCGTAACGACTTACTTGTGCCGAGACCAACCGTTATGCCTTCAAATACGCAAACTCCAATCCGCGAACCTAATAGGTAGAGATGGGCCGAACAGTTCGCCAGCGAACGGTTCCCCGCAAACTTCAGCGGTTCGCATTCGCGAACTTTCGCGAACTTTTGCGGAAGTTTGGTTCGCCCCATAATGCACCCTGAGGTGTCAACTTTGACCCTCTACATCACAGTCAGCAGGCCCAGTGTAGCCAATTAGGCTACACTAGCCCCTGGAGCCACTCCCCCCCCTAATAAAAGGCAGGCAGCGGCCATTACGCTCACTCGTGTGCCTGTGTTAGTGAGAGTAGGGCGAGCTGCTGCAGACTGTCTCTCATAGGGAAAGATTAGTTAGGCTTAGCTTGTTCCTGGCTGCATACCTGTTCTGTGAACCCACCACTGCATACCTGTACTGTGAACCCACCACTGCATACCTGTTCAGTGAACCCGCCACTGCATACCTGTTCTGTGAACCCACCACTGCGTACCTGTTCTGTGAACCCACCACTGCGTACCTGTTCTGTGAACCCACCACTGCGTACCTGTTCTGTGAACCCACCACTGCGTACCTGTTCTGTGAACCCACCACTGCGTACCTGTTCAGTGAACCCACCACTGCATACCTGTTCAGTGAACCTGCCACTGAATACGTGTACTGTTCAGTGAACCCGCCACTGCATACCTGTTCTGTTCAGTGAACCCGCCACTGTTCAAAACATTTCCCACACTCAGCACATGAATACGGCTTCTCACCAGTGTGAGATCTCTCATGTCTGATAAGGTTTCCTTTCTCTCCAAAACATTTCCCACACTCAGCACATGAATACGGCTTCTCACCAGTGTGAGATCTCTCATGTCTGATAAGGTTTCCTTTCTCTCCAAAACATTTCCCACACTCAGCACACGAAAATGGCTTTTCACCAGTGTGAGATCTCTCATGCCTGACAAGATGTGATTTCCATACAAAACATTTCCCACATGTGGAACAGGAATGAGACCCTCCAGCAGGGGGAGAGCTGTGCTGGGTATGGGGCCCTTCAGGGTTAGACAGGTGAGGGGAGTCTGGGAGAATATTTGGGGTAACCAGGATATCTGCAGGAGACTCTTGTCCAATGACATCATCATCCGTTGTACAGTCTGTGGATACAGAGAGACGAGTCTCTGAGAGGTTCCTGATGCCGGGACTCCACCCTGTTTTGCTCTCTGTAACAGTTTCCTCCTCTTTATTTGTCCTCATCATGTCACCCTCCTCCACAGACTGCTGATCACTCCTCCTCACATATGTCTCCTCTTCTTCCTCTTTACTTGTCCTCATGTCACCTTCCTCCACAGACTGCTGATCACTCCTCACATACATCTCTTCACAGAACAGGTATGCAGTGGCGGGTTCACTGAACAGAACAGGTATGCAGTGGCGGGTTCACTGAACAGAACAGGTATGCAGTGGCGGGTTCACTGAACAGTACAGGTATGCAGTGGTGGGTTCACAGAACAGGTATGCAGTGGTGGATTCACAGTACAGGTATGCAGTGGTGGGTTCACTGAACAGGTATGCAGTGGTGGGTTCACAGAACAGGTATGCAGTGGTGGGTTCACAGAACAGGTATGCAGTGGTGGGTTCACAGAACAGGTATGCAGCCAGGAACAAGCTAAGCCTAACTAATCTTTCCCTATGAGAGACAGTCTGCAGCAGCTCGCCCTACTCTCACTAACGCAGGCACACGAGTGAGCGTAATGGCCGCTGCCTGCCTTTTATTAGGGGGGGAGTGGCTCCAGGGGCTAGTGTAGCCTAATTGGCTACACTGGGCCTGCTGACTGTGATGTAGAGGGTCAAAGTTGACACCTCAGGGTGCATTATGGGGCGAACCGACCTTCCGCAAAAGTTCGCGAACGCGAACCGCTGAAGTTCGCGGGGAACCGTTCGCCGGCGAACTGTTCGGCCCATCTCTACCAATAATACCGCAATAAATTATTTTTCAATAGACCCATGTTAAGGAGAAGGCAACAACAAATGTTACTTTGTGAATCTTGGACTGGCTTACAACCGAAAGGGTACTAGTAATAGTAGGTTATTGGATTGGCGGTTACGTACTGAGTGGTATAACGGTGGATCTCACAACAATTAAGTAAGTACTGGCAGTGATCATAAAAATAAATTAACTCACAACAATGGGGAGGGTGAGGGTTTAGACAGGTGATAGACAGGTAAACACAAGCCCGCAGGGGGGAAGATTAGAGCATGATCTGAATGAAAAGGAGTGATAGGGGGTGACAGGTGGTGACAGGAGGTGATTGATGGGCCGGACAGCTGCTATCCCAAATAGCACCCAGGACGAGGCCGTAAAATTTATGCACTTCAACCATCCCCCCCCATCCCCCGTGGACTTGAGAACCCTTACTCTTTATGGATAGTCACACAGGTACAAGTCACAAGTACATCTGCCTACTTACTAGTGACCAGCCGCTCATACAGGAGCAAGCAGGGAGCAGGAAAACACAATGATGAAGAGAGCACAGAAAAACAGACTCCTCCATGGGCGCCAAGCACTGACTGCCTGCAGTACCGCTACAGGAAATAAGGTATCATCACACGGTGGTGAAGTGATGATGACTTGACGTTGAACACAGGCAGACTAGGAAGAGTGAAGGTAGGTGATTGAGCTTGTAATATTCTTGCATTTTGCTGCACCGACCTTCAACAACTCCATAGCAGTTTTCTACTTCTGCCTGCGCACCCTTTCTTAAACTTACCGGTCTCCGGCCAGGGTGGTCACCATGCCCGCACTGCCCAAGAAACGGCCCTCTTCAAGGATGTCTTAGTAGGTGATTAGAGGGGAGAATAGATACAATCAATATACTAGGGAGGTTATCGGAAGGGGATCTAGGGGGGGATGTGAGGGTGTGGCCGAGTGAGCAGGGTGTGGCGGCTGATTTAGTACCCACAAAGGGCAGATTATTGTACAATCCAAAGGGTAGTAGTGACATGTGGTAACAGGGGGAGCGGGGTGATTTATAGGTGATCAATAGGTGATTAGAATTGAGAATATATGCAAGCAGTGCACTGGCAAGTTGATAAGGGGGTCTGGGGGACTATTTGAGGGTGTGGCGGGTGAGTGAGTGCACTGAAGGGGCAGATTAGGGTCTGATCTGATGAGTAGCAGTTACAGGTGGTGAAGGTGTCATTGATGATGAGTAATTGATGGGTGATTACTGGGTGTGTAGAGGAGAGAACAGAGGTAAACAATGTACTTGTGCGGGGATCTGACAGCGGGTCTGCGGGATATCTGAGGGTGTGCATGGTTGATCAGACGCCAGCAGGGGGCAGGTTAGGGTATGATCAGATGGATAGCCATGACAGGTGGTGACAGGGGTAGATTGATAGTTGATTGACGGGTGATTGATAAGTTATTGACAGGTGATTATAGGGAAGGATAGATGTGTACAGTACACAGGGTGGGGGGAGGGGGGTGTTTGTGTTGGGGGGTGGTCTAGGGAGGATGTGACGGTGTGTGGGGGTGATAAGGAGCCACCAGGGGGCAGTTATGGGACTAATCTAAAGAATAGCATGGACAGCTAGTGACAGGGAGTGATTGATGAGTGATTGATGGGTAATTGGGTGCAAACAGGTCTGAGGGGTGCTGTGGGCGATAAGAGGGATGGAGGGGAGCAGATCACTGTGCTTGTTGAAGACTACGGTGGGTGCAGCCGGACCTGGTGGGACATCAATCAGTTGGAACAGCAGGTCAGGAAGCATCAATTATATTGCTATATTAGTAAGTTATGATCATTAGCCCTATTGGCAACATTACAATTTTTTGAAATTTCTGAACATATTAATTTATCTAATAAATAAAAATAGGTGTTCATTACACATTTTTATTACAATTTTTGGTCCAATACTCAATTCATGTGGAAATAAATAATACAATTTAGGTCAGTATTTAATTTAAAGTGTAGAGGGTGCTATTTATAGGGGAAGAAAATATGAAAACAAGTATTAGACATGAACTGGTATAATAGACAAAAAGGCTGTAGTATAGTGGTTAGGTCAGAGGGCTGATGTGAAAAGACTCTTACATTTTCCAGTTCAAATCTAAGTGGTAGTAAAAATTATACCTTTTAATTTTAGAACGACAATTGATACTTTACACATATAGTACACTTACTTCATGTATATTGATAGATTACAAATTTATTATCAGAACAGATATAAAATAATTAATGAAACATATGCATAAGTACTGACCCATATTTAAAAAATAATGATAAATGATAACATGATTAATGATCCCTCTTGTTACTGTAGAAGATGGATTTTTTTATCATATTAATAAAATAAAAATACATAAATAAATTTCATTAGACATTTTAGTTGACACTGTTAGGGATTCAGGGAATACTACATTTATTTGGAACAATACAATGCTATTTAGGACGATATTTCATTTGAACACTAGATGGTGCTATTTCTGGGATAATAACTATGAAGACAAGTACTGGAAATGAAAAGTTAAAAAAAAAAAAAAGACGTAGAGCAGTGGGTAAGTCAGATGGCTTATGTTCTAACACTTTTACATTTGCAGGTTCGAGTCTCATTGGAAGTGAAAAATATATCTTTTATTTTAAACAAATAAAATAATATTTTCAAGATAAAAAAAGTTTTTTTCATGGATCTATATATTTATAATTATATTCCCTAATTATTTTAAAAAAATTTTTTCACATACACATGAGTGCTGAATTAAACATAAAATCAAAGTATTCACTGAAAGAAACAAGGTTAAAAGAATTAATGATCGAAAATTAACGTTTTTATGAAATATAAAATAAATATAAAATAAAGGGAAAGGGAAAAATATCGTTTAGAAAGGTACAAAACAGAGACACAAAAACGAAAAATATCGTTTAGGACATCGGCGCCATTTTTTAATAGTCAAAAACGATAAAAAGCATTCTGCAATGATTTCCTATGAGGCGCCATTTATATAAAAACGATGTCTGGCGCCATTTTTAACTAGACGCTCTCTCACAGTCCCTGCATTCCAGCACTGGCTCCCCTGGTAGCAGTATTCGAACAATTGGTCAAATACTGTTCTCTGCCACTGAAAGAGACTTCAGAAGTCTTAGGGAGCCCAAGTGCTCCTGAAAATGGGCGGCTCTATATTACGCCTGTGCTAGCTCGCTCTCTCGCACGCTCATGCATGTGCAGTACAGAGTCACCCATCTTCAGAAACACTCCCAAAGACTTCTGAAGCCTCCCTTGGTGGGGGATCCAAATGGTGGAGTCATCGCTGGAACGAGGGTTCCGTGGGAGGAGTGGGAAGGCTCTATGGGACCCAGAGCCTTCCCTCTCCTTAGGTAAGTATCTGGTTGATATTTTTTTGTAGGTTCACATTAGCTTTAAGCTGCGGGAGGCACCCTGGCAGGCTGGGGAGGCACTAAAGAATGTGATGCTGCAGTGCATGTAAAAAATGAAAATGGATGTATTTGTTAGCAGCACTTCATCATTCTGTATACATGTTTTTTAAACATTCCCTTATGCATTTCAATAACAAAAAAAAATAAAAACTTATTCATGTCAATCAGCACTCATTCCAGTGATCTGATGAAGTTAGTGAACTGACTTCCCATGAGCTGATCCTACGATCATTTTTGTTAAGGCAAATATTGAAAGAGCAGTGATACAAAATCTCCTGGGTACATTGGCATCACTTTGTAATAAACCAAGGTCGTCCTGGATTTGCTACAACAAATGTCAATAAAGCTTGGTCCACACTATACCGCAGCCCAAACATATTCTTTTTGATACATTTGTTGTACTCATTGCAGGATCCACTGCTTTTTCAGCAGAGCAGAGAGGTATGTCATTTATCAAAGGAATTGCAATGCAAGCCGCTGTCCAGAAAAGTGTGCGCATTTGGGGATTTCTGCAACAGACAATAGCAGAAATGATCACATCATTTAACAGAGTGGGCCGGCTCATAAAAATTATTGCAATCTTCAACCCATCAGTTTTAATACTCTGTGTTTGGGTCATCAAAATGCAGGGTATTTTGAACCAAACTTGTTGGAGTGCGCATAATACTGCAGTAGCATAAACACTAATTTCCTAAACCTTCAGTAATCCTCATTATGTACTAACGTGACCCAGGCAAGAGTTGCAAGCTTATGCTACATGATAGTAGACAATGTGTAATAAAACCAGTCCAGATCTGTTGTATTACGTATCTGCTCTTAACCCTTAGTAAATCAGGGCCATAACATGGAGAAAATCACTGAGGTCTGTAACAATCTCGCATTTGATTTTAAGTGGGACCTCTTCCCCCAATATATCTATTATAACATTCATACAGTACCTGGTGAGCTTGCAGTTGTATTACACAGGCAGGTGGAAGATGTAGCGTCACAGTGCTCATCACCAGCACAGTCTGGGGTACAAACTGCAGACACTGAGAAACAGCAAAACACAGTCAGTTATCCATCTACAGTGTATTTAAAAATTTGAAACATTTTTTTTTGTATTCTTGTGTTTTCCACTAATGAGAAAGTGCAGGTCTACAAGAAAGGCCTGACATAAAAACACCACTGAGGTATTATACCAATACTCATAACTTTATTCATTGTGCTCCACAGCACCATATTATCAAAATGAATGAATTAGTCTATTTTACTATCATTGGCATTGATGATTTAGCACTGTAGAACTTGCCACAGAGAAAACAAAATGTAAATGTCACATTGTCACACTCCAAATCACCCATCCATCCTCATTTTTTCCTATACTGTTCATCATCATCAGCTCTGAACCCCATCCCCCTACCAACCCCCACACACATGTACACATTTCCACAGCTCCCTTTCCTCCCAAATCTTTCACCCTATCACTACTCTCTCTGTTTTCCCAATTTCTCTGCTTTTGTCATTCTCCTTCCTTTTTCCTGCTCCCCCCCCCCCCCAAAAAAAAAATAAAAACCCGCTCTGTGGTCTTTCCTTAAGCCTTAAACAAAAAAGAGAAAACCGCGGGGTCTTCTGTTTTACAGACTTGTTTTTTCCCTACATGCTGTTTAATTTGTAAACACTGATACAAGTATGGACAGGTTTTTACAAATTTCACTTTGTCTCCATAATTCCGAAACGTTCTTTCCATTCTTACAAGGGAGGAATATTTCTTACCTGATATGAGAGTGCAAAGTGCAATGGATAGAACTAAGAAGAGCTTCATGGTCAAGTGGCAACCTAGTAAAAGCAAGAAATCTGGATATTATATCTATCACTATTATCAAGATTGTTTGTGATTTTAATGGACATATGCTTTTTTTCAACCTAGATAAGAATATGTAACTAAGTTCTGGATATAAAACCCAGAGTCCCAGACACGGAATGAATCACCTCTAGGGCTGCAGTTCAGGGGTGCTGGAATAGCTCATTACAGGCCAACCCATAAATAAGCCCCATGAAATAAAAGACCTTGAGTTCCAAAAGCTGCTTCTTCTAAGGCTTATGTTTCAAGTATCTATTATAAAGCACAGTTAATTTACTGTGGTGAAGGAGACCCATCAGTTTACTATTTTCAAGTTCGAGAAGCACCAGACTTTGTATTGCAAACATTCACATGCTTATTCGTCTATATCGGGTGTAACAAAGAATGTCAATGTCAAACAACTCATACCATAAAAACATTTTCTGCAGGGTTAACCATCTCAACAAACAATGCAAACACACACATATATATATATATATATATATATATATATATATATATATATATATATATATATATATATATATATATATAATGTATGTCTAAATCTTACAGCAACAATTGTAATCAACTTAGATGTCCATGTAGAGGAGAATCACAGTTTATACCAGGAGAAGAGAGACTTGGAACTTTGACAATGGATTATACTAGACAGCTCATACTTACTGAAAAGTATGTAGTCCTAAAGTCCAAGATCTTCTGAGAACCTGAGGCTGTTCACCCAACTGCTGTTACTTATAGGGATGAGCGTAATGACCTAATTACGAATTTCCGAAATTTCGCGAAATTACTACAATTACGATTTTAGCAGTAATCGAAATTTCGTAATTTTTGCAAATTACGCAAATTTTCGTAATTACGATTACGAAATTTAGTATTTTAAAGTTTGCAAAGGTTTCTATCCCTCTAGATGCCTTCATAATCGAAATTTCACTCCCGTAATGACGAATTTCGTGTCTCCAACCGAAATTTTACTGTTTCAGGTTTGTAAGGGTTTCTATCCCTCTAGATGCCTAAAATGAATAGCCCAGCCAGCCAGCCAGCCAGTCCTCCTCCTCCTCTCTCTCTCTCTCTCTCTCTCTCTCTCTCTCTCTCCAGAGATCTGTAGTACTTCAAAACCATACTCACATTCATGACATGTCCAGGGATCAAACCCAGGCCAACCACATGGAAGACAGCTATGCTCACCACCATACCACCAAACACACACTAAATAGACTGCTAACCTAAATCTTACTTGTAGACAGTCATATGAGACACATGCTGGGTGCAGGGCTTTGTGATTGGACCATGCGATAGAGTGAGGTGCAAAAATGAAATCATGCCTAGCAGAGGATGGTTTCACAGTGCTAAATGCTAGGCTGGCTGTGGTGCAATTGGTTAGTGTGTCTGGCTGGTAACAGCAAGGTTACAGGTTCGATTCCATCCAGGCATGTCTTTTCCTTTTGCGTTCAACAGTTGTCCAAACAGAGTCAACAGAGCCCCAGATAGCCATGTAGAGTTAGGTCACTGCTAGCCTGGCTGTGGTGCAATTGGTTAGTGCGTCTGGCTGGTAACAGCAAGGTTACAGGTTCGATTCCATCCAGGCATGTCTTTTCCTTTTGCGTTCAACAGTTGTCCAAACAGAGTCAACAGAGCCCCAGATAGCCATGTAGAGTTAGGTCACTGCTAGCCTGGCTGTGGTGCAATTGGTTAGTGCGTCTGGCTGGTAACAGCAAGGTTACAGGTTCGATTCCATCCAGGCATGTCTTTTCCTTTTGCGTTCAACAGTTGTCCAAACAGAGCCAACAGAGCCCCAGATAGCCATGTAGAGTTAGGTCACAGCTAGCCTGGCTGTGGTGCAATTGGTTAGTGCGTCTGGCTAGTAACAGCAAGGTTACAGGTTCGATTCCATCCAGGCATGTCTTTTCCTTTTGCGTTCAACAGTTGTCCAAACAGAGTCAACAGAGCCCCAGATAGCCATGTAGAGTTAGGTCACTGCTAGCCTGGCTGTGGTGCAATTGGTTAGTGCGTCTGGCTGGTAACAGCAAGGTTACAGGTTCGATTCCATCCAGGCATGTCTTTTCCTTTTGCGTTCAACAGTTGTCCAAACAGAGCCAACAGAGCCCCAGATAGCCATGTAGAGTTAGGTCACAGCTAGCCTGGCTGTGGTGCAATTGGTTAGTGTGTCTGGCTGGTAACAGCAAGGTTTGATTCCATCCAGGCATGTCTTTTCCTTTTGCGTGCGCGCGCTGCGCCATTGAACCCCATGGGGTATTTTGCGTGCGTAAAACTTTACGCATGCAAAACTTTGTGCTCGGTGTTTGGACAACTGTTGAACTCAAAAGGAAAAGACATGCCTGGATGGAATCGAACCTGTAACCTTGCTGTTACCAGCCAGACACACTAACCAATTGCACCACAGCCAGGCTAGCTGTGACCTAACTCTACATGGCTATCTGGGGCTCTGTTGGCTCTGTTTGGACAACTGTTGAACGCAAAAGGAAAAGACATGCCTGGATGGAATCGAACCTGTAACCTTGCTGTTACCAGCCAGACGCACTAACCAATTGCACCACAGCCAGGCTAGCAGTGACCTAACTCTACATGGCTATCTGGGGCTCTGTTGACTCTGTTTGGACAACTGTTGAACGCAAAAGGAAAAGACATGCCTGGATGGAATCGAACCTGTAACCTTGCTGTTACCAGCCAGACACACTAACCAATTGCACCACAGCCAGCCTAGCATTTAGCACTGTGAAACCATCCTCTGCTAGGCATGATTTCATTTTTGCACCTCACTCTATCGCATGGTCCAATCACAAAGCCCTGCACCCAGCATGTGTCTCATATGACTGTCTACAAGTAAGATTTAGGTTAGCAGTCTATTTAGTGTGTGTTTGGTGGTATGGTGGTGAGCATAGCTGTCTTCCATGTGGTTGGCCTGGGTTTGATCCCTGGACATGTCATGAATGTGAGTATGGTTTTGAAGTACTACAGATCTCTGGAGAGAGAGAGAGAGAGAGAGAGAGAGAGAGAGAGAGAGAGAGAGAGAGAGAGAGAGAGAGAGAGAGAGAGAGGAGGAGGAGGCGCTGGCTGGCTGGCTGGCTGGCTGGCTGGCTGGCTGGCTGACTGTGCTATTCATTTTAGGCATCTAGAGGGATAGAAACCCTTACAAACCTGAAACAGTAAAATTTCGGTTGGAGACACGAAATTCGTCATTACGGGAGTGAAATTTCGATTACGAAATTGTAAATTACGATTTGAAAATTAATTACGAAATTACGAATTTGGGTCGTAATGTTAAATTTCGCATTCGTAATAAAAGCAGTTCGAAATTTCGAAAATTTCGGCTCATCTCTAGTTACTTAGTTGCCAGTCAGGTTATTTCACCTTAACTGGACACAGGTAGAATGTGAAGGTAGCTCAGTGTCTAACTGCATATATAGCATTTTGGCCCAGAGGAATGCAATGAGTCTTACGCACTGAAGGTGTGTACAGGTGACATTTTCCTATGACATTAATTGTGGAGCATTATAGATATGTGCCTCTCCCATTGGTGTACTTTGCCTTAAGCTATCACGATCTATTCTTTAACATGTTTTTGTTTTTAGTCTGTAGTCCTTGGGGTGTTTAATATGCATAGATGGCCTGACAGTATCAGCTCTCAAATTCTAAAATATTCCAATCATTATTTTAAACCAAGCTGACGTCCAGGCACACACAAAGAATATACAATACATGGAAAATGTTGTGTCTTCCAAAAGATGTTTAATTCTATGCAGCAGCAAGCTGTGTTATAGCCTAGCAACACAGACTAGCTAGCAGAATCAATTCTGTGACCAATATTTTCTCCTCTCTGTAGCTGAGAATCTTAACCAAGACAAAGTTCCTGCTCCAACCCGTTGAATGGACAGTGTGGAGGAGCACAACAAGTTTGATCTCATCAGTCATCTTCCATCTCTAGGGTTAAACCACTATTCCTCCCAGCATACTGTATGGTACACATGTTACCGGTGAAGCAAGTGCAGCAATTTGAATTCAAAAGTATTCAAAAATAAAGCGTTGGACTGTAAATTGGATCCTAAAGAATACTTTAGCCTTTCAAAATTCAATCTGGAACATGTTACATTTGTTTAAGCTTATGTTTATGCCCCTATCAAATGAGTTTCTGGAAAGACATGGACTGTCTGACTTTAATTCTAGGCGGCAACTTTAATATGATACGTTCCTTTAATATGATACGTACATATCTGCAGAGCCTCCCTTGTTAGGCCTGAGAATCCCATTCACACAGTTAAACTATCTGAAGCTTTTAGTACATTTATTAGAGCCTGCCCTCTCTTTGACACAATAAGAATTGCAAACCCGACTTATAAGAAATATACTTTTTATTCTTCAGTGCACAAAACCCACACTAGACGTGAGCATTTTTTTATCCGTCTCTGTATTAAGATGCTAGTGAGCAACTGACAAAAAGAACTTCTCCTGGTCAGATCATGCCCTCCTCTCTTTGAATCTTGGCCTGACACAATCAAATTGAGACAATATCATTGGTGTTGAAATAAATACATCCTGCAGAATGAGGACACTAAATCTGCTTTGTTGTCTACATTATTTGCATTTTTTTCTCTCAGTTGGTAATTTGTCAACCCTTTGGGAGGCACAAGGCATACTTTAGAGGTAAATGGATTGCCATGGAATCAAACTATAAGAAAAAGAAGCATGGTAGGTATAGAGGAAAGAAATAGCTCTTAAAATTCATAAGGCAGAAAATGATTACTTCCACCACCCCACAGGTAACCTACTATAACTTCTGCTTAGCCTGAGAAATCCAGTAAAAGACTTGCATTCTCATACAGTTAAATCACTGTTTTGGCCTTGCCAGAGATTCTATGAGAACTTGCATAAACCACATATACTACAGTTCTGAATATATAAAGTCAGCGCAGGTCTATAGTAATACAGCTTTCGTCATTTTCTGGTGTACAGGATCTTCGAACAAAAAGGTAAAGAAGCAAGGCTTACCAGATTCCAACAACCCACATTATAAGGTTGTAAACGAGTTTGAAAGATGGTCCGCAAAACTTTCAAATGGTGTCTTTTCACCAGCGATATTGCACACCACAGATTCCTCCGGAATATAGTAGATATCCTGAGGTCGCAGAGACTCGCCAAAGGGGAGTCCAGTAGGATAGTGACATGAAAGAGATGTACGGCACATCTAAGTGTAAGCCGTCTTTATTACATAACAAGTAAAACAATTTAAAAACAAGGATAAAAGAAAAACTCACACACGGACCCCGAAAAAGTAGCGTGCATAAAATGGTCAATAGAAGACCTCAAATAAAATGGTGCCGCCTGTCGCCTTCCCGACCGGTTTCGCAATCTTGCGTTATCAGGGGAGAAAGATGACGCAAGTATGTGAGTTTTTCTTTTATCCTTGTTTTTAAATTGTTTTACTTGTTATGTAATAAAGACGGTTTACACTTAGATGTGGCGTACATCTCTTTCATGTCACTATCCTTTCATGTCACTATCCATCTATCAAACTCGTTTACAACCTTATAATGTGGGTTGTTGGAATCTGGTAAGCCTTGCTTCTTTACCTTTTTGTTCGAAGATCCTGTATACCAGAAAATGACGAAAGCTGTATTACTATAGACCTGCGCTGACTTTGTATATTCATTGCTTGTGTGGACTTTTGGACATTGTCCTTCTCGGCTGCGGTCGCCTTCTGCCTTGGCGCTGACACTTGTTGTTTATACTACAGTACTGGTAAAAACTTTAAAGAGTCCTGTAAACTTGTTAAGATAAAATTATAGACTCAACTGGTAAAATGTATCTTACACCTAACATATTTTGCCAAGGCGCTTCAAACTTTCTATAGGGAATTATATTCTCGTTTGGATAAAGGGAAACACCCCAATTTTGATTTAAAAAAATGTAATCAGGTCTTAATGTAACCTTTCAACCCTTAAGCAGGAATACTTAGAAATTGTGAACGCCCAAATAACTGGCAAATGTTGTAAAAACTCTGCCTGTACATAAAACCCCAGGCTTAGATGGTCTCATGGTCACATATCAGGACATACTTAACCCATGTCTTATTCAAGGCTCCGCCCTGAGCAGATGAGACGCTAGGAATTGCATGTGGAAGTGGTGTGCGTTTGTTGTGAGAAAACTCGCTGAATGACAGGTACCTTTACCGGTAGGCACATGGGGCAGAGCCCGTCAAATTCCATGCTGATTATACTTTGTATACTTTGTAAACCATGTGAGTGCAATCTATGAATACATTTTAAAGGTTTTAAAACATCACTGTGCTATGATGCAATTGATTTGCATTGGGTGTATGCGATTGACGCTGTGTCCCACATTCAAGGGAGCTGATTGCCACATCATGGCAGGGGATGATTCAAGATCCCGCATGTGAGATTTGACCAAATTTAGAGAGTGAGTTTATTCCCTTAAGGGACGTTTTGGTGATGGGTTGTGAGCAGGGTTTAGATGGTAAAGTGCTGTTGAACAAAAAGTTTTTTAAAGATCAAGGGATAGATAATGTCTCTGAACAATAGCGAACCACTGTTGAAGTGTTTTTGATTGAATTTGTAGACTTATATATATTTTTCTGAGGACACTTTTATTTACTTTTTTTTGCTTTTTATTTGTAAGATATTTGCAAGGTTTTTTTTTCTGCAGCGCTGTTTCAAATGTGTAAATACTGGGACAGAAACTTAGCTCATGTCCTGGGTTCTGATCCCAGTACTATTCAACCCATTATTACAACATTTTTTATGACATTAAATCTTATGTGGTGACAGACTAATCTTTTTAGCACTTTCTTGATGTTTTGTAACTTTTTGTAGAGTTGAGTTCTGTTGATTCTAGGGACTAGGGATCCACATATATACGCTGTTCTCCTCCTGGTTTCTGACTGCCATCAGGAGTCGGAAGGAATTTGTATTCCTTTTAGGGAAAATTGGTTTAAGACCAGTAAGGGTTTTTTTTAACTTCCTCTGAATCAGCTCAGATATGTGAGGGTGCAGGCTGGTGTTGTACCTTATTTTCTGGTTGAACTAGATGGAACTATGTATTTTTTTCAGGCTGGGTGCACACATAGCAGAAACGCTGAGTTTTATGCAGCAATGTTAGTCTATGGGACGCAGAAGAAGCTGCGTTGCACTGCCTTTTTACAGTATGCGTTTCGCAAATGCTGGTAGTGTTGCATATTATGCCGGATGGCTGCCAATAACGCACATAATGAAAGTCTATGGTAACGCATATGCATGAGTCTATGGTAACCAGAGCCGGATTAAGACCATACAGGGCCCCAAGCAGAGCAATACATTTGGGGCCCCCTCCTCAGCCACCCTGTTGAAAGAATGTCCCACCAGTATAGGTGACCGGATGTCCCTGCAGTATAGGTAGTTGGATGTCCCTCTACTATAGGTAGTAGCCAGATGTCCCCCCAGAATAGATAGCAAGAACACCCCTCAGTAAATGTAGCCAGATGTTCCCCCAGTATAGGTAGCCAAGTGACCCCCCCACTATATATAGCCAGATACTCCCCCCCCCCCCCTACACACACACACACGATATATAGCCAGCTGTCACCCCCAGTATAGGTAGCCAGATGTCAACCAATGTATGGCCACTTTAATTCCCCAAGGCTCATTCCTCCCTCCCCCCCCACTTATGTCCTCCCCTTCACCACCATCTCTACTAATCCCTCAAATAAGCCCCTCTTCCATCACAGCTATCCCCTCCCCCCCCCCTTTACCAGACCACCATCTCCCTCAGTCAGGTAACACATCTTGACTGACCTCCCTCCTGACACCATGATCCCTGCCTCACTAATGCTGATTTCCGAAGTTTCGGTACCCCTCCTTCCATCACTGTTTTCACCCCACTTCAACATCCATGCCTTATTGGTGGTCAGTGGCAGTGCATCACTGCCTGCACACAACCCACTTTACTATAGTATGAAACCCTATAGTCCACATCCATACTCAGTACTGACAGGTGGAAAAGCCATTATAATTCGATCATAGTGAAAGAATCTGCCTGTAACAATTGATGCATGTATGGCCAGCTTTAGATTATGGTTTCTAATAACAAGATTGGAGAGAGCAGAGAAAAGGCAAAGCAGGTGGTTTTGGTGCACGGCGCTCAGCACCGGTTATCAAAACCAGGAGCTCCATAGCAGCAATGATATGCTGCGCGGGGCGCGTAAGGGAAATTCGCCGTGATCGCCATACCCCAAATTACATCTCCCTCAGAGTTGCGATGACTTGGAGGGGGAATAGTATTTAACATTGACGAAGAGCCGTCATTCGGCGCTCAACTCACCCGCTGCATACAAATACGAAGGGCTCAGACACACTATAAGCAATTTTCTGAGCACTTTTACCCATCAGAGCTTTCTGAGAGCTTTTTAAAAAAGCTCAAATTGGCTTACATTAAAATCATGGTAAAATTGCGATTGCGGTAAAAATCGCTCAGAAAAGTGCTTATAGTGTGTCTGAGTCCTTATGCAGAGATGTAACGATCTGCGAAGATCAGTGTCACACCCAGAGCCTTGATTATTGGTGATCCGCAGAATCACCAATAATACAAGGATTGACCCGATTATATAGCAATCTGCGGAATTGCTAATAATGCGGGCAGATCAAAAAGGGAGTAGACACACGAACAGTGCAACAAAATACAATGCAGAATAAATACACAAGTTTGTGGAAATGTCCACCACTCGGTAATTCCTCAGAGGTGTGGTTACCTCTGAATGGGAACCCCATGTGTGAGATCCTCCAAGGGAAGCAGTGGAGGAATCTCGGCCTCTGGCAGTAACGGTCTGCTAGGGCGGGCGTCTCAGAGGGGCAAGCCTCAGATAGTTACCCTACAGTGGGAGACGTTCCACTGAAGGGAGAAAGGTCAGACAAATAGAGGTTCGGCAACAGATCAGGCAGCAACAGTACAGAAACGTGAGATGAGAGAATAGTCAGAAATCAAGCCAATAGTCGATAACAGTACGGGCTGGCAAAGTACAGAATCAGAAAACAGAAGGATGGTCAAGACAGGCACAGAGTCATACACAAAAAATCAATACGGTTCAATATGCGTATATACTGGCGATAAACCAGTATATAACGCAATATCAAATACAAGACTGGCTAAGTGTAACAAGAGCCGGGGTCCTGCCGGATTGCCACACGGGAACTGACTAGGTCTGAGTGCTGACACAGGGTATCGCAAACACAGACGAAGTGTGACTGAAAAGCACTTCCTTATATACTGCCTGGGAGAGAAGTCTCCACCCCAAGCAGCAACCAATCAGGGCAGGCAAAAAACCTCAGCTGACCTCCAGGTCAGCTGACACGCTTTCTAGGGGTATACAGGCGTTCCTGGCGTGCGTGCGCACCCCCTAGAGGCAAGATGGCAGAGCCCTGATGTGCAGCACGCCTGTGAGTTTGGCGTGGTGCGCCCCGGAGGATCTTGCACGGCGGGTGCGGACAAATTTCCGCATTGGAAAGTCCGCATGCCGGAACGGATGCGACCATATTTCCGCAATCCATCCGGCGTCGTGGAATTTTTGTTACAAGAGAAGGGGAGAAACGGTGAGGAGAGAAAAGCTGAAAGAGAGGGAAGAAGGTATTTGCCTCACCAGGCTCGCACTGTTATTTAGCTTTCCTGTATGACACAGGAAGACACATCCAGCACTAGGGGAAGAGGGAAACAAAGGGGAATGAGGGAGGGCTGGTGCACACCAAGAGCGATTTGAAAAGCGCATCACTAATGTTACCCTATTAGGGTGTTCCCACAGCAAAGTTGTGATTTTTTTCAAAATCGCAAACATGCTGCATGTAGCATTTTTTGAAGCAATTCATTCAAAAATCGCTCTGAAAATCGCTTCACAAGATCGAACTCACAAATTGCTAGTGATTGCTATTGTGATTTTGGCGTGCACTAGCCCAGAGAGAGGAGGAGTGGAGAAAAAATGAGAATAGCCTGAGATGGAGCAGAGAGCTTATCTGTATTGCAGTCCCACATCACACAGAGGCTACTTGGCTGTAATAGGACTTCCATGCCAGTCTCACACAAGTCAGAAAGCAGCCCTCCTGGAGTCCTAGGACTGTCAAACACTGTTCAACGTGTTTAACACCTTATCCACACATGCAGTCATTATAACAATGTGCAGAGATCAGACAGATTTTTGCCCACAGACCCTCCAGGCAAGCTCTGCATCATGCTGTGTATATTTACCAGCTTGCCTGCCCTCTAATTGCTTCTTTAACAGCTAGCCTAGTGTTTCACATTGCCTTACAACAACAAATCTGAATACACCAGACACCAAACCAGCCCTAAATCACCCCCTTCCCCCCTGTAATAGACACTTTGCTCCCCTCTGCTCACACTCTGCAAATTGCATCTTTTTTGCTGCCGGGTAATGCTATGGCGTATCAAACTAACAAGATTCACCTCTGAGGCCCAGGTATAACTCGGGTGATAAAACTAAGGGTAGGAACACACTAGGCAGAATCGCATATGCGTTTTCCATAGCCCTGGCTAGCAAGCAGCTTCTGCTGTTTGTTTTCAAAACATTTTATTAGTGGAGATTGCTGGACAGAGATCACACAAATAGCATTAGTCATTCCAGACCCCAGCCTGTGTCTGACAGCTAAACTAAGCAGAGGAGGAGAAAGGGGGGGGGGGGGCAGATCCAGGAGGAAACACTGTCTGTATGTGTCTTATTATCTATGTTACAGAGAGCATTACTAAAGCATTACTAACGGACCATAAAGAGTTACATCAACAGGGGCAATAAATCTTTATTGGGGCTCCCGGGCCCCTGACCTTTCACTAGATCAAAGCAACTGCATCTGTTGCCTGGTGGATAATCCGGCTCTGATGGTAACGCATATGCATAACCTTTTGCATGCGTTTTTTAATTCATTTTTTATTAAAAAATACAGCTCTCTGATGTGTTTGTCCACTTCCTGTTTTCTTCCTAGTAATTGCATAAATTTATATAAAAAAACCCATATGCGTATTACATTAGCGAACCGCAAACTCATTAAAATGCATGCAAAAAGCATGAAAAATGCATCTGCATAAAAACGCAAACGCACAACGCTCAAAAAACGCAATAGAAAATCACAAACGCACTGGGAACAAACAATGTGTTTTTTGCGGTCTATTCTCCGTGCGATCTATTAACCATTCTATTCTCTGCTCGATTCTCTTATTTTCCACTCATTTTTCTTATCTTTGCTCCATTAATTTCTATGAGAAATCGAGCAGAAAAGAATCGAGTGGAGAATCGGACATGACGGAATGTTATCTATCGAAGGCATCTATCGGAACGATTCTTGCGCAAAAACGAAACGTGTGTTCCCAGCATTACGATGGCCAAACACCATACAATTAAAGAAATCCAATTCTACACCAATTTGATAAATACAATCTTTCCCTGGCATCTCCATGGCATCCTACATATGGGTAGTTCTCTGCCTCCAACTGCCAGATAGGACAATCCCTGAATATAAAATGAGCTCTGCCCTCCCCTCTGTTATCCTTTTTTCGTCCTCGCCGCCAGTAGGAGTATTTTTTCCTTACCTCTGCAGTTTGCGGGTCCAGCCAGTCATAGCCTCTTTCTGGCTGAGGTCCTGTTTCCCAGGTTCCTAAATGGGCCTATGGGTACAGTGAGTGCTGTATTGTGGTCTCCAGCATTTGAGTATGTCACCTAAACGGTGATTATCTGAGCTGTCTCCCCGCCTGCAGTGTCTGTGTGCTTCGCCGGGTTTACGGAGCAAAAGTCGCTTTCTGCGCATGTCCGCACGTCTTCCGGCTCGAGCGCCATGGTGTGGTTGGCAGCAGAGATGCGGTAGCCGGAACCGGAAGTATGGCGGCGGCCATTTTGGTTTACCCGGAAGACGGGGAAGAGCTTATATGCAGCACAGGATGTCCGCTCGGCGTCCAGATCCTTGCATATATGCGGACGGAGCGGACACCTGTATCGTGTGTGGCACATTCTTGGTGATCCGGAAGGTGGGTGATAATATTGAAATGGTGTGCGATGTGTGCACAGATTATTTTATATTGATAGCTAAAAGCTATCTAATAAGCAGACTGGGCTAATAAGCCACACTTTGTTTTCTTCTGTCTGCAGCTGCTTGCTACATACCATGGGTAGTCATGTTAAAGACAGAGACCCTAAAAAAAGGAATTGTAACGCATACTGTAACGATTGTGGAATTTTCTCCGTGATCAGTGCACAAGGCGTGCGCTGACACTGCGGAAATCCTCCACAAGCGTATAATTTCAGGAAACCCAGCAGAAGGTGAAATGCACCTGTAGAGGGAAATTCCTGACGGCCGATGGAGCTGTGGAGTGCAGAGGAACAGCTCCTCTGCCCTACCACACACGCCAGACAGGAATGGTACGAAGGGAAGAAACGCAATCGCAAGAGAGGCGATTGAGAATGAGCACAGAGACAGATTGTATGTGTGTGCACCAAACTAGTCGCCAACCCGCGACGGGGCACACACCAAAGCAGATATGAAGTAGGAACGCGATCGCGAGAGGTGCGATCGCCAGACGTGACACAAGGCTACAGCAAGGCAGAGCACGAGAGTAGCAAAGGCACAGCAAATCATACAATGAGAAGATAAGGAAAATAACAAACGCTAGCTAAACGCGAAAACCGCACTCATTCGCAACAGTGCATGCGTTTATGCGCGGTCTCCACGTGATAAGCCCAATAGAGACAAGCACGCCTAACTAACCACCAACAGACAAACATGAAACAGAGGACTCGAGCGCTTGCTTAACGGTTACCTCACCGAGCCTCCAGCAAGCGTTCGTAGCAGACAAGACAGACACACGAAAACAGGAACAGGCGAGAGATAGGATCCACAGCACTAGCGAAAAGGGGCCAGTGCGATCCAGGGAGACAGAGAGATGGAGATCAGATGGATCCACAGCACTAGCGCTAGGCGAGTGCAATCCAGGCAAGACAGATAGAGGAGATAGCTGGTAGCAACCGCTGCTCCAGCTATACTCCAAGTACAAAGATCAGAACGACTTCCTGTCGACCACCGCAGGGACAGGACAATCGCAACAGACAGACAAAACAGATATGCAATCCTAACTGCACTAGGGAAACCTGCCTAGTGCAGTCCCAGGAATTACTCTAAGCTAATCTTCAAACAATGAGCAAGGCTGACACTCTGCGGAGTGTATTACAGGAAGAATCCTTATGACCAGCGAAGGTCTGTGATATCACATGGTATATATAGAGCAAGCCTACAAGGGATGTGGCTAGGCAATTTGCATGACAAACGTATGCAAATTCTTCAGCAGCAGCAAGCTGAAAAACTGACAAAAGGTCTCTCTTCCAGAGACCTGCAGAATGCAGACCTGAACAATGGTCAAAAAGCTGCCTGCCTGCACAGGCAGCTGAGCAGATCATTACAGTACCCCCCCCCCCCCCCCCTCTAGGGTCGAATTCCAGACGACCCTCAAAACTGCTATTAGCAAAAGACTCTACCTGAAGACTCATGAAGGTCGGGACAGCCCGACAAGGTCCAATTCCAGAGTCAGTCCACCCGAAACCGACCTCATCGGAAGCAGAAGCCACCGAAACATGCCCATCAGTACTACAAGTCTCAGTGTAACACCCATCAGGACTGTGAATGCCAGAGAAGAAGCCATCGACACCCTCCAGACCATACCCACCACCTTCCAAGGAGCGTCCGAAGACACCATACCTGCCACAATACCTGTTCGAAGTGTCTCTTTCAAGACCAAAGCCACTGTTGATCCTTTCCAGGGTATCAAGCAAAATCTCTCCCGGAATCTCCCAAAACCCTTTGGAGCTCTGCAGAGATCCCAAGAGGCCAGAACGCTCACCAGGCTCACATGGAGAACCGCCAAGAACCCCTATGGAACCAATGATTATTCTGGATTCAGAATTACCCAGACACACATCAAGATTAGGACTTTCCGGGACCACTTCTGGGCATGCGACCAGGCAGGCCATGTCAGAGCATGTCTCCACTGAGGAAGCATCTGAGTATGCTGGTAACGGAGGCACACTTGGGCTTTCTGGGTCACAGAGCACACTGGGGTACACCAGCACAGGAGAAACCTCAGGACATGTTGGGGAACTGCCAACCTCAGAGTCCGATACAGGAAAACCAAAACCAGGACCGGGCATAAATTCATCACGAGTAGGGGCCACAGGCACTGGTCTTTCAAAAGAAGACTCGGACTTAAATTCAGAAATTTCTGTGACTGCAATATCATCATTGACTACACATGCGTGAAGCTCCATCAGAGCTGCAAAGGTAGTCAGCACAACAGCAATGCCTACTAAAGTGGGCAACACCTCGGAAGGACTTGGGGGGCAGGAGACATCTCCTACAAGTTCTGCACCCTTTGGGAGGAACTCAGAGGTCTCCAGGACATCAGACAAGACCTCAGGAACATCATTTTTCAAGTTTTCTGAGAAGGATTCTGAACTATCCATGTTACAGGGCAAAACTGGAACTTTATTTTGTGGACAGGGCAGATGTCCCAGGGAAGGTTCCACCATAAACTGAGACTGGATTTCATCATCATGAGCGGAATGTACAGGAATATTTACTAGAACACACACTGACTCCCCAACTTTAATCTTACTGCACCCAGAATTCTGCGTAGCAGTCAAACTAGCTTGCAACTACAAAACTGCTGAAAAACAGGTGAGAATAGCAGCAATACCTAGATGAGCCTCTAGGGGCACTGCAGGAGATATTGTACAAGGCAATATTGACTCATCCAGAATACAGGGTGGAGAGTCAGAACTTTCTTCAAAGCAAGAAAGGGACTCCCAAATGTCAGTGTGATTGGACATCATATTGTTATTCATGGTACAGGGCAGGCTCAGAGAAACCTTCTCTGGACCCAGCAAAGATGCTTCAGAGTCAGATTCGCAAAACCAAAGTGCTGTCTCACTCTTAGACTCGACTAACGATGTTGAATCCGAGGAGACAGAACGCAAAATTTGCGAATCCAAGATCGCTTTAGGTTGTGACACTGACGCTTCCGTGACGCAAATCTCCGCGATCTGCGGAGCACACTGCAAGGCGTTTAGGACAGAAACACTGGAGCAACTGTCATCAGGCGACAGGCCCTCACAGGTGTGAACAGGGTGAGACAAAGACGCATTAGCAGAAGAAATAGCGACAACATCAGGAAAAACTTTATTAGACATATTAATTTTACTTTTGATGCTGCATAATTTAGGAATTTTCCCCATAGCAGAATCACAGATGGAAGATTTTAAAGATCTGTCTCTAAATGACAAGGGGTCCCACACATCCTTGAGAAAACTGGCACATTCATGCTGATCACAATCTGCAGGAACATCCGAGAAACAGGCATTAGATTGCATAGATTCAAACTGCACACAATCAGGAGAGAATCTTTCAGGATCCGCACAGAAATCAACCACAGTGGTACACCCATTCATTTCAGAACGCACAATGTCAAGACTCACATGCTTTACCCCAGAAAGGCAGGAACAATCATCCGACAATGATGTTTCTTTATGGGAATCAATTGATTGGTGTGTGTGCAAATCATCCAAAATCGTCTGCCACACATACAACACCGGATCCACAAAACACCTGTCACACTCATCAGAATCTATCAAAGTGTACACGGAATTGAGACAATCATTCAAGACATCTTCGCTTTTTGCGATGTAAAAATCTCAAAAGGCTTTCCAATCAAAATCAAATTCCTCCATCAAGGCCCCAATGTCCCATGAGGCAAATGGAGGTTCAAACAGGCCAGTATCCAGATAATCTCCATATGGGTGGAGTTCAGGAACAAAAACAGATTTTTTAACTGTTTTAATATAGTGTGCGATCCTACCTATAATAGGATCCACACAAGCCTTGGATTGGGGCAAAAAACCTGGAGACGGAGCAACATCATTGTAAACATTATCATACTGCATGGTTTTGCACATTTCAGACTTGACAGAAATGACCTCTTTATTTGTGGTTGCTAGGGGCAACGAATCTTTTGGCTGACAAGCCAAATCAGCAGATTGGCCTGCAAGCACCAACTCATTAACATATGGTAATGACACAGAAATGTTGCATAACCTAATCTGATCAGTGTCATGCACTGCAGGAAAAAACTCATAGAAATAACCTGGCAGGCGAATTCTAAGTTTACGAGAAAATACATGACTCAGAAATCTGCGAGGGTTATGTCTCAGATTTTTGTGTCTGGCATACTCATCCGCCCACATGAACAGATCCCCTTGGAAAAGATTGTAAGCAATCTGACCACTCCAAGTGGAAATATTGGTGGCCTGAAACTCAGGATTTGCCAAAAATCTGAAACATTCTGATATAAACTCATCTCTGGTTTCAGAGTCCAGTATCTTAAACCTCTTAAAGACATAGGAGCCATATTTAACCAAATCGTACAAATCGAAAATTCCCTCTACACTGGGAATTTCGGTTGGGCTGGTCATACTGTAACGCATACTGTAACGATTGTGGAATTCTCTCCATGATCAGCGCACAAGGCGTGCGCTGACACTGCGGAAATCCTCCACAAGCGTATAATTTGAGGAAACCCAGCAGAAGGTGAAATGCACCTGTAGAGGGAAATTCCTGTCGGCTGATGGAGCTGTGGAGTGCAGAGGAACAGCTCCTCTGCCCTACCACACACGCCAGACAGGAATTGTACGAAGGGAAGAAACGTAATCGCAAGAGAGGCGATTGAGAATGAGCACAGAGACAGATTGTATGTGTGTGCACCAAACTAGTCGCCAACCCGCGACGGTGCACACACCACAGCAGATATGAAGTAGGAACGTGATCGCAAGAGGTGCGATCGCCAGACGTGACACAAGGCTACAGCAAGGCAGAGCACGAGAGTAGCAAAGGCACAGCAAATCATACAATGAGGAGATACGGAAAATAACAAACGCTAGCTAAACGCGAACACCGCACTCATTCGCAACAGTGCACGCGTTTATGCGCGGTCTCCACGTGATAAGCACAATAGAGACAAGCACGCCTAACTAACCACCAACAGACAAACATGAAACAGAGGACTCGAGCGCTTGCTTAACGGTTACCTCACCGAGCCTCCAGCAAGCGTTCGTAGCAGACAAGACAGACACACGAAAACAGGAACAGGCGAGAGATAGGATCCACAGCACTAGCGGAAAGGGGCCAGTGCGATCCAGGGAGACAGAGAGATGGAGATCAGACGGATCCACAGCACTAGCGCTAGGCGAGTGCGATCCAGGCAAGACAGATAGAGGAGATAGCTGGTAGCAACCGCTGCTCCAGCTATACTCCAAGAACAAAGATCAGAACGACTTCCTGTCGACCACCGCAGGGACAGGACAATCGCAACAGACAAACAAAACAGATATACAATCCTAACTGCACTAGGGAAACCTGCCTAGTGCAGGCCCAGGAATTACTCTAAGCTAATCTTCAAACAACGAGCAAGGCTGACACTCTCCGGAGTGTTTCACAGGAAGAATCCTTATGACCAGCGAAGGTCTGTGATATCACATGGTATATATAGAGCAAGCCTACAAGGGATGTGGCTAGGCAATTTGCATGACAAACGTATGCAAATTCTTCAGCAGCAGCAAGCTGAAAAACTGACAAAAGGTCTCTCTTCCAGAGACCTGCAGAATGCAGACCTGAACAATGGTCAAAAAGCTGCCTGCCTGCACAGGCAGCTGAGCAGATCATTACAGGAATCAGGTAAGGGCGGTAGGTTAAAGAGGCTCATTCTCTCTAGGCAGAGAGTATTGGTAATATATTATATATCTCTTTTCTTTTATTTCTCTTTTCAGATCTTCCTGCATTGCAGAGACATCTGATTATACAGAGACGTCGGTTTCTGGGAAGCAGGAGATTTGGGCGCATGAAATAAGTGGACAAAAAGGGCGCCCCATTCACTCCCATTATAAATATCGTTTAATGAGCGCCGAACAGGGAGAAAAAGGTGCCGGAGATTATTAACGTTTTACAAACGGCGCCCGGAGATTTTTAAGGTTTTATAACTGTGCTTGTGATGATTTAACTTTACAAAATGAGCCCGTGACGAATAACGTTTATAAAGATACTAAAAATATTTATTCTGTTTAATTAAAACATTATTTAACATTTTAACCCTTACTGTTTGTAAAACATTATTATTCACAAAATAAAGCGATCAGTACGTAACGTAAATTGTAATATATTTTTTACAATCACTATTTGTTAAACATTTCTAAAACATTATTATCCACCCAAAAAAATTATTTAAATTTTTTTATTTACATTTTTTATTTATTAATGTTTGTAAAACATTATTATCCATAGAGGCTCTTAGGTTTAGGCACCACCAGGGGGGTCTTAGGTTTAGGCACCACCAGGGAGTCTTAAATTTAGGCACCCCCAGGGGGGTCTTAGGTTTAGGCACCACCAGGGGGGGGGGGTCTTAGGTTTAGGCACCACCAGGGGGGTCTTAAGATTAGGTACCACCAGGGGGTCTAGGGGTTAGGGATAGGTACAGGGAGGGCTTTGGGGTGGTTAGTTTTAAGCACCACCAGGGGGGTCTTAGGTTTAGGCACCACCAGGGGGGTCTTAGGTTTAGGCACCACCAGGGGGTCTTAGGTTTAGGCACCACCAGGGGGGTCTTAGGTTTAGGCACCACCAGGGGGTCTAGGGGTTAGGGATAGGTACAGGGAGGGTTCTGTGTGAGAGTAGGGTTAGGTATAGTTTTAGTACAATTTTAATTATACTAATCAACAGTTATTATGAATGTACTTATATTAATATCATTGTTATAAACAATATTTTCACATTTTATTATAATAATAAACGATAAATCAAGATTATCCATAACAATATATAATTATAATGTTTAAACAAATATTACTGTTTTTTTTAACAAACGTAATTATAAGTTTCAGTTTAGAAACAGGGAAGATTAACGTTTTAAGAATTGCCGATTTCATACACATTATTTAATGATTTATAAATTCTTAAAACACTATTTGTAAACGAAATTCTACACAATATTTTTATAAACGATAATACTGCTTATCGTTTACACCACGCGCCCTTTTTCCCCGATGCCCTTTTTTGATGTACGCCGGTTTCTGATCATGGCAGAGGAGTTGCAGGTTCATACGCAACGTCCAGTAGAAGATTGTCTCCAACTTTATCCACTGCAAAAAGGTCATACTCGAGAAGATTTCCCTCCAGTTCATCTGAAAGCGATCATAGAAGTCCTTCGCCGTGTCGCAAATATACAAGAAAGTCGAATAGGCTTTCAGAAGACCAATGCTGGCTTTGCGGAAAAAATCGTTTGCCTGGAAAATTAGTGTGCAGCTCCTGCTTTGGAGAAATAACAGGGGAAAATCGTGATCTTACCACTATGATAAAACAAACAGTCAAAGATACTATGGAGCAATTGGGACGAGAAGGGCGGTCAAAAGTGCGCACTTCTCGGAAAACCACTAGTAATGTTTCAGAAGACGATTCAGATGTTGGTACAGTTTCATCAGAGGACTGGGATTCAGTTATTGATTTTTCTTCAGTTCCAGCTTTCGTGACACAAATTAAACAAACGATTGGCTGGGAAGACATCGATTCCCAGCAGAAAACAAAGAAAAAAGTTTACTTTAAGCAATTAGATAAAAGTCAGGTTGCCTTCCCTCTGATGGATGAAGTGAGGGAAAAAGAGTGGAAAAATACTGTTAAGAAACCTGCAACAAGGAATAGGCTGAGGAAGATGTATCCTCTTTCAGAACAAGATGCAGCAATAACCGATTCAGTTCCTACGGTAGATGCCTCAGTAGCTCGGCTAGCAAGGAACACTACATTACCGTTGGAAGACGCTGTGCTATTCAGAGACACGTTAGACAGACAACTAGATCAAGATCTCAAAAGAGCGTACATGTCAGCAGACGATGCCACGAGACCAGGTGTTGCCCTAACATCAGTCTCGAAGGCTATGAAAGCGTGGATTGGTGAATTGGGAGAAGCAGTGGAACAGGGTGCAGATAAAGACACTATCTTGGCGTCATTCGGTGATTTGAAGTTTTCTTCAGACTTTGTCGGAGAGGCTGCATTAGATGTAGTTAGAAATTCTAGCAGATCTATGCTATTTTCAGTAATGGCGAAGCGAGCCTTGTGGCTCAAGTCGTGGGCAGCAGACCCTTCTTCTAAGTCTTCATGGACCAGAATCCCATATGACGGGAAGAATCTGTTCGGGCAGAAGATGGATGCGGCCATTTCCAGAGTTTCGGGCGGCAGATCAGGTCTCTTGCCGCAGGACAGAAAGTTTAGAAAACCAAGATGGGGATAAAGAAGACAGCAATACTCTCAGAAATTTAGAGATATGAGGTCTTATAAGCTGAATAGACAATATAATAACAAATGGAGATCTTCACAACCAGCATTCTTTAGATCATCAAAGACAAAAGCGGCAGCGCCTTCAGCATCCGCGGCAAAGTCTTTTTGATATAAGGCCCACCCAATTAGGTTTAGTAGGAGCCAGGCTGGCCCAGTACGCATTTATTTGGGTGGAGAATATTTCAGACCCTTGGGTCAAAAGAGTGATTTCAGTGGGACACAAATGGTCTTTTCGAAAAAAAAAAAGCCGGTGCTTCCAAGGCTGGTGGAGACAAGAATTCTGAAAAACTTTCAAAAAAGAAAAATCCTGTTGGAATATGTGAGTTCATTAATACAACAATGAGCAGTTATTCCAGTTCCAGAAAAGGAAAAGTTCACAGGCTACTATTCTCCGGTCTTCCTAGTAGGGAAAAGAACGGGCGATTGGAGACCGGTATTGGATCTCAAGTCGCTAAACAAGTTCATCAGAATACCGAGATTCAAAATGGAATCTTTTCAGACAGTCGTGAGGGCAACAAGGGTTGGAGATTGGATGTGCTCCCTCGATCTGAAGGACGCGTACTTTCACATTCCAATAAATGCTTCTTTTCAAAAATACTTACGTTTTTTCGTGGGAGACGTCCATCTCCAATTCTCCTGTCTGCTCTTCGGACTGTCTACGTCTCTGAGGACGTTCACAAAAGTATTGTTGGCGTTAGTAGCAATTCTCAGGAGAGAAGGCATAAGGTTGTTGCATTACCTGGACGACGTGCTCATACTAGCCGGGTCAAAGGAGGAATTGATCATTTATCGCAACACTGTAATAAAAAAATTGTGCTAGTTTAGATGGCTCCAAAATACGAAAAAAAGTCAATTAGAGCCGACGCAGACGTTGATTTATCTGGGAGCCCTGTTTTCAACAGACAAGAATACTATATCTCTTCCAGAGGAAAAGATAGACATTATTGTTCAAAAAGTAAGTCTAATTCAAAGGAATTCCTTTCTAACAGCAAGACAGAGTATGAGAACCCTGGGTTTGATGTCATCCACAATCTTAATGGTAAAATGGGCCCACTGGAATCTCAGAAAGTTTCAAACAAATTTTCTACTACAATGGAAAAATCGAGATTTAAATTGTCCAATTTTTATCTCAACAACGGTTTGGGAGAGTCTTCTGTGGTGGAAGTCTCGAGAGAATCTAAGGAACTGTTTTCCTCTATCTTCCCCAGACTGGAAGGTGATCACGATGGACGCAAGTGCGCAAGGATGGGGCGCGACTTTCAGCCACTGGGCGGTACAGGGCACATGGAGAATCCAAGAGAATCGGTTAGTCTCGAATGTGATAGAGTTACGAGCTGCCTTCCTGGCTCTGAGGGCTTTTCTACCACTGTTGAAAGGAGCTTCAGTCATGATCAAATTGGACAACAGAGCAGCTGTATCGTACATAAAGCGCCAAGGAGGTACTCGCAGCAGAACACTCTTGAAGGAAGTAAGTCCCATAATGACTTTAGCTCAGACTCACTTACAAGACCTGTCAGCAGTATACCTTCCGGGACGGGAGAATCTCAGAGCAGACAGGCTATCAAGAGAAGTCCTATGCAACAATGAATGGTCTCTGAATCAATCGATCTTCCAGTTAATTGTCGACAAATGGGGGAAACCCGAGGTCGATCTCTTCGCCACGCCACAGAACAACAAGGTGGAGAAATACTTTTCACGTTTTCCAGTAAAAGGAGCGGTGGCAGTAGACGCTTTGACTCAGACATGGAGATTCAAGAAGGCGTACGCCTTTCCCACTATCCCACTAATTTTCAAGTTTCTTCAGAAAGTGGCATGTTCCAAGACGGAAATTTTGACAGTTCTTCCAGACTGGCCGAAAAGACCATGGCATACCCTGCTCAACCACCTGTTGATAGGCCAACCATTTTGCCTTCCTCTAGTTCCAGATCTGCTCTCCCAAAAAGGGTTCCTACATCCCAACATAGCCAAATTACACTTAACGGCCTGGAGGTTGAAAAGCAGAGGTTAGTGGATCAGGGGTATCCTCAAGAGGTTATTCAGACATTGTTATCAGCAAGAAAACAGTCAACGAACAGTGTTTATAACAGGGTCTGGAATAAGTTTACGGACTTTGCTCATCAGTCTACTTTTGACCCACTAAATCCAGATGTGAACGATATTCTTTCTTTCCTTCAGAAAGGTCTTCGAATTGGTTTGGCATATAATACACTGAAATCTCAGATGTCAGCCATATCTACTGTGTTAGGAGTTCCTTGGTCTACTAATTCTCTGGTGAAGCAGTTCTTCAAGGCAGCACTTAAAATTCGACCTCCTAGAAAACCAAGATTTCCCCAGTGGTATCTTCCTCTAATCCTAGATTTCTTGTCAAACCAACCATTCACTCCTGTTGAAAAATGTTCGTTGTTCAATCTAACTTTGAAAACAGCCTTTCTGGTGGCGATCACCTCTGGCAGGAGAGTGTCTGAGTTGCAGGCCCTCAGTTGGAAGGAGCCTTTTCTATCTTTTTTGAGGATCGAGTTGTTTTAAATCCAGTAGAAGCTTTTCTTCCTAAAGTTGCTTCATACTACCATTTGAATCAAGAATGGGCACTTCCATCCTTTAAGGATCCATTGAATCCGGATAGAGATCATTCTTTGGATCCTGTGGCCGCTATAAAATCTTACCTACAGGCTACGAACTCTTTCAGATCTTCAGATAGACTATTTATTATTCCTTTTGGAGTAAACAGAGGCAAAGAAGCCTCTACGAGGTTAATAGCAAAGTGGATTGTAACTTTAATCCAAAAAGCTTATAGAGCAAAGGGGCTCCCTGTTCCTCAGGTAATTTCGGCCCACTCAACAAGAGGCATGTCGGCATCATGGGCCTCCCTGGGAAAAGTTTCACTTGAAACTATTTGCAGGGCAGTGAACTGGGCCTCTGGTCACACTTTCATCAAGCACTATAAAATAGAGCCGGCCACATTGTCTACATCTGCCTTTGGCAAGAGGATCATTGCTATGGCAGCTGAGCAAAATGTATAAGTTCGATGCAAATGATTGTTTTCTGTTGTATGACTAGTTTCTGTTATTAAACTTATATTTTCTTGGCATTTTTTCCCTCCATTGTATTTTACTTTCCTAGTTATTACCCATATGTAGGATGCCATGGAGATGCCAGGGAAACAGGAAAATTGAATACTTACCTACAAAGCAATTTTCCTTTCCTGGCTGATCCCATGGCATCATACATTCCCACCCAGTTGGGGCGGCTCGTCCGACACGAGAGGATTACAGAGGGGAGGGCGGAGCTCATTTTATATTCAGGGATTGTCCTATCTGGCAGTTGGAGGCGGAGAACTGCCCATATGTAGGATGCCATGGAGATCAGCCAGGAAAGAAAAATTGATTTGTAGGTAAGTATTCAATTTTCCTGTTTTTTTTTTTCTTTTTTTGAGATGGGACATGTTGGGAAATCCAGACCAATTTTATCAAGAATTGTATGGTGTGTGATGGATTGTGAAATTGTATTCAACCAGAAAAAATTCAGTACATACCATCTTTATGTACTCCGTTTTTTCTTTTGATTTTTCTAACCAACCAATTTTTTCGGCATTTACGATCTCAAAAATATGTGTGTGGTACCTCACAGAAAAAATCAACAAAAATCTATTAACCCTTCGCACTCTTGCATGCAAATGTTCAAACAAATGCATTCACAGATTCACTCATCCAGGCACAACTGTTATCCCTACAGCTAAGCTAAAAGCCGGGGGTCTTAGTTAGTGTTGGGCGAACAGTGTTCGCCACTGTTCGGGTTCTGCAGAACATCACCCTGTTCGGGTGATGTTCGAGTTCGGCCGAACACCTGACGGTGCTCGGCCAAACCGTTCGGCCACATGGCCGAACTAAGAGCGCATGGCCGAACGTTCCCCGAACGTTCGGCTAGCGCTGTGATTGGCCGAACGGGTCACGTGGTTCAGACCCGAACGCGCTCTGATTGGCCGAACGGTCACGTGGTTCGGGTAAATAAATACCCGAACCACGTCATATCTCCGCCATTTGTCTGTGGGTTTAGCTTTGGGTAGGCAGGCAGGGTAGTTCGCGCTCCAGCCACGCTAGCCAGGGTCCCCCCTGTCATTGTGTCACTGCTGGGAACAGTAGTACACCGCTTGCTCAGCCACACTATATAGCATTCTGTTTACTGCCACTCTGTGTACCTCGCTCAGCCACACTATATAGCATTCTGTTTACTGCCACTCTGTGTCTGCTGGGAATAGTAGTACACCGCTTGCTCAGCCACACTATATAGCATTCTGTTTACTGCCACTCTGTGTACCTCGCTCAGCCACACTATATAGCATTCTGTTTACTGCCACTCTGTGTCTGCTGGGAATAGTGGTACACCGCTCGCTCAGCCACACTATATAGCATTCTGTTCACTGTTCTGTGTCTGTTTGGAATAGTGGTACACCGCTCGCTCAGCCACACTATATAGCATTCTGTTTACTGTTCTGTGTCTGCTGGGAATAGTGGTACACCGCTCGCTCAGCCACACTATATAGCATTCTGTTTACTGTTCTGTGTCTGCTGGGAATAGTGGTACACCGCTCGCTCAGCCACACTATATAGCATTCTGTTTACTGTTCTGTGTCTGCTGGGAACAGTAGTACACCGCTCGCTCAGCCAGAGTATATAGCATTGTGTTTACTGCCACTCTGTGTACACCGCTCAGCCAGACTATATACCATTGTTTACTGACACTCTGTGTACACCGCTCAGCCAGACTATATACCATTGTTTACTGACACTCTGTGTACACCGCTCAGCCAGACTATATACCATTGTTTACTGCCACTCTGATTCTGCTGGGAACAGTAGTACACCGCTCGCTCAGCCAGACTATATAGCATTGTGTTTACTGCCACTCTGTGTACACCGCTCAGCCAGACTATATACCATTGTTTACTGACACTCTGTGTACACCGCTCAGCCAGACTATATACCATTGTTTACTGAAACTCTGTGTACACCGCTCAGCCAGACTATATACCATTGTTTACTGCCACTCTGATTCTGCTGGGAACAGTAGTACACCGCTCGCTCAGCCAGACTATATACCATTGTTTACTGACACTATATAGCAGACTATATAGCATTGTGTGTACACCGCTCAGCCAGACTATATACCATTGTTTACTGACACTCTGTGTACACCGCTCAGCCAGACTATATACCATTGTTTACTGCCACTCTGATTCTGCTGGGAACAGTAGTACACCGCTCGCTCAGCCAGACTATATACCATTGTTTACTGACACTCTGTGTACACCGCTCAGCCAGACTATATACCATTGTTTACTGCCACTCTGATTCTGCTGGGAACAGTAGTACACCGCTCGCTCAGCCAGACTATATACCATTGTTTACTGACACTCTATGTACACCGCTCAGCCAGACTATATACCATTGTTTACTGCCACTCTGATTCTGCTGGGAACAGTAGTACACCGCTCGCTCAGCCAGACTATATACCATTGTTTACTGACACTATATAGCAGACTATATAGCATTGTGTGTACACCGCTCAGCCAGACTATATACCATTGTTTACTGACACTCTGTGTACACCGCTCAGCCAGACTATATACCATTGTTTACTGCCACTCTGATTCTGCTGGGAACAGTAGTACACCGCTCGCTCAGCCAGACTATATACCATTGTTTACTGACACTCTGTGTACACCGCTCAGCCAGACTATATACCATTGTTTACTGCCACTCTGATTCTGCTGGGAACAGTAGTACACCGCTCGCTCAGCCAGACTATATAGCATTGTGTTTACTGCCACTCTGTGTACACCGCTCAGCCACACTATATAGCATTGCGTACTCTGCCAGTCAGTGTGTATATTGCTGGGATCAGTAATACTCCACTCACCGTCAACCACTATATGAGCTCAACATGAGTTCCCCAGAGACCTCCGCTGTGAGCAGCACTCCCAACAACAGCAACAGCCAACGCCCCACGCAAGCTATAACATCCACCCCAGCAGCCAGTGGTCAGCAGCAGCCCTCCCCGGAGGAGAACGTTGTGTCCATCAGTCCGTCGCCAGAGCGATTAATGAGGGCTGCCATTGAGGAGATGATGGGGCCTGATGTGGAGGAGGAGGTCTGGCTCAGGCCAGCATCCCAAGTTAATGTTGAGGACGATGAGGGGTCTGTGTCTGGGGATGTTGGGGTGGCAGAGGTGGTGGGTGGGTCAGACTCAGGAGAAGAGTTGTATGATGAGGATGATGATCGGGACCATCTGTATGTGCCTCAGAGTCCGACCCCGGAAAACATGTTGTATCGTGTGTTTAGGTACTAAAATCTGCGTTCCCTCCCAGTAGTGTTGGGCGAACAGTGTTTGCCACTGTTTGGGTTCTGCAGAACATCACCCTGTTCGGGGTGACTATATAGCAGACTATATAGCATTGTGTTTAATGCCACTCTGTGTACACGGCTCAGCCACACTATATAGCATTGTGTTTACTTCCACTCTGTGTCTGCTGGGAACAGTAGTACACCGCTCACCCGCCACTGTATAGCATTGTGCTCTGTGTCACTGCTGACAATAGTGGTACACCGCTCACCCACCACTGTATAGCATTTCTGTACTGCCACTGTACTGCTGCCAGTCAGCGTGTACTTTAAGGATAAGTGAAATGAGGAAGAAATCCGGTGAAAGAGGGAGGGGCAAGGGAAGAGGTGTTTCCCCTGACGGTTCACGTACAGGCCACAGGGGAGCACCCAAGAAAACCCACTCAATACTGCCCATGTTGTCCAGGACAACAACCCTCACAGATCCAAAAGAACAGGACCAGATAATTACTTGGATGACCTCTCAAGCGTCCAGCAGTGGGTTAAGCAGCACCAGCACATCACGCACGAGGTCCGAGTCCTCAGCCAGTTAAAGTCTGGGCTTTCTTTGAAGACTGCACTGAGGATGTTACCATGGCGATTTGCAAGGTGTGCAAGACCCGCCTGAGCAGGGGGAAAAGTATTAACAACCTCTCCACCACCAGCATGAGCCGCCACATTCTATCCAAACATCCCACTCTGTGGGCAAACGCGGCAGGACAGGGTACCACCAGCAACACTGCCTCCCTTGGGTTCACCAGACTCACCACCAGACCCGCCTCAGCAGCAGCAGTAGCCCAGCCATTGCGTGGTTCACAACATTCACAAACATCAGACGATGCTGACACTGTCACTTTCCGGACTAGTGCTCTTGAGGTCTCCCAGTGTTCATCAAACACAACAACCAACAGCCCTTCGGTGTGCAGCGCTACGGTTGAGTTGTCTGTCTCTGAGATGTTTGAGCACAAGAGGAAATTGCCAGCAAATGACCCCCGGGCCGTGGCAGTAACAGCCAGCCAGCATAGCCAAGCTTCTGGCCTGCGAAATGCTGCCATATCGAGTGGTGGAGACAAACAGCTTCAAGGGCATGATGTCAGTGGCCATCCCACGTTACGTGGTTCCCAGCCGCTACCACTTTGCGCGCTCTGCAGTGCCTGAGTTGCATGAGCACGTGGTCAGCTAAATAACCCGAAGCTTGAAGAATGCCGTTGCCTGCAAGGTTCACCTCACCACTGACACCTGGACGAGTGCGTTCGGCCAGGGTCGATACATCTCCCTTACCGCGCACTGGGTGAACCTTGTGGAGCCTGGCAGCGATTCCTCACCTGCTACGGCGCGGGTGTTGCCCACGCCGCAAACAGCTGGATAACAACAGCAGCACCTACCTCTCTGACTCCTTCTCCTCCAACGCATCTCAAAGCTGTACCTCATCCGGAAATGCTAACCCAGCACCAGCAGCAGTAGGATCGTGGAAGCAGTGCAGCACAGCTGTTGGCATGCGTCAGCAAGCGTTGCTGAAGCTGATCTGCCTTGGGGATAAGCAGCACACAGGGGAGGAAATTTGGAGGGGAATAAAGGAACAGACGGATTTGTGGCTGGCACCGCTGGACCTGAAACCGGGCATGAAGCTAGACACCTGGCACGAACTGGCAATGTACGCAATAGAGGTGCTGGCTTGCCCGGCAGCCAGCGTTATGTCGGAACGCTGTTTCAGTGCTGCCGGAGGCATCATCACAGATCGGCGTATCCGCCTCTCCACAGAAAATGCAGACCGTCTGACTCAAATTAAAATGAATCAATCCTGGATTGGAAACGACTACGCAACACTCCTGGACCCCAACCAAGTAACATGACCGATGAACATCTGGGATGGTTTAGCGTTTCCGGTCCCTGTTTATTGAACCTCTCATCTGTATTACATTTATGACTGCATGGCGGCAAAAAGCATTGCTGCTATATCCGCACGCTTTTTGTCCTCATGCAAGGCCTGGGTTGTTGTGTCTCACAAAGCGTGGCCTTCTCCTCCTGCGCCTCCTCCTGTTCCATCACGTGTGCTGCTGCTGCTGCTGCTGGGTTACCGTTGCCGGTCCCTGTTTATGGAACCTCTTATCTTTATTACATTTATGACTACATGGCGGTACAAAGCATGCTATCCGCACGCTTTTTGTCCTCATGCAAGGCCTGGGTTGTTGTGTCTCACAAAGCGTGGCCTTCTCCTCCTGCGCCTCCTCCTGTTCCATCACGTGTGCTGCTGCTGCTGCTGCTGCTGCTGGGTTACCGTTGCCGGTCCCTGTTTATGGAACCTCTTATCTTTATTACATTTATGACTACATGGCGGTACAAAGCATGCTATCCGCACGCTTTTTGTCCTCATGCAAGGCCTGGGTTGTTGTGTCTCACAAAGCGTGGCCTTCTCCTCCTGCGCCTCCTCCTGTTCCATCACGTGTGCTGCTGCTGGGTTAGCGTTGCCGCGTGGTCCCTGTTTATTGAACCACTTATCTTTATTACATTTATGACTGCATGGTGGTACAAAGCATGCTATCCGCACGCTTCTTGTCCTCATGCAAGGCCTGGGTTGTTGTGTCTCAAAGCGTGGCCTTCTCCTCCTGCGCCACCCTCCTCCTGTTCCATCACGTGTGCTGCTGCTGGGTTAGCATTACCGGTCCCTTTTCCTGGAACCTCTTATATGTATTACATTTATGACTGCATGCCGACAAAAAGCATGTTACCTGTGCAAAGAAAACAGACATTTCCCGCATTTAAAAGACAGTTTTCCCTTTGAAACTTTAAAATCGATTTTCTCAAAAACTATAAGCTCTTTTTGCTAAATTTTTTTTCCTCTTGTACCCACTCCCAAGGTGCACATACCCTGTAAATTTGGGGTATGTAGCATGTAAGGAGGCTTTACAAACCACAAAAGTTCGGGTCCCCATTGACTTCCATTATGTTCGGAGTTCGGGTCGAACACCCGAACATCGCGGCCATGTTCGGCCTGTTCGGCCCGAACCCGAACATCTAGATGTTCGCCCAACATTAGTCTTAGTTCACAGAAGAATGCATTCTTATGCTTAGTCACCTATACTGCGCAGAAGTACCCAGGTAAACATAGGTGTCCTAACTCTGGCCCTGAAACATGCATAGTGCAGACATGCAAACACATTCATTGCATCAAACCTATCAATGGATTGGGAGCACACATTCTGACGTCCTCTCCTGGGACAGATAGTGCATCTTACCAATCGCACAAGGGAACTAACGTAATGTATCCATGTGCAACATGCACATACACCAGCATAAGCTGTGTGCATGCTGACAAACACATACAGGGGAAGGAGGGAGTGCACCGAATTAGACCTTAGCCACAGGGGTCAGTAACAAGAAAAAAATACATATATCCAGGCACATCGCATCTAGTTAGGACATTAAATAAGTTATTAAGGAAAGGCAGGTGCTGAAAGGGGTGTGGCTAGAAATCAGCAAAAATCTATTAACCCTTCGCACTCTTGCATGCAAATGTTAAAACAAATGCATTCACAGATTCACTCATCCAGGCACAACTGTTATCCCTACAGCTGAGTTAAAAGCCGGGGTCTTAATTCACAGAAGAATGCATTCTTATGCTTAGTCACCTATACTGCGCAGAAGTACCCAGGTAAACATAGGTGTCCTAACTCTGGCCCTGTAACATGCATAGTGCAGACATGCAAACACATTCATTGCATCAAACCTATCAATGGATTAGAAGCACACATCCTGACGTCCTCTCCTGGGACAGATAGTGCATCTTAAAAATCGCACAAGGGAGCTAACGTAATGTATCCATGTGCAACATGCACATACACCAGCATAAGCTGTGTGCATGCTGACAAACACATACAGGGGAAGGAGGGAGTGCACCACACTCTGTATTTTTCCGGTCTGTGTGCTAATTCATAAAGATTTTCCCAGCTGCCATTGAAGGTTGGTAAATTACCGCAGCCCATTGAGCGGTAGAATAGAGCAGTGTGGCGTTATCACTCTTTTTCCCTGCACATATGACTCACACAGACGGCTCTCTGCACAGATGACTCACACAGACGACTCACACAGACTTTCCCAGCCTGCACAGATGACTCGGACAGATGACTAACAAATGGATCTCCACAATGGACTCAACCCTTCTTAGGATAAATATCCAATTTCTTTTATTGCATTTCTATGTGGATGCAGCATACAAATAGTACAACGTTTCGGGCCGTCCGCCTTTTCTCAAGTGCTCACACAGACTTTCCCTGCCTGCACAGATGACTCGGACAGATGACTCACACAGACTTTCCCTGCCTGCACAGATGACTCGGACAGATGACTCACACAGACTTTCCCTGCCTGCACAGATGACTCAGACAGATGACTCACACAGATGGCTCACACAGACTTTCCCTGCCTGCACAGATGACATGGACAGATGACTCAAACAGACGACTCACACAGACTTTCCCTGCCTGCACAGATGACTCGTACAGATGACTCACACAGACGTCTCTCTGCACAGATGACTCACAAAGACTTCGGCTCCCTGCACTTTGCATTGTTAACACCTCACCAGAGGTGTCCGTAACTTGCTAAGACCTCACCAGAGGTGTCCATAACTATCGTCACGCTTACCACTTGTTGAAGGCTTTATGAATTGACATTTGATGACAATTTACTGACATGTGTTGGAGGTAACTACAGCTAAGTCGGTAATCTATCTCCCTGGTCAGTAATGTCATCTTTTCATGTGGTAACAGCCTTTATGAATTGACACATTGCTAAGTGGTCGGTAAAGTCTGCTGTTTTCAGCATTACCGCATGCGGATCCGGATACCCCGATATCCGATCAAGGTCGGATATCCGAGTTCAACATTTTCCGATCCGAATGCAAATCGGATATCCGACCACAGTATCCGGGCTATCTGGGCAAATTCGGATATCCGGATAGAAAAAACGGAAATGGCCTTTAAATTGCTTTAAAACGTTTTTAGGGTATATGAGGCTTGTAGCATCATTATTTTGTAAAGGGGAACACTAATTGATGATGTGGGGACTTAAAATCCCCCCCCCCCCCAAAAAAAAAAATTGCTGTAAATTAACATCAGGCCTAGGTTCCAGACAGCAGTCGTGCAGCCCACATTGTATCCAAAGTCAAACCGCACAACTGGGACATGACAGTTTTCACCCCAGACACCTCCAAAAAATTACGCAGCAATTGTGTTTTGGGTTAAATATAGGTGGTATCAGTGGCCTGTGGCACCCTGGTGGTGGGAGCTGCACAGGCAGCAGGAGCAGGGCAATGCAGCAGCAGGTGTAACGTGTGCCAGGAGCAAGCCGGATGTGGCACGTGCCAAGTGCCAGTCAGACAGCAGAGGAGAAGACACTAGTGCACACTAACTGTCACACTGGCACTGCTCACAGCACAGCAGTTCTGTAGAAAGCTAACACAGTAGTACTACTCTAAAAACTACTAGCACTGACTGCAGTACTACAGTACTAACTAAACAATAGAAGACTCTAGCTAAACAATAGAACAGGTGTGACTAGATGACAGAGAGCAGATACAGGACAGGTATAGCAGTAAAGCTGGGCCTGCTAACTACAAAATAGTACAATAATCTATCTAACACAGAAGTAGTACAGTAGAGTAGGACAGGTGAGAGCACAGGTAACTAGAGACTAGAGCACAGAGCAGGGCAGGCTGCCTTGCCTAGGCACAGGGCCTAGCTGCTGGCTGCAGCTGCAGCAGCACCAGTGACAGTCTCCCTCCCTAGTCCCTAATCACACAAACTAAACTGCCTAAAATACAATCTATCTACAATACAAAGCAATACAGGTGAATATCAAGTGCTGGAGTGTAAAAACGCTTGGTGTATTGAACAATAAATGCACTTGCACAGATAAAAAGCACTGGAGCAATCTCTCAGTACAGTCAGTCAGTAAGTCGCAAGCAGGACGAGACATGGCGCCCGCTATCTATAGAGGGGGGCTTGGCCAGGCTCTCCCTCTGTGATTGGCTGCAGTCAGAGGGAGGGAGCCCTCTGATTCGCTTGTGAGGACTCGAGGTGACGTGACGCTATCCGAGCGGATGACGCTATCCGAGCTCGGATAGCTAGGATATCTCCGGATAGCTGTGCGCTCGGATAGCACAGCCCGGATAGCTAATACTATTCGAGCTCGGTATTCGAGCTCGAATAGTGAAAAAAGAGCTAGGATATCCGAGTATCTCGGATATCCGAGCTCGGATGAGCATCACTGTATCCCACTATCTCAGTGGGTCACAAACCTTATATTCAGAGGTGTATCTAGATGGGTGCAGGCATGGCTTGTGCCATGGGCGCCACAGCACCATGGGCTCCATGTCTCCTCCTATGCTGCGCCGACATGCCTGTCCTCATGTTTCCCCATCACTCAGACCAGATCAATTCTGTTATCTGAGAAACATGGCTACTTAACCTCTTGAGGACCATGGTGGTAAACCCCCTAGTGACCAGCCTAATTTTACATTAATTGGCCACTGCAGCTTTAAGGCCAAGCTGCAGGGCCGTATACCTCTGCACACAAGTGATCTCCCTCCCCCTTTTCTCCCCACCAACAGAGCTCTCTGTTGGTGAGGTCTGATCGCCCCCCCTGTGTTTATTTTTTTTTATAAATATTTGTTTGTTTGTTTTTTTAAATATTTTTTGACATTTTCTTTTATTTATTTTTTTCTAAATCCCCTCCCTCCCCCCAGCCGGCCAATCACGGCGATCGGCTGTCATAGGCTTCTGCCTATGAGAGCCGATCGCTCTCTTGTCCCCCATGGGGACAGCCGTGTCACACGGCTGTCCCCAGTGCAGCGCTGCTGCTGATCGCTGCGCTGCTGCTGATCGCAGCGCTGCACATGTAAATACACGGCGGTTTCGCCGTGTAACAGTCTCCCGAGCGGCAATCGCCGCTCGGAGACTGAAGGCGGAGCTCAGCTCCGCCCACCAAGCGGGAGATGCGCGCGCACCGTGCGCGCGATCTCCCGTAAACTGCTGCCCCAGGACTTTCCGCCAGTTGGCGTTAGCTGGTCCTGGGGCTGCCGCCGCGGCCACGCCTACTGGCGTGACGCGGGCGGCAAGCGGTTAATATATGTATGTAGGGCTCACTTGGTTTTAGAAAAGAAAACAGAGAGGGAATATTCCTAAAATTCCAAAAAAGTACCGTACCTTTAGTAATATCCTGAGGCAATAACAACACATGTACGTGAGAAATTATGCTGTTTTTAGATGGGAATTGGGCTCTGATATGGGGAGGGGGGCACAATTTCAGTGTTTGCCATAGGCTCTATGTTACCCAGATACGCCCCTGCTTATATTATAGAAAAATTCATATTCGGTAGTTTGCCTTTAAATTGTTTAACTTGAGGTAAATGTTTTTGGAAGCTTTTCAAAAACGTCCTATAATAAATGACTAGAATGTTTGCCCATTCCTCCAGACAGAACTGGTATAACTGGGAAAGGTCTATAGGCCTCCTTGCTCACATACACTCTTTCAGTTGTACCCAAAAATGTTTAACTCGAATTGAGATCAGGGCTATATGATGGTCACTCCAATATCTTGACCTTGTCATTCTTCACCATTTATTGTCTGTCACATGATGATAAATCGCGCTCACATCATAGAGATGGTGCATCTAGGAGGAGATGAAGATTGTTACATAGTTAGTTTGGCTAAAAAAAAGACATTTGCCTATCATGTCCATTCAGAAAAAAATCTAATAAATAAGTAAGCATTAGGTACCTTCCTCTCCTGCATCTGCACCTTCACAAATCCCAGTTGATCCAGGGAAATGCAAAATATAACCCTTACAAGGTTTGGGCCAATTAACCTTTAAAGAGACTCCGTAACAAAAATTGCATTCTGTTTTTTATCATCCTACAAGTTCCAAAAGCTATTCTAATGTGTTCTGGCTTACTGCAGCACTTTCTACTATCACAGTCTCTGTAATAAATCAATGTATCTTTCCCCTGTCAGACTTGTCAGCCTGTGTCTGGAAGGCTGCCAAGTTCTTCAGTGTTGTGGTTCTGCTGTGAACTCCCCCTTCCAGGCCCCTCTATGCACACTGCCTGTGTATTATTTAGATTAGAGCAGCTTCTCTCTTCTCTCTTATCTTTTACAAGCTGGATAAATCGTCCTCTGAGCTGGCTGGGCTTTCACATACTGAAGAATTACAGACAAGGGCAAAGCTGTTTGCAGGAAGAAAAGAGCAGCCTGAAACTTCAGTGCATGAGAACTGCAGGGGGAAAGAAACACACAAATGATCTCTTGAGATTCAAAAGGAAGGCTGTATACAGCCTGCTTGTGTATGGATGTATTTTTCTATGTGTGGACATACTGTACATCAACCTACTTCCTGTTTTGGTGGCCATTTTGTTTGTTTATAAACAAACTTTTTAAAACTGTTTTTAACCACTTTTAATGCGGCGGGGAGCGGCGAAATTGTGACAGAGGGTAATAGGAGATGTCCCCTAACGTACTGGTATGTTTACTTTTGTGCGATTTTAACAATACAGATTCTCTTTAAGGGGAAAAAATCCTTCCTGTCACCAGGTGACAGTCAGATAAAATCCCTGCATCAACTTGCTGGGAATTAACTAGTACTGGGGGAATTATAGTTACCTATACTACAGAGAATTATGGCTACATTTACTGGGGGTAATTATGGCTACCTATGCTGAGAGGATTATGGCTACTCACACTTGGGTGAATAATGGCTACCAATACTGAAGGGATACTTGGTTAACTATACTTGGGGACAGGGCCGGATTTGTACTCTTTACCGCCCTAGGCCACTGTCACCAGCCGCCCCCCTTCAGTATAGGTAGCGAGATGACCCCTCCCCCTTCCTTCTAGTATAGGTAGCCAGATGACTCCCTTAATCCCTCCTTTTCTTACCCCCCCCCCCCCCCTTCAGTATAGGTAGCCAGTTTGCCTTCACACTGCAGCAGCCATCTGTGTCACTTATTTCTCCACTCATCTCCAGTGTTAAAGCTTCCTCTTCCCCTCTGTCTCCAATGCTGCCCAAGTCCATAGCCACCGGCCACAATGCAAACATGCAGAGAGAGCAAGGTGGCTGCTGCACAGGCATCTGGCAGCAGAGTACCGCGGTCAGGTGATAGCCCGATCCCCCTGCATTGCAGCATTTGCAAGCTTGCCGTAGGCCATGGCCTAGGTGGCCTTGGCCTAAATCCGGCCCTGCTTGGGGCATAACTACTACTTTTCCAGGGGGTATTATGGCTATATATACTGGGGCATTATGGCTACCTGTACTGGTGGGAATTATGGGTAGCTATACTGAGGAGACATTATGGCTATGTTTACTGGAGCCATTATTGATATCGGTACTGGGGGAATTCATTATGGCCACCTATACTTGGGGGGAATTATAGCAATCTATACTAGAGTTATTATGGCTACCTATATGGGGGGGGGGGATTTACGACTACCTATACTGTGGAGACATGACTGCATATACTAGGGGGAATATAACTATCCATACAGAGGGTCATATGACCACCTATACTGATATCTGGTGGCATATGGCTACTTAACTATTTGATCTATGGGAACATGGCTACTTATTTACTTCATCGTTTTATCTTGAGACATCTGGATATTGAATTATTTTATCTTGAAGCAATTGACTACTTAATTATTTTATTGGTATGCTCTGGTGCATGTGGATTGGGAGGGGGGGGGGAGTTTACAATCTGAACCCAATCATAGCCTAAGGCCAATTTTTAATAGTATGTTTTAGGGATATGAAAGGAAGTTATAATTATCACATGTACAGGTGTCATTGGGGAGGGGGAGGTCAGTTGGTGAAAGTGAGCCTTGGTTGGTGAAAACTGAAAAGTATAAATCCAGCCCTGTTTGTAGTGATGCAGCTTGGGGAATCATATCTTTGGATTCTCTGCAACATTGTCAGTTGTATTGTTATTGGGTAAGAGGTCTATAAAATCATGTTATGTTTATTAAAAAATGTGTTGCTACACTTTTTTCTAAAGAAGATGCATTTGCATACATACTGGAAATTATTTAATGGCTAGCTATTGTATCTGGTATTTTAAACCAAATATTGCTCTTGTTATATGTTGAATGTTTTGAGATTTTAATCAAATGATATATTATTGACGGATTTTGATTTCTACATTTGGCTAAGGGCCCTGCCGGATGAGAAATTATATCTGTACGATGTCATGAGATTGAGATATCAAAGCTATTGTTTAATATAGTGATAATTATACAATATTGGTTAATAGATATACAGTATATAATGCTAAGGTTCAGAATGAACATTTAAAGGTCTGCTGAACATGTGTTCCTTTCCTTGTGGAATTTAAGGTCACAGATGTCAAGACCAATCATCATTAGAAGTGTAGGAAATAGATCTCTGTCAAGCTAGGTTTCTGGTTGCAGAAATTGTATCTTGACTTCATAGTCAACAGCTGGTTGTTGTGTGACGTGATTCAACCCTAGGTTATTCTAAGTTAGGAAAGGATGCTTTGTTCATGATATTAACCATATAAGTTACATCAAAGCATTATTGCTGGTCTAATCAGAAGGAAGAACAGTAGTAATACTGAGGACCAACATATATATATTGAACCAGCAGGAAGGTCTGCACACACGCATTCATTCATTCCCTTTACAGAAAGACACATATACACACATACATACACTCAAAGAAGACTACTGCAGACAATAGATTCCATATACAGATTACACAGCAATTTAATCATTCTGTTTTTCTATATCTTTTGTGACTGATTTTAATGTTCCAAAGAACTGTACCTTATTGATTTTTGAACATCTATGGAGATCAATAACGTTTAATTAAAATCCACATTTTACTGTCTCCTAAAGACTTTGTTTTTAAACGAACTTTAAACCTCTTTTTAACAGCTCTGCTTCTCAAATTTATAATGGTCATTTTTCTAACCAATTCAGTGTAAGGCCCAGAAAGGAGAGACTCCAGGCTCCTCCCCTGGGGAAACACAATTAACAAGAAGATTAAAAGCCCCACCCTCCTTCCTTCAGTATCTTGTGTTTCTGGCCTATTGGGGACACAGTTAGCAGAAGATAACATAAAAAAAAAGAGAAGAAAGCGATGTTGGTGGCATGGCATGCTATGCAGGTACTGTTTTTATGGATATCTCTTCTTTCTTGACCTGTGATCAGGCACTGGGAAGGTTATCTTACCTGCAGTTAGCAGGTTATGTTGTTCTTGGTGCTCCAAGCGTGCGCTGTATGGCGGTGAGCAGTGCAGTGATGAAAGCAGACCACTTCCTTGTGGTAACTGACATGTTTGCCTGTTTTCGTTAGTTCCCGGGAGAAGTTTGCAGGCTGAAGTCCGGGGATGCCGACGTGCAACGGTAGTGACGTAGTGACGTGCGCACGCGCAATGGCATCATTTATACTTTGCGAGGGACGGAAGTGGCTGATCAAGCAGTGTTTATCTATCCTTATAGGAGAACGCCGAGATCAGCCTGCACAGGAACCAGCATGAGAGGAAGGCATATAAGGTGGTGCTTCCGGCAGCTTAATTTGCTGTAGCAATGGAGCAGGAGGGGACGCTGGCAGGACAATCTGCAGAGTCAAGTGCTGCGGTGAGTAACCCTCCATCGGGCAGCTCAAGCCTGGTAACGTATATATTGTCACTGTTTATTGATTGGGGGTGTGACAGTATAGGACTAAGCAGGCAGATTATTGATATTTAGTAGACTTTCCTTGTCTGTTTCTTCTGATGCTAAGGGAGACAAAGCAAAGAGCAAGAAATGCCAAAATTGTTTTGCAAAGCTAGATATATCATGGCCAAAGAATCTATGCCTTAAATGTTCTGATAAGATTATGTCTCCATATGAATCCATCAATATGGTCAAAGATTTAATGGAGGCTATGAAGCAGGAGATTTGAGGGGCCTTACGTGAACTCAAGGAGGGACAGGTTAAAAAGGGGTGTCAGGAAGACAGATGCTCCCTCTCAGAACAACCTGGTCTATCCAAAGTAAATGTATTTCCCACTCCCATAAATATGGAAGAAGAGGAGGAGGAGGAAGAAAAAGAGGAGCAAGTTATAGAATCAATAGAATAGGCAGAGGTTTCCTCAGGAGAAGATTCTGAGCCTGATAGTATTAAATTTAAAACCCCAAAGTTCCTGTTCTTTCCAGAGGAAACACAGGAGTTACTAAAAGCAGTTTACTTGAAATTGAAGAGGAAATATCTCAGTCTTCAGTACAGGATAAAGTTTATGGGGGGTCTGGTACATCAACAAAGTAGATCATTTCCAGTGCACCAAGGTTTAAAAGACATTATTGTAGCGCAATGGAAAGATCCTCAAAGAAGATTATTTGTGCCAAAATCTGCAAAGCATGAATTCCCTTTTAAAGATGAAGATCTAAATAGATGGAGGAAATATCCCAAATATGTTAGCTTCACTAGCTAAATATGCGAAACAATCAGACTTATCTTTTGAGGACGCAGGTTCTCTGCGAGATTCAATGGATAAAAAGATTGAACTTTTATTTAAAAAAGCTTGGTAGTCGTCAGCATTTGGCTTTAAGACAAATTTGTCGGCTACCTGCATTTGCAGAAATGTGAAGATTTGGATTGAAAATATGGTAGAAAAGATGGTATCAGGAGAACCATTATCTTCATATTCAGCTTCCATTCCAGTAGTACTTAAAGCCATAGCTTTTCTGGCAGATGCTACGGCGGAGTCAATTAGAATCCCAGCCCGTACTACAGCATTATTGAATTCAGCTTGTAGGGCAGTATGGTTAAAAACTTGGGAAGGAGACTTAACATCCAAAAAATAAACTTTGTGCCCTTCCTTTTGAGAGAGCACTGCTGTTCCGGCCTGAATTAGAAAATGTGTTGAAAAGGTCAGCTGAAAAAGCCAAACAGTTCTCAAATAAAAAGAAAAAGCCTTTTTTTAGAAACCTTTTGCACAAAAAGGGAGGTAAGGAACATGATAAAAGTTCAGCTTTTCAAAGAAGATGGTTTCCCAAAGGAAAGGATAGAGGAGGATTTGTGCTCGGAAAATGCGAGAACTCTAAAGAAGCCAAATGACTCAGAGGTGGGAGGGAGACTATCTAAATTTATTTTACCTCCTTTTCTTGTCACTAATACAGCTTTCTTTTGGTGCTATTTGATTGCTGCTGCGATTTTTAGTTTGTATTATATTTATCAAAAAAGACATGAATTTTGTCAAAAAAATTATTTTTTTAACTTTCTGTGCTGACATTTTTCAAATAAAGTAAAATTTCTATATACATTTTTGTCCAAATGTATTGTGCTACATGTTTTTGATAAAAAAAAAAAAACTTTCAGTGTATATGTAATGGTTTGGGTAAAAGTTATAGCGTTTACAAACTATGGTGCCAAAAGTGAATTTTCCCATTTTGAAGCATCTCTAACTTTTCTGACCACCTGTCATGTTTCATGAGGTGCTAAAATTCCAGGATAGTATAAATACCCCCCAAATGACCCCATTTTGGAAAGAAGACATCCCAAAGTATTCACTAAGAGGCATGGGGCTTGATTCACAAAGCCGTGCTAACTGTTTAGCACGGGTGTGCTAAACAGTTAGCACGTGAAGTGCCGTTCGCTGACTTTTGCGCGCGCAAAGTGCCGCGGTCGCGCGAATCACAGCACTTTGCGCGCGCAAAAGTCCGCGAACGGCACTTCACGTGCTAATTGTTTAGCACACCCGTGCTAAACAGTTAGCACGGCTTTGTGAATCAAGCCCATGGTGAGTTCATAGAAGATTTTATTTTTTGTCATAAGGAAAATGACACTTTGTGACAAAAACATTTTTTAAAAAAGTTTCCATTTCTGCTAACTTGTGACAAAAAAAAATGAAATCTGCCACGGACTCACCATGCCCCTCTCTGAATACTTTGGGGTGTCTACTTTCCACAATGGGGTCATTTGTGGGGTGTGTTTACTGTCCTGGCATTTTGGGGGGTGCTAAATTGTAAGCACCCCTGTAAAGCCTAAAGGTGCTCATAGGACTTTGGGCCCCTTAGTCCACCTAGGCTGCAAAAAGGGGTCACACATGTGGTATCGCAGTACTCTAGAGAAATAGTATAATGTGTTTTGGGGTGTATTTTTACACATACCCATGCTGGGTGGGAGAAATATCTCTGTAAATGAGATTTTTTAGATTTTTTTTTTCACACACAATTGTCCATTTACAGAGTGATTTCTCCCACCCAGCATGGGTATGTGTAAAAATACACCCCGAAACACATTATACTACTTCTTCTGAGTATGGCGATACCACATGTGTGACACTTTTTTGCAGCCTAGGTGCGCTAAGGGGCCCAACGTGTATGGTGAGTTCATAGAAGATTTAATTTTTTGTCACAAGTTAGTGGAAAATGACACTTTGTGAAAAAAACAATAAAAATCAATTTCCGCTAACTTGTGACAAAAAATAAAATCTTCTATGAACTCACCATACTCCTAACGGAATACCTTGGGATGTCTTCTTTCTAACATGGGGTCACTTGTGGGGTTCCTATACTGCCCTGGCATTTTAGGGGCCCTAAACCGTGAAGAATAGTCTAGAAACCAAATGCCTCAAAATGACCTGTGAAATCCTAAAGGTACTCATAGGACGTTGGGCCCCTTAGCGCACCTAGGCTGCAAAAAAGTGTCACACATGTGGTATCGCCATACTCAGGAGAAGTAGTATAATGTGTTTTGGGGTGTATTTTTACACATACCCATGCTGGGTGGGATAAATATCTCTGTAAATGGACAATTGTGTGTAAAAAAAATCAAAAAATTGTCATTTACAGAGATATTTCTCCCACCCAGCATGGGTATGTGTAAAAATACACCCCAAAACACATTATACTACCTCTCCTGAGTACGGCAATACCACGTGCGCCTACGTGCGCTAAGGGGCCTAACGTCCTATTCACAGGTCATTTTGAGGCATTTGGTTTCTAGACTACTCCTCACGGTTTAGGGCCCCTAAAATGCCAGGGCAGTATAGGAAACCCACAAGTTACCCCATTTTAGAAAGAAGACACCCAAGGTATTCCGTTAGGTGTATGGTGAGTTCATAGAAGATTTTATTTTTTGGCACAAGTTAGCATAAATTGTTTGTTTTTTTTTTCACAAAGTGTCATTTTCCACTAACTTGTGACAAAAAAATAAAATCTTCTATGAACTTATCATACACCTAACAGAATACCTTGGGGTGTCTTCTTTCTAAAATGGGGTCACTTGGTGGGGTCCCTATACTGCCCTGGCATTTTAGGGGCCCAAAACCGTGAGGAGTAGTCTGGAAACCAAATGCCTCAAAATGACTGTTCAGGGGTATAAGCATCTGCAAATTTTGATGACAGGTGGTCTATGAGGGGCCGAATTTTGTGGAACCGGTCATAAGCAGGGTGGCCTCTTAGATGACAGGTTGTATTGGCACTGAAGTACGGGAAGCGCAGGATGTTCTCAAATCGTGACCTGGACATGGCAGCAGAGAACATGGGCATGTGATGTATTGGGTGCGTAGACAAATAAGACCGCAATACATTCTTTTTGACTAGACCCATTAAGGAGAAGGCCGCAAAAAATGTTACGTTCGGAAACTTGGAGTGGTTTCCACCGAAAAGGCTGCGCATGGTAGCTTCTTGGATTGGCGGTTGCGTATTGTGTGGCATAACAGTTGGTCTCAGCCACAATTAAGTCATAGAGACCAGCAGTGATCAGAAAAAAAAAATTCTGTCACTGCGGTGGGGCGGGTGAGGGTTTGGCCGGGTGATCAGAAGTAGTGTTGGGCGAACAGTGTTCGCCACTGTTCGGGTTCTGCAGAACATCACCCTGTTCGGGTGATGTTCGAGTTCGGCCGAACACCTGGTGGTGTTCGGCCAAACTGTTCGGGGTTCGCCCGAACTGCGGAATGACTAGCCGAACAGGGCCGAACAGGGCCCCTGTTCGGCCGAACAGGGCCCTGTTCGGCCGAATACTGCCCCCCTATGGGGTCGCAGGCATAAGGGGGGAGCATGCCCCGATCGCGGGGGGGGTCGGAAATTCCCCCCACCCCCTCCGCTACCGCTCCCCCCTCTGCCCGCTTCCCCATACAAAAGTTTAAGGAAGTAAAACAGTACCGGTGGTACTAGTGGGTGGCTGGCAGTGGGCGGCACTGTGAAGTGAGTGACTGAGGAGGAGGAGTCCGGAGAGTGACGCGTTGAGGGAGGCCGGGCAGCGGGCGGTTCAGCAGTAGTACGGTACTACTGCTGAACCGCCTGCTGCCCGGCCTCCCTCAACGCGTCACTCTCCGGACTCCTCCTCCTCAGTCACTCACTTCACAGTGCCGCCCACTGCCAGCCACCCACTAGTACCACCGGTACTGTTTTACTTCCTGAAACTTTTGTATGGGGAAGCGGGCAGAGGGGGGAGCGCTAGCGGAGGGGGTGGGGGGAATTTCCGACCCCCCCCCCCCCCCGCGATCGGGGCATGCTCCCCCCTTATGCCTGCGACCCCATAGGGCCCCCAAAAGCGGGATGTTCGGGGAGTTCGGGGTTCGGCCCGAACATGCCGAACATCGCGGCCATGTTCGGCGAACTTTCCCGAACCCGAACATCCAGGTGTTCGCCCAACACTAATAAGAAGCCCGCAGGGGGCAGATTAGGGCCTGATCTTATGGATAGGAGTTCTAGGGGGTGACAGGAGGTGATTGATGGGTGTCTCAGGGGGTGATTAGAGGGGAGAATAGATGCAATCAATGCACTGGGGAGGTGATCGGAAGGGAGCCTGAGGGGGATCTGAGGGTTTGGCTGAGTGATCAGGAGACCACACGGGGCAAATTAGGGCCTGATCTGATGGGTAGTTGTGCTAGGGGGTGACAGGTGGTGACAGGAGGTGATTGATGGGTGTCTAAAGGTGTGATTAGAGGGGGGAATAGATGCAAGCAATACACTGGCGAGGTGATCAGGGCTGGTGTCTGAGGGCATTCTGAGGGTGTGGGCGGGTGATTGTTTGCCCAAGGGGCAGATAGGGGTCTGATCTGATGGGTAGCAGTGACAGGGGTGAATGATGGGTGATTGATGGGTGATCAGTGGGTGATTAGAGGGGAGAACAGATGTAAACAATGCACTTTGGAGGTGATCTGAGGGTGGGTCTGCGGGCGATCTGATGGTGTGGGTGGGTGATCAGATGCCCGTAAGAGGCAGGTTATGGTCTGATCTGATGGGTGGCAGTGACAGGGGGTGATTGATGGGTGATTGACAGGTAATCAGTGGGTGATTACAAGAGAGAATGGATGTATACAGTACACCTGGGGGGGAGGTCTGGGGGGGTCTGGGGGGTCTGAGGGCGTTCTGAAGGTGTGGGCGGCTGATTGGGTGCCCAAGGGGCAGATTGGGCTGATGGTGTGGGTGGGTGATCAGATGCCCGCAAGAGGCAGGTTAGGGTCTGATCTGATGGGTGGCAGTGACAGGTGGTGACAGGGGGTGATTGATGGGTGATTGACAGGTGATTGATAGGTGATCAGTGGGTGATTACAGGGGAGAATAGATGTATACAGTACACAGGGGGGTCTGGGGGGAGGTCTGGGCAGGATCTGAGGGTGTGGGGGGTAATCAGGAGCCCCCAGGGGGCAGTTTAGGACCTAATCTAAAAAATAGCATTGACAGATAGTGACAGGGAGTGATTGATGGGTGATTAGGGGGGTGATTGGGTGCAAACAGGGGTCTGGGCGGTGGGCAGGGGGGTCTGATGGGTGCTGTGGGTGATCAGAGGGCAGGGGGGCAGGATTAGTGTGCTTGGGTGCTTACTAGGGGGGCTGCTCCCTGCCCTGGTGGTCCCTCGATCACTGGGACCACCAGGGCAGGAGGCAGCCTGTATAATATGAATTGTATACATTACAAAGCGTATTATATGCTTATGTCGCGGCAGATCGGGGGTTAACAACCCGCCGGCGCTGCTAATTGGCTGGGGGGTCGATGTCGCGGGTGGGCAGAGCCCATTGCAGGTGGATACGCGTGCATACAGCGCGTGATCCCCGGCCAGCTAGTTCAGAACGAGCCGCCGCCGATGGGCGTATTGCGGTCGTTCTGCACACTACTTTTCTGCCGCCCATGTGCTGCGGGCGGTCGGAAAGTGGTTAACAGTGTAAGAATGGCAACAATTTAAATATTCCCCTTGAAAATCAATAGGTGAATTTTGATGTTGTAGGCTCCACTTATTTTCCTGAATATTAATCGCAGTCACCCAGTGACCAACTGTGCAAAGTTTGAGAACCCTGCCATTAACAGTGTAAGAATGGCTGCAGTTTATATTCTCCCAGTGAAGTTTGTTTTTGGCTCCGCCCACTTTTTGTGACCTTGACACACAGTCACTCAATGATCAAGTGTGTGAACTTTCAGGTTCCTGGCATCAAAAATGTGTGAATGGAAGCAGTTTATCCACCAAGGAAATCTGGCTGTTTTTGGCCCCGTCCCTTTAGCGAATTTCGACCCCAGCCACCTAATGAACGACTGTAGCAAGTTTGAAGCCTCTGCCATTAACAGTGTAAGAATGGCAGCAGTTTAAATATTCCCCTTGAAAAGAAATAGGTGAATTTTGATTGGCTGTTGTAGGCTCCACCCACTTTCCTGAATCTTAATCTCATTCGCCCAGTGACCAAGTGTGCCCAGTTTGAAAACCCTGCGATTAACAGTGCAAGAATGGCTGCAGTTTACATTTCCCCATTTAAAATTATTGGCTGAAATTTGATTGGCTGTTTTATGCTCTTTTCCTGGATTTGTAACCTCAGTCACCAACTGACCAACTGTGCCAAGTGTGGGGACTCTGGCTTGAGTACTGTGAGAATGGCAGCATTTTACATTTTTCCCATTGACTTGAATGGGTGAAATCTGATTAGCCGTTTGTGGCTCCGCCCAGTTGTGCAGGGGGGACGCGAGACCCCCAGAACATATCATCCCAGGTAGTATGGGATCTGTGTACCAAGTTTCGTTGAAATCTGTCAAGGCGTTTTCAAGTGATTGCAGCACATACACACACACACACACATACATACATACGATTTTATATATATAGATATATATATATGTATATAATTTTGCCTTCTACATACTTGAATATACTTAGTTCATGTAAACGTTACAATTGGTGTGCATATCTTTTGCATATATGTTTGGCTTTTCATGGCACTATTCACCCCAGTTGCGCCTTGGGTCATCTTTTTTTGTTATTTGTGTGTTACTATATTGATTCATTGTATTTCGCCTGAACAAATAGTTACCGGCATTCTGCAGTCATGTGCCAAGCAGTGCAGGAAGAGAACATATAAGCCTGACAGTCGGATGCAAGATAACTTACACAGAAAGATTACCTTACATGAATAATTATGTCATTATATACAGTATTGGAAAATATTAAAGGATGCAAAACAGTATTACATCATTGCAAAGTTTATTAAATATGTGAGAGGTATAAAATATGCTAAGCGATACAACACATCCACATTCCATGTAAAATAAATAGATCAGACAGAACAGTAAGCACAACGGCAGCAAAAACAAAAAGTTTTACTATTAGGAGAGCATTATTATACAAGGTGCAAAATGAACAAGATGCAAACTTCAGCATCAGAAAGTGATTCCTTCAAAATGTAGCATTACCCCTGCTTTTGTATATGATAAGCAGAAAAAATACTAAGCTGTAAGAGCCCTTCTTATAGCTTCCGTCTGTGTACTTGGATGAGAACTTTAATGCTGGCATCATTAAAAGGAGTCCTGATATCCAGGTTGTTTGTAGTTTTGGGTGATTACAACAGCTTCACAAATCCCCAGGACATGATCAGGGTGCTCAGCATCCAGGAAACGGCACCTGTGATAACAAATACACCATGTTACCATTCTAGCGTCCTGCAGTCTGCAACTATTACTCAAAAACTAACAAAGCTCAGCTGCCTGTTGGTATTAGGTGCTTATCATTGGAATTTGCCGGCATTCAGTAATAACTAGATGCGATTGATATTGAAGAGTGGGGTTGGAAGTATGTTTAATTGGCTAGGCTGGAGGTCTGGGGACCCCTGACAGTTTTGCTCGGGTTGTTGGTACGTCCCTGCTACTAATGTTATCCAACACAGTTGTTAAGGATATGGCACACTAAAGTGAGAGCAGCTAGTTGCTCTCTTATGCCATAGTTGTAAGCAACTGCACTGGATATTACATAGCTCCTAACTGTCCCTTTTTTACAAAGAAGGTCAGTCTCTCTTTCTTCACATACATTATTAAAAGGCCACAGGGAAACATGGGTAATAGGATATCAGTAATTGTACATATATTCTATTATCCACTATAGCAGAATATCTGTAATTGTACTGATGATGTTGTGCTATCACCTATCACCCAAGACGTATGTTCAACTGAAAAAAGTTGTTTAATTGAATACACTTTATTCACATTACATTAATTGATATATTTATTATTTTCAAATATTAATATGAAGGACAATCTATTATGATAGAAAAGACCAGTGGGGTTTAAATTATAAACCTATGTTTTCTGTTTATGAACTTTTTATGGCATGCATGACTAGGGGGTGGCAGGGGTGTGAGTAGAGTAGAGGTGTAGAAGGTGCGGTACTTGAAATGACCATCTTTCTTACATCAGAAAATTGTGAGGTATGGATATTAGTAGCTGCTGTTAAATAGCTGCAACAAGTAGTAGTAATACAGTCTAAGCTCTATTGATTCACAATTTACAACTCTCTCTACCAGGTTGAGCTGAGATTTGCACATTAATGAATTCCTCTGCTTAGCTCAAAATGACCCGAACAACCATTTCTAAGTTTTGATGGGTTATTAAACTGTGCTAATAATCCTAGGAGACAGTACAGTGATTCTACAAAAAATGTATTTCCTATTGGGTATGTTCTGATTGGAAGAAATTCCCTCACTTCCCATCACTGATAAAAAGGAGGAGAGCAGAAATCTCCCCACTAGGATTTCAGGCAGGTATACATCCAGACTGCAATCATAACCTTTCCTAACGTTATCTGCCCTGGTGCAATTTCCACTTTGCCTTCATGGCAGCGCCCGCCCTGATTTCATGCTTAGGGGACTCTTAAAGTGTATTTTACCTTTGGTAAAGTTAAGAGGTGCCATTAAGTGGCATCATCCAACTTCTTCACAAACAAATTTGCACCAGAAAATACTGAGCGGGCAGGATGGGTGCCAAGCCATTAAGTAGGCAACACACATGCATTCAGTTAGGAGTATTCGGTAACTTTTGTGCAAGACTCAGATAAGGTAGAATATGGTTAATAACTCTCAACATAGGAATATTTACACCTGAGTATATATACATAAGATGATACTTACTGCTAGAAGAAATAGGGTAGTCATCTGTAAACCAAACAAAACATATTTATCAGTCTGAAGCATACAATGGATTTTAAAGATTAAATATGTTGATGGTATACTCTATTCTGCCACTTGATTAATATTCACACTTGGCCCTTTACTCCAACAACATTCTCAGGCTGATTCAGCCTGTGCCTTCCTTCCCTCTTACAGCTTGAACAGTGAAAATGGCTTCAAATCATAAAGGGCTGTTCCAGTAAAAAAAAAAATCAGGTCGGTAAAATACCGCATTCAGGGCTATATGCAATTCACTTTTTCACCTGAGTTTTCTCCTAGGTGATATTTTTAAACTTGTCAATAAAATGCCTTTTAAGCTACCAGAAAGCAAGAAAATACTCAAAATAATTTTGATAGTACCTTTTCACCTACTTTTTGGTACTTTTTTCGTTGAAAAGTACTGAAAAGTCATTATACTCGAAGATGAAAAATTATCTCCTGGGAGAAAAGTCAGGTGAAAAAGTGAATTGCATATGGCCCTCTGTATTTTAGGCTTTTTTTTGGCTATTTATAAAGATTTTTCACAGGTGCAGTAGAAGTTTGGTAATTCACTGAAAATCATGGTTTCAATTCACAAAGACCTGTTCGGTAACAGTAGAACTGCTGCGGAGAAGGTCTCTGTATTGTTACATGCTTCTTTTCCACTTCTGTGCAGTGATGGCATTACAATAGTAAAAGGCATCCCCAGGAACCCTCTGAATCTGTCTATTAGTCTTTATTAACATTTTATTTAATGGGCAAAGTTTAGATGAACTTCCAAGAAACATAAGACAGGCCACGTTTAGATGAATCCCCCACTTGCTCCTCCGCATCTTCAAAACTGGAACCTAAAGGGTTAAACGGCTGCAGCCTGCAGGGGAAATCTATTTTGTGCTGGCGCTCTCCTCTACGGCCTGGGGGGTAGAGAAGCTTGTCCCTCCCAAGAACGTCAGAGCAAATAGACAGAGAGTAGCAGGAGGTGGGGCTCTTCCTCCTGGCTCTCTGCTTCTGTCAGTCATGGGCTTTTGGATGCTGAAGTTGGTTTTTGAACTGGGCTTTACCACATGTTCTAATTTTTATTAATAGACATTTACTGACATGTGTTGAGGAATTACCACACAAGTTGGTAATTTACCTCACGGCTCTGTAATTTCAGCTTGCCATGCGGTAACAGCCTTTATGAATTGACATTTTACTAAATGCTCAGTAGAATCATCTGTTTTCTGCATTCTTTATGAATTGAAGCCAATGATGTAATCCAGCCAGGTACCAGCAGCAGCCTAACCACAGTGCCTGAAATCGGATACTCTGGATTCAGTGCTTCACATTATGTGATCTATACTTAAAGGAAACCTGAGATCACGAATATCCATGTATTTATAATTACCTGGGGCTCCCTCCAGCCCCAAGAGGTCCGTGGGCTCCCTCGCCGACCACACTGTTATCTTCTTATCGCTGGCGGTTATCTGCTGCTGGTAATCCGGCCTCGTGCCCCTGCCGTACTCCTGCAGGAGCATGATGGGGGTATGCACGGCCAGGCCTTACATGCGCAGAAGCACATGACTGATTACCAGCGGCAATAAGACGAACGGAGTGGCTGGAGAGGGATCTCATGTGGCTGGGAGAAGCACCAGGTAATTATACATGCAAGGATATTTTGTTTTGTTTGATATCTTGTTTTGTTGTGAGTTTCTTGTTTTGTTGTGAGTTTCCGTATGTTCTACCTGTATGTTAACCCATTTATCTATTGTGCAGCGCTGCGTAATATGTTGGCGCTTTATAAATACAATAAATAATAATAATAATAATAATATTTGTGATCTCAGGTACACTTTAAAGGCTACATTCACACTGGGGTGTTGTGGTGCATTGTGTCAAACAATATAATCTCATTGCTAATGTGATGCAACATAGCATGGTGCGACTGATCCATTAGCATAATGCAAGGCATGCTGCACGGTAATGGACAATGTGCATGTTTGCTGTTGCAGTGAAGCTTACTTTTCATTAACAGAATGCTTTACCGTATGCAGTGAATCGTAATGCACATTGCTATATTTGCCCCAGTGTAAACCAAGCCAAAGGCTGTCTGTGGACCAATATAAAATGGCAGATTGCTGGCTGGCTGGTAGTGAGCATTTGCGTCTCTTGTGTAAACCAAGACAAGATTTCTAGTAGCAAAAGTCTAATTTTAAACAAAAAATAGCGGCATCTGAATGCTCTGATTGCTATGGAACTTGATATTCTTAGATCTGCATCTTTATTTGGACTTTAATTGAAAGGCTCAAGTTCCCAGAGATGGCTTTAAATAGACAGCTCTTAAGGGGTTCATACACTGGTCAATTTCAGCCATTGATTGATCGATCGATTCTATAGAATCGATCGATCAGAAATCAATTCTTTCAAATCACCCAATCGATCGATTTGATCTATCTGACAGGATGGAAAATCTAGGTCAATCTGCTGCTGGCAGCAGATCGATGGCCTATAGAGTTGCATTAGATCTAAAGGTGGCCATACACTTATAGATTTGCAGCAGATTCGACCATCAGATAGATTTCTGTCAGATGCTTATCAAGTCGAATCTGACAGTAATCTATCTGATGTGTGCCACACAATAGGAACAGATTTCCAATAGATTTCAGAATGAAAGCTATTCGAAATCTATTGAAAATCGATCTAAATGCATTATTACACCGTTGAATCCAATGCAACTCTACGGGCCATCGATCTGCTGCCAGGATTTTCCATCCTGTCAGATAGATCAAATCGATTGAAGTTTATCGAAATCGAAATCAAATCGATCGATTGGCTGATTTAAAAGAATCGATTTCTGATCGATTCTATAGAATTGATTGATCGATTGATGGCTGAAATCGACCAGTGTTTGAGCCCCTTTACATTGATTTTCAATAGATTTCCAATAGATTTCAGAATGAAATCTGTTTCTAGTGTGTGGCACACATCAGATCAATTCCTTTCAGATTCGACTTGACGGGCATCTGACAGAAATCTATCTGATGGTCGAATCTGCTGCAAATCTATAAGTGTATGGCCACCTCTAGTTATTCAGCTCCTATCTGGGTACAGCTGTCAGTGATTTGCCCCAAGCTCCCATCTCCCAGCTTTGCAGGAACACCACAGATGTTCCCACACTGCTATAGGACACCAGGAAAGGCTGAATCGGAAACGGCCCCTTAATATGCTCCAAAATGTTCTTTCTTACAATGATCTACTAAAGCAATAGATATAAACCGTAGTACCATATGCATTGCATACTCTTTTACAAACACTTTTACAGGTAGGATATAAAATTACTTACATGCTAGTGCTGCTAGACGGAGGTCGACTGTAGCCGATGGGCCATCACTGGACGAGTCTCTTGCAGCTCTACCAGTGCAATCCTGTAACCAAAGAGCAACAAGGTCACAAGGTGAATGCATGGGATGGATGAACAAATGCTTTTCTCATTTAAATGTATTTGAAATTTTCTTTTCCATTCCAGTTTACAGACCACTGGGCTTGTCTTAAGTGTTGGGTATGAAATACAGACTGCCCAGACAACAACCCAGGAAGCTCCCTGTGTTTTATCTAACTTGTAGTGGACCTGAACTCTTCCACAGGACAGAAGGAAAACATAGAAAAATGCACCCTATATTAGTGATGAGCATAATGACCTAATTACGATTGCGTGAAATTCCACGTAATTTGCGAAATTACAATTAAGGCCGTAATTGAAATTTTGTGAATTTCACAAAATTACGTGGAATTTCGCATTTATGGGGAATTTCGTAATTACAATCATTTTTCATAATTACGATCATTTTCGTAACACAAACAAATCAGAATTTCTTGTTTAACACGGAAATTCATCTGTTCTCGAAATTGTGTTCCAGTCCAGAGCCTCCTGATACATTTAAAGCGACAGCACAATGCAGGGACCTTTGCATTATCAAATATTGCAAGGCCCAAAACCAAGTGTTTTAGCATGCATGACCACTAAGTGCACCTGTCTTAGGGCCCAAACCCACTAGAGTGATTTTGTGAGCGTTTAGAGAGCGATTCAAAAACGCTATCGATATCCCTAAATGCTCAGCTAATGTCAATGGATGGGCCAAAGTCCAATGGAGCGATTGCGATTACCAAAATCGCAAACCCAGGACATGCAGCATTTTTAGCGATTAGCGTTTCTGCAATGAAAAGTATATAAACGCTGACGTAATCGCTCATCAGAACCTACACAGAGCAATTTTGCTAGCGTTTTTAAATTACTGCATACTGTAAAACTAAAATTAATTGAAAGGACCAATCAGAATTAAAAACCCTAATCGCTACACAATTGCTGACAAAAAGCTGACACTTTTTAAAAATGCTACCAAAATCACCAGCAATCGCTCATGAAATTGCTTACAAACCTCTCATTAAGAACGCTAGCAATTGCGATTAGCGATAGAGTTTTGTAGTGGGTTCCAGGCCTTAGAAGTGGCTGCAGACAGAGCCTCCTGTTGCATTTAAAGTGACAGCACATGCAGGGACCTTTGCATTATCAGTAATTGCAATCAGTAATTGCAATCAATGACTTTCCTGAAATTAGGCATTACCTAAATGGGCATAATTTCTATTAGAAATTAAATTATGTCAATTTTCGTAATTAAAATAACTTTGTTTCTATAGAAAACACAAAATTACGAAATTTCACTTTAAATGCAAATTTGCGCTGAAACCGAAAATTCGCTTACGGAATTTTCAAATTACGGTTTGTATGCCAATTACGAATTTGTGTCGTAGCAGCAAAATTCGCATCCATAATTGAGGAAACGCGAAATTACGAACATTTCGGCTCACCACTACCCTGTATGTATTTAGAGAGTTTAGCTTGTCTAATTCCCACTCATTTGTGTCTAATCACAAGTCGTAATTTGATCTATTCCCTGTGTCACCTAATTGCCATGGCAGATAAGCTCATTTGAAAGCACAGGATAGGTCTGCTTCCTTGAAAGCAGGAATTAGAAACAGTGCAGATTTATTGTAGGATTTGTATCAGCTATAACAAAGAAATGTTTTTCTTTCAAGATTATTATGCTGTTGCATATCTTTTAGAGCAGAGAGGAAGTTCTGAGTTCAGGTACACGTTAAAGGGAACCTGAGGTGGGAGGCTGACCTATTGATTTCCTTTTTAACAATGTACTTTACCTGTCTGTCCTGCTGATCCTTTGCCTTTTAACTACTTGAAGACCATCTCACGCCAATGGGCGTGACCGCGGCGGCAGCCCCAGGACCGCCTAACGCCAATTGGCATCAAGTCCTGGAGCTGCAGTTTGGCAGGGAATGCGTGTGCGCATGCACGATCGTTGCCTGCAGTTTCACGGAGCGGGTCTCCGTGATTAGCCTGCTAGCCACGATCGCAGCTAGCAAGCTGTTTTCTGCCGAAAGGGGAAGTAATTCCCCTTTGTTTACCTATGTACAGCGCTGCGATCTCCTGCAGCGCTGTACGGCTGACACACGGCTGTCCCCCAGATTGGTTGCCCTATTTATGCAAAGCAGGTGGCGCCGCTTTAGATGTAATGTTATAGTGCGCAGGGCGCGTAAGGGTAATTTGGTGTTCCGGTGATCTTCGTACCCCAAATTACTTCTCTCTCCAATTTACTATAACTTGAAGGGGGAATAGTATTTAATGCTGCCGGGAATTTGAATGTCATTTGGCTCACCCTGCGTCCATCTCCACGCATATTTATGTGCCCCTCTCTAAGATAAAGTCTTTCCTGTGTCAGCTGTTAGCAGGTCCGTACAGGCTCCATACATTTGTCACCTAATAGCGTCCCCAATACTGGGTCCTCTCATCTCTTCTCTTCTTGAACACAGCCATCTGTTGTGCTGCATTCCTCCAGTACCCAATGCATTTCATGTGAGCCTTGCAGGGAAATGTTGCTGCAGACTGAGGGGCTGCTGTGAAGAGTAGTGGAGACATGAGTGCCCAGTGCTGGAGCAGGTATGTGTGCTCCGCTGAGCTACTATGCATCTGTGCATAGGAGGTGTCTGGGGGAGATGTGGTTTGGGTAGTGACACCTGTTGAGTGTGGGGATAGGGGTGGGAAGGTGTTATACTGGCACACTTGCTATGGAGATGCTGAACACACTTGCTGGGGGATTGTGTTACGTATTGCTATACTGGCTGCACTTCGCTATTGAGGGTGGGGGTAGTTTACTGACCATTATAATGTTGTAAACGGACAGCTTTTGCCAGGGGGCTGTTAGGGTTCTCACTGTAGGAGGTGGAGGATGGTTGGTAGAACTTAGGGTGGAGAGACATGAGTTTTGCACTGGGGAAGGGGGGGGGGGTAGATTAAAATGAAATGGGGCCCTCGGCAAGGTGGTAGTTTTTAATCATCATTCTGGTCCTTTTGCTAAGGGAGTAGAAGGATCAAAGAAAGTGACTGGTGGGCCCCTTGACACCCACAAATCCCCAGGCACCTGGCTAGGTTGCCTTTTGGACAATCCTGCTCTGCATGGTTTGTAGTTGGTTGTCTGTTTTGACTGGCTGCTACACAACACTTTCAGATAAGGAAATCAGAGAAATGATGTGTGTATAGTAAGTCTTACCACAGTACAGTTACTTGTGCAGAGTACGGCTTGTGCGTAGAGATTAACCGTTGGAGAACCAGCAATCTGGAAGACTTGTACTTCAAACCGAGACTCAGCATCAACTCCATTACTGACCACATGGAGAAGGCCGGCAGCATCACCGGTGGTGACTGGGCAACTGGAGGAGGAAAGCAGTCACCTGTCAATCTGCATTCTGCACGGTGTGTTAGACAACGCTACTCATGTACTATTTGCCCAGGAATAATGGGCTGTGTTTCACTCCAGAGCAGCAGTTTAATTGAGACATCTATTATCTCAAGACAAATCTAGCTGAAGTACACAGGAAATTGTTACACTTGTCATGACCCAAATGCTGGCCTGAGCAATGGTGAAGCATTAAACTATCACATTATAACTTTGAGAGAAACACAGCTTTAGGACTGGTGTGATTAAGTTAACTCATACACTATGAATATACTATGTATATACTATGTATATGTAAATTCTGCATGTCCTGCGATTTCAAAAATCGCAAGCTTTCTAGTAGGCTCAACACCAGGCTTACACTAGCAAAGTACCCGCGATTGTCAGAGCTTCAAAAACGTGCCCAAAATCGCTCTAGTGTGCCCTCGCCCTAGCAGCTGGAGATGGTCAATGAGATGAAAAAGTTGATACAGAATTATGCAAATTTTGCACGTAAATTTATGTAGCTTGAAATTTGACCAATCAAATTGCCACTTGGCGGAATTTGATTGGCCCATTTTCAAGCTGCATACATTTGCATGCATAATCCTGCATCAACTTGGAATTGTTTGCATCTCATTGACCACCCCGATTTCCAGTCCTTATTACCGGTAACAATGTGATTTACCACCTTTTGTGTAAGTGGTGCATGCGTGGAAGAATTTTTCCCTCATATCAGGCGTTCATTCCTCTGCTTTTCTCAGTGACAGCAGCCAATGAGATAGGAAATGACAAATAAGTGTAGAATGCTGAAGAACACAAGTGATCATCCAAGCCTGGATGGAATAAAAAAAAAAACTGATATGAATCGGCAAATGTTTGCAACCCCTGCCAGGGTCATATCAGAATGTGGTGTGAATGCTCTGTGAAGCCTGGTAGCCATAGAAACGGACAACATTAGGTGTCCGTTTCAATGCCAGCTTCGCTGCAGGGGTCCTTGCCGGGCAGCGTCATCAGTGATGCTGCGTTCCTCCACAGTCCTCCTCACAGGGCAGTTGCGTCTCACCGAAGAGGGAGGGTGCGTTTCACTCCCCGCACAGCAGATAATCTGCTGCTCTTTACGGCGCCTGGGGGATCAGTGTAACTGCACGATGGTGCAGTTGAAATTTGGAACAAACCTTCCAGCGCTGCAGAGAGGGGAAAAATGTAACGGCAGTTACAGCAACAGTGAAAGATGCCTCCTACAACTACATGGATTAGGCTGAGTCGCGTCGGAAAGGTACTTCTGCCGACGTGACTATAAAAGTATACCATGATGATGTCAGTGTAAAAAAAAAAACCCTGTACCTCACTACATGTAAACTACTATGCTCTACAAACAACTATGCATAGTACAGTGACTATAAAACATGATTTTTCGCCATAATGCCCCTTTAATGTTTGGGATATGGCAAGATTCACTCTATAGCTCAGCATTTAGGAAGAGGCTGTAGTACAGGTTCTTAACAGGGAAGGGATAACTGACTCAGGTCACCCTATATGTGGGCAATAACTAAGAATGCCTGTTTTACCATAGATTGCTATGTATGAAAGCAGAAATAAATAGCTGTGTACAGATAAGCCATGGTAAGTGTATACATCTCAGTGCTGTACCCAGAGTAGATGAAGAACTTATCATCATGTATACATCAGAATTCTGTAAACTTACCCATCCTTAAGCAGATAATATTGTGGGGTGTTGACATCTCCAGGAGTGGCATAAATGTCTGTCACTTTGACTTTAAAAACACTGGCATCCAGGCCTCCTGCAGTCACTGACACGTATATAGTACTATCTATAAACAGTTCTGTGGTCTCTGTGATTGGGGTGGAGAATGTACTACCAGTGAAGCCTGCCATAGTCAGTGGAACCTGAGCGTTTGATCCAGGGACAGTTATTGGTACGGTACTGAAAAATAAACATGCAAAAGTAGGTAATATAAGCATATATTTACAGACAAAATGCAGAACTTGGATAGTACTAATTTGCCTTAGTATTAAATACTATCTAGTCCTTGGAAGCAATAGACAACAATGGCCCTTATCCAATTCACTTTTCTGCCTGGAGATAATATTATTATACCTAAAAAAATTACTTTTCAGCACTTAGCAATTGCAAATGGTACTAGGAAGTAGGTAAAGAAGTAGTATGAAACTTATTTTGAGTAATTTCTTGCTTCATGGGAGCTTTTAGGTTATTATATTGGTAAGCTATGACAATATCTCTTTGGAGAAAACTCAGGAGAAAACTTAGTAAGATATGGGCCAATCCATTCTCATCCTCAGGATGGTGGTCTAGGCCCACCTACATAAATCTTACTTTTTGTGCATTACTACAGATAAATGTGTGGATACACCTCAAGCATAACAACTCTCTCCTCGTCCTCAATATAGATCAACTAGACAAATATTAGATTTATTTGCATGGGCATCTCAATCAACACAACTACCCAGTTTATGATAAGTAAGCTTATAGTGAAATTGCACTTTTCTTAAAAAACTGCTGAACCCACATTTCATAATTTCATAATCTAATGTTAAAATGCACACTTGAGACAGAGAAGCCTGAAGACACACTATGAAGTGGACCTGAACTCAGAACATCCTCTCTGTTCTAAAAGATACACAACACCAGCATAATAACCTTTAAACAAAAAAACATTTCTTAGTTACAGCTGATACAAATCCTACAATAAATCTGCACTGTTTCTACTTCCAGCATTGACCTTACCCTGCACTATAACTTTTTACACCTAAACTCACCTATGCTGTCCTGTCTGCTTTTTTTTTTTTTTTTTTTTTTGTCTGTTTGCATTTCAAAGATTGATATTTTTTTATATGCTTGTTTTTTAGTCTGACTATTAGAACTAAGAGCAAGTAAACTGAAAATGTATCTTTCTACTACAACATAAATTTTGTTACAGAAGCACAGATACTGGCATGCTGAAATTCCCAGCTCTAAGTACCCATTCATGTACCCATTCACGCTGGGGCGATTAGTGGCTATTTACCGGAAATAATCGCCAAATTGCCAGTGACCGTTAGCACCTTTAAAAGCGTAATGTGCAATGTAAAGTATATGGCAGTGATCTCACGGCCGCGATGGCCGGCAATTCACAGTAAACGCAAACGGGGTGCATGCACAACTTTTTCATGATTTTTGAGCAATCGCGATTGCAATGTTAAAAAAAGCGCTAATCCCAATCGCTCAAAAATCACGAAAATGTACAGTCAAAAATACATGTTAACTGCGAAAAAATGGTGATCTCCAGTGTGAATGGGCCCTAGGAAATTAGTGACTAGAGAACAGGATACATAACTTTTATAGTTATGTATTAGGGAATCAGGTGAGGGAGTTATTGGTAACGTATCCAATACACACTATGACCAGAAAGAAGTATATTGTTCATAGGAATTGGAGAAGGGAAACAGGAAGTTTAGCAACCAGCAGAGGCCTGGGTGTCAGAGGGAGAAGGGTACCTATCTCCTACAGGGATGATGTCCTCAAAATATCTAACCTTTTATGTTGCCCTGTCTAAAACCTCAAAGACAGTTTTGGCAGGATACTTATAAAAATTGTTTGTACGGTCAGAGAATTTTCAGTAACAAGGATTACCTGACAATTGGATGCAATGTGACATTGAGAGTAACGTTTGCAGTCAGTGGGTAGGCACAGGAAACATTTGCGACTACATCCTGTCGTGTTTGAATTAAAGATTTCTTGGCAAAGATGTACAAATTATTACTGTAGATGACGTGTGTTCCATTTATCTGTGGAGAAAGAGAATGAGATAGTCAATAAAATGAGTAGTAGTGTATTGTTCCACCTAGATGCTGTCCTGTCCAATTGCTTATAATTTTTTTAATGATGAATTTTAACTACTTTGGCCTCCTGGACGTACTAGCTACGCCCAGGAGGCCATGTGCGCGTCCGCGCGCTCCCGCGGCCGATCGCGCGTGTGCACACACGCTCTCGGCTGCGGATCGTTCAATCGAATCAGTGAATCGGGCGATGGTGCCCGATCACTGATTCCTCTCCCCCGCAGAAAAAGCGACAGCTTCTCTCAGAAGCTCCGCTTTTTCTGGCTGTTGCGTCCCCCATATGTCCCTCTAAGCGTATGTTACGCTTAGAGTGACGTCATGTAAACAAACTCATGGCCGCCATCTTGTGGCCAAAAAGTAAAACTACAACTAAAAGTAAAAAAAAAAACCTTAACACACAATTAAATTATAAAAGTTCTGTTTACATCCCACCCTCCCAAAAAATACCCAAATAAAATGTTTAATATTAAAAAAAAACATTACAATATTAAAAAAAAAACATGTAAATATTTACCTAAATATTTAGTCTAAACTTTTTAAATATCAATGTAAAGATGAAATATTTCTATACTTTTTTTATTTTAAACTTGTAAATAGTGATCGATGCAAAACGGAAAAAAATGCACCTTTATTTCCAAATAAAATATTGTTGCCATACATTGTTATAGGGACATAATTTAATGGTGTAATAACCGGGACATATGGGCAAATACAATACGTGAGTTTTAATTATGGAGGCATGTATTATTTTAAAACTATAATGGCTGAAAACTGAGAAATAATGATTTTTTTTCCGTTTTTCTCTTATTCTTCCTGTTAAAATGCATTTACAGTAAAGTGGCTCTTAGCAAAATGTACCACCCAAAGAAAGCCTAATTGGTGGTGGAAAAAACAAGATATAGATCAGTTCATTCTGATAAGTAGTGATAAAGTTATAGGCTAATGAATGGGAGGTGAACATTGCTCGGATGCATAAAGTGAAAACGACTGAAGGCTGAAGTGGTTAAAGATAGAATATTTTAATATGTGTTTCAATCAGATGAAATATGACACTATACCCGACTAAACAGTTATCAATATGCAAAGGTCCTCAAAACATTTCCGATAATCTTCCCTGTGTTTTTTTTTTTTTTGTTACTTTAGGTACATTTTTGACTTCTTCAAATGGCTTGTGTGGCAAATTTGTATGCGTTGTTTTCAAATGGCTTTATATTTTATTAATTTACCTTAGGGGTTGGCAACATTTTGATTGCCACCCACAAGCCACCCATTGATCGTGGCCATGGGGTTAGATAAATCATGTGTCCACCATGCTGACCATCTATTGCAGAGTGTAGCATGTTAAAGTACAGGAAAATAAAGTATTGTATGTCTTTCCTGTACTGAAGTCCTAGGCTTGCACTGATCTCCCATCCAAACTGAGAGTTGAGTGTCTATGCTTCCTTCACACTCAAGCTGTGTCTGTGCCTGCTACATGCCATATGCCATATGTTAGATATGGCAAACTCAGGGGCCACGAGAAGATGCAATTTGTGATGAGAGACCAGCTCAGAATTTTAGGACAGGTGAGACATCTAACCCTCTCAGCATGTTCCTCCATACACTATACTCAGGGCTGAGGGAAAGGCAGGACAAGCAGGGGGCCACTGGCTACCCTTCAAAAGGACAATGAAGTAGGGTGAAAAATAACAAAGGTCAACATATTGGGGCAGTACAAATAAAGAGCACTATAACAGGGCAGTATAGCAAGACTTTCTGGTGTAGTGTTTTTAACATGGGACAAGGTAGCCATACACTAAACACGTTTTAAAAAACAAACTTGTATATTGTATTGCCAGCTTTACAAGCTTTATGTTGCCTAAAGCCTGGGCCTGGCATGCAGTTCTGAAACAGTTAAAACCCTACTAAAGTCCAAAATAAAAAACAAACTAGAACCAACTAGTTCAGCACTGCCCTTCACCTTAACTCTTACTGCCCCATGCTGACATTTTCCATACTGTAGGGGATGTATGATGTAGGCCCGTTCGGGATTCTGTATCTCATGCAGGAGCTAGGATTGCACCTCGACTTTTACTTGTGTGGCTCTTATATATTAACACTAGCTAATAAATAGTGCCAAACTAATGTTAGTGGATGAGAGCTACGATTAGGGAGGGGGCTGCAGTTTTCTGACCTCTATTGAGATCATACAGTTGTGATTTGTAATTTGTGTGCATCTTTTTACAGAATTTAGATATGCTCTTTTATATGAGGTTAGTCATTTAAGCCTGTTTCAAAAACGAGAGCTTGAATGACTTCCATTGTACTCTACCGCCCAAGCATTTTTCTCTAGACACGTGTGCCGATGAATGCCTAAACGCGGACGCCCACATCCGCCCCGCACACTTGGCTACAGGCCGCGTTTGCGCATTCACTGTCTCACACGGACGCAGTCCATTCACAGTCTCACACAGACGCAGTCCATTCCAGGGCTTTTATTATATAGGATATACTCTTGTTTGCATTGGGAAGAAGAGCATATGATATAGAGAAATGTCCATGCACTGAAATGCAGGTAATGTTACCCATTTGTGGTCACATCATTTAAACTAGTGACTTTCTGAACTTACATATGCTGTGTTGTTGCAGCTTGCGCTTGTCAGCGGTACATGGAAACTCAGCTCTGCTAAATTATTCACAACTTCCTTTGCAGGTGTACAAGCAGAACTTTGCAGGTGGACATTGGATGAGTTATAACCATTATTTTCCAGCCAGCATTTTGGAACATAGATACTTAATACTCCTCCACTACAATTTACTGTTGGAGATGGATTGACCCCTGACAAGACAAAAACAAAAGAAAATGCATTCAGCATTTAAAAGACAATGAGACAAAGTGCATGCTGCGGTTTTATAAAATCCAAGTGCAATCACAGACCAGAGTGACTGGGGACTGGAGAGAAAGCAGACTGCATAATTACAGAAGAGCAACAAGTCTTGCAGATCCCTCTCAAAAAATTTAGTCTGAGAAAGAGTTGAATTTCAACTACAACTTTTATTTTTTTTGTATAGCGTGGTGAAGCGCTAGAATGGTACTTATTAACAGGTTCTATAGCATGTACTCCTTTATAAATGGCGGGGATTGTGAAGTACCCGCCACTACAGCAACCTTTTAGCTGCCATGAATGAGTTACCTTGTGTATGACAACTCGGGGCAGGGCTGTGGCAGCCGGCTATACCAGGCTAAAGAGTAGAGCCGTTCCTGTGTCCAGATCATATCAAGTGCCCCCTGCACTACTGCCTTAAAGCTAATGTGAACCTACAAAAAAAAATCAACCAGATACTTACCTAAGGCGAGGGAAGGCTCTGGGTCCCACCTCTCTCACAGTCCCTGCATTCCAGCCAGAGCTGGGACAAGGTCCTCCAGCACCCAAGGCTGAGACACCAAAGTGCGCCCCTCCATCCCTCCCACCCCAGCCGTCACACACTGATTGCTATTAGACTAAGAGGCGCCCCCGTGTCCCCCAACACCTAAGGGCTCGTTCAGACTATACACGCTGCCGTGCGCATTTTGGCAGCGCGTATAGTGTGCGACACGCAAGAACGGTAGAAGGGCATAGACAGCCCTTCTACCGTTCCCATCATATGCGCTGCGTGGCAGCGCGATTGCGCTATCGCGTACTGCACGCATTTTTGTGAATCGCAGCGCAGATCCCATTCATTGTAATGAATGGGATCTGCAGCGCAGCGCATAGGAGCGCAGATGGCGTGCGATTGGACGCGTTGCGTTCCGATCGCACAGCCATCTGCGCTAAATGATGTGAACGAGGCCTTAATCACTAGTTATCTGGCTTGCAGTCACTGTCATGTATCCCCTTTTCTTATTTCTCTCTGCTTCAAACACAATAACTGAGTGAGTTGTGCGCCCCCTCCTACACTGCGCCCTGAGGCTGGAGCCTCTCTTGTCTCTGCCTCGGCCTGGCCCTGATTCCAGCACTGGCTCCCCTGGTAGCAGTATTCGACCAATTGGTCAAATACTGTTCTCTGCCACCAAAAGAGGCTTCAGCAGTCTTGGGGAGCCCAAGTGCTCCTGAAAATGGGTGGCTCTATATTACGCCTGTGCTAGCTCGCTCTCTCGCACGCTCATGCATGTGCAGTACAGAGTCAAATATCTTCAGAAACACTCCCAAAGACTTCTGAAGCCTCCCTTGGCGGGGGATCCAAATGGTGGAGTCATCGCTGGAACGAGGGTTCTGTGGGAGGAGCGGGAAGGCTCTATGGGACCCAAAGCCTTCCCTCTCCTTAGGTAAGTATCTGGTTGATATTTTTTTGTAGGTTCACATTAGCTTTAAGCTGCGGGAGGCACCCTGGCAGGCTGGGGAGGCACTAAAGAATGTGATGCTGCAGTGCATGTAAAAAATGAAAATGGATGTATTTGTTAGCAGCACTTCATCATTGTGTATACATGTTTTTTAAACATTCCCTTAAACATTTCAATTAAAAAAACAAAAAAACTTATTCATGTCAATCAGCACTCATTCCAGTGGTCTGATGAATGAAGTTAGTGAACTGACTTCCCATGAGCTGATCCTATGATCATTTTTGTTAAGGCAATTATTGAAATAGCAGTTATGCAATATCTCCTGGGTACATAGGCATCGCTTTGTAATAAACCAAGGTCGTCCTGGATTTGCTACAACAAATGTCAATAAAGCTTGGTCCACACTATTCCGCAGCCCAAACATATTCTTTTTGATACATTTGTTGTACTCATTGCAGGATCCACTGCTTCTTCAGCAGAGCAGAGGTATGTCATTTATCAAAGGAATTGCAATGCAATCTGCTGTCCAGAAAAGTGTGCGCATTTGGGGATTTCTGCAACAGACAATAGCAGAAATGATCACATCATTTAACAGAGTGGGCCGGCTTATAAAAATTATTGCAATCTTCAACCCATCAGTTTTAAATCTCTGTGTTTGGGTCATCAAAATGCAGGGTATTTTGAACCAAACTTGTTGGAGTGCGCATAATACTGCAGTAGCATAAACACTAATTTCCTAAACTTTCAGTAATCCTCACTATGTACTAACGTGACCCAGGCAAGTGTTGCAAGCTTATGCTATATGATAGTAGACAATGTGTAATAAAACCAGTCCAGATCTGTTGTATTACGTATCTGCTCTTAACCCTTAGTAAATCAGGGTCATAACATGGAGAAAATCACTGAGGTCTGTAATAATCTTGCATTTGATTTTAAGAGGAACCTCTTCCCCCAATATGTCTATTATAACATTCATACAGTACCTGGTGAGCTTGCAGTTGTATTACACAGGCAGGTGGAAGATGTAGCGTCACAGTGCTCATCACCAGCACAGTCTGGGGTACAAACTGCGGACACTGAGAAACAGCAAAACACAGTCAGTTATCCATCTACAGTGTATTTAAAAATTTGAAACATTTTTTTTTTGTGTTCTTGTGTTTTCCACTAATGAGAAAGTGCAGGTCTACAAGAAAGGCCTGACATAAAAACACCACTGAGGTATTATACCAATACTCATAACTTTATTCATTGTGCTCCACAGCACCATATTATCAAAATGAATGAATTAGTCTATTTTACTATCATTGGCATTGATGATTTAGCAATGCACTGTAGAACTTGCCACAAAAAAAAAATGTAAATGTCAGATTGTCACACTCCAAATCACCAATCCATCCTCATTTTCTCCTATACTGTTCATCACCATCAGCTCTGAACCCCATCCCCCTACCAACCCCCACACATATGTACACATTTCCACAGCTCCCTTTCTCCCAAATCTTTCACCCTATCACTACTCTCTCTGTTCTCCCAATTTCTCTGCTTTTGTCATTCTCCTTCTTCCTTTTTCCTGCTCCCCCCCCCCCCCCCGAAAAATAATTACGCTCTGTGGTCCTTCCTTAAGCCTTAAACATAAAAGAGAAAAAAAGTGGGGTCTTCTGTTCTACAGACTTGTTTTTCCATACATGCGGTTTAATTTGTAAACACTGATAAAAGTATGGACGGGTTTTACAAATTTCGCTTTGTCTCCATATTTCCGAAACTTTCTTTCCATTCTTACAAGGGAGGAATATTTCTTACCTGATATGAGAGTGCAAAGTGCAATGGATAGAACTAAGATGAGCTTCATGGTCAAGTGGCAACCTAGTAAAAGCAAGAAATCTAGATATTATATCTATCACTATTATCAAGATTGTTTGTGATTTTAATGGACATACGGTATGCTTTTTTTCTAGATAAGAATATGTAACTAAGTTCTGCATATAAAACCCAGAGTCCCAGACACGGAATGAATCATCACTACGGCTGCAGTTCAGGGGTGCTGGAATAGCTCATTACAGGCCAAACCATAAATAAGCCCCATGAAATAAAAGACCTTGAGTTCCAAAAGCTGCTTCTTCTAAGGCTTATGTTTCAAGTATCTATTACAAATCACAGTTAATTTACTGTGGTGAAGGAGACCCATCAGTTTACTATTTTCAAGTTCGAGAAGCACCAGACTTTGTATTGCAAACATTCACATGCTTATTCGTCTATATCGGGTGTAACAGAGAATGTTAATGTCAAACGACTTATACCATACATTTCGTTCTGCAGGGTTAACCATCTCAACAAACAATGCAAATATATATATATATATATATATATATATATATATATATATATATATATATATATATATATATATAAAATGTATGTCTAAATCGTACAGCAACAATTGTAATCAACTTAGATGTCCATGTAGAGGAGAATCACAGTTTATACCAGGAGACGAGAGACTTAGAACTTTGACAATGGATTATACTAGACAGCTCATACTTACTGAAAAGTATGTAGTCCTAAAGTCCAAGATCTTCTGAGAACCTGAGGCTGTTCACCCAACTGCTGTTACTTAGTTGACAGTCAGGTTCTTTCACCTTAACTGGACACAGGTAGAATGTGATGGTAGCTCAGTGTCTAACTGCATATATAGCATTTTGGCCCAGAGGAATGCAATCAGTCTTACGCACTGAGGGTGTGTACAGGTGACATTTTCCTATGACATTAATTGTGGAGCATTAGAGATATGTGCCTCTCCCATTGGTGTGCTTTGCCTTAAGCTATCACGATCTATTCTTTAACATGTTTTTGTTTTTTAGTCTGTAGTCCTTGGGGTGTTTAATATGCATAGATGGCCTGACAGTATCAGCTCTCAAATTCTAAAATATTCCAATTATTATTTTAAACCAAGCTGACGTCCAGGCACACACAAAGAATATACAATACATGGAAAATGTTGTGTCTTCCAAAAGATGTTTAATTCTATCCAGCAGCAAGCTGTGCTATAGCCTAGCAACACAGACTAGCTAGCAGAATCAATTCTGTGACCAATATTTTCTCCTCTCTGTAGCTGAGAGACAAAGCTCCTGCTCCAACCTGTTGAATGGACAGTGTGGAGGAGCACAACAAGTTTGATCTCATCATTCATCTTCCCTCTCTAGGGTGAAACCACTATTCCTCCCAGCATACTGTATGGTACACATGTTACCGGTGAAGCAAGTGCAGAAATTTGAATTCAAAAGTATTCAAAAATAAAGTCTTGGACTGTAAATTGGATCCCAAAGAATACTTTAGCCTTTTGAAATTCAATCTGGAACATGTTAAATTTGTTTAAGCTTATGTTTATGCCCCTATCAAATGAGTTTCTGGAAAGACATGGACTGTCTGACTTTAATTCTAGGAGGCAACTTTAATATGATACGTTCCTTTAATATGATACGTACATATCTACAGAGCCTCCCTTGTTAGGCCTGAGAATCCCACACAGTTAAACTATCTGAAGCTTATAGTACATTTATTAGAGCATGCCCTCTCTTTGACACAATAAGAATTGCAAACCCCACTTATAAGAAATATACTTTTTATTCTTCAGTGCACAAAACCCACACTAAACGTGACCATTTTTTTATCCATCTCTGTATTAAGATGCTAGTGAGCAGCTGACAAAAAGAACTTCTCCTGGTCTGATCATGCCCTTCTCTCTTTGAATCTTGGCCTGACACAATCAAATTGAGACAATATCATTGGTGTTGAAATGAATACCACCTGCAGAATGAGGACACTAAATCTGCTTTGCTGTCTACATAATTTAATTTTTTTTCTTTCTATTGGTAATTTGTCAACCCTTTGAGAGGCACAAGGCATACTTTAGAGGTCAATACATTGCCATGGAATCAAACTATAAGAAAAAGAAGCATGGTAGGTATAGAGGAAAGAAATAGCTCTTAAAATTCATAAGGCAGAAAACGATTACTTCCACCACCCCACAGGTAACCTACTATAACTTCTGCTTAACCTGAGAAATCCAGTAAAAGACTTGCATTCTCATACAGTTAAATCACTGTTTTGGCCTTGCCAGAGATTCTATGAGAACTTGCATAAACCACATATACTACAGTACTGGTAAAAACTTTAAAGAGTCCTGTAAACTTGTTAAGATAAAATTAAAGACTCAACTGGTAAAATGTATCTTACTCCTAACATATTTTGCCAATGCGCTTCAAACTTTCTATAGGGAATTATATTCTCGTTTGGATAAAAGGAAACACCCCAATTTTGATTTTAAAAAATGTAATCAGGTCTTAATGTAACCTTCCAACCCTTAAAGATAACCTTAAGTCAAAAAAAAATGAGATGAACTCACCTGGGGCTTCCCTCAGCCCCCTGCAGCCGATTGGTGCCCTCGCAGCTCCGCTCCGATGCCTCTGGACCCGCCGGCGACGACTTCCGGTTTCGCCGTCACCGGCCGACAGGCATGGGAACGTGAGTGATTGTTCGCGTTCCCAGCCTGTATATCGCCCCCTATGCTGCTATTGCGGCCAGGAGTGGAGCTGCGAGGGCACCGATCGGCTGCAGGGGGCTGAGGGAAGCCCCAGGTGAGTTCATCTCATTTTTTTTAACAGGCTTAAGGTTCACTTTAAGCAGGAATACTTAGAAATTGTGAACACCCAAATAACTGGCAAATGTTGTAAAAACTCTGCCTGTACATACAACCCCAGGTTTAGATGGTCTCATGGTCACATATCAGGGCATACCACTTGAGGACCCACCCTTTACCCCCCCTTAAGGACCAGCGTTGTTTGTTGTGATCTGTGCTGGGTGGGCTCTGCAGCCCCCAGCACAGATCAGGGTGCACGCAGAGCGATCAGATCGCCCCCCTTTTTCCCCCCCTATGGGGATGATGTGCAGGGGGGGTCTGATCGCTCCTGCGTGCAGGCTAGTTGCGGGGGGGCACCTCAAAGCCCCCCTCCGCGGCGACATTCACCCCCCTCCCTCTCCTACCTCTCCCCCCGGTGATCCGTCCTGTGCAGCCAGTGACAGGACGTCCTCTGTCACATGGCGGCGATCCCCAGCCGCTGATTGGCCGGGGATCGCCGATCTGCCTTACGGCGCTGCTGCGCAGCAGCGCCGTACAATGTAAACAAAGCAGATTATTTACGCTTGTGTTTACATTTAGCCTGCGAGCCGCCATCGGCGGCCCGCAGGCTATTCACGGAGCCCCCCGCCGTGAATTGACAGGAAGCAGCCGCTCGCGCGAGCGGCTGCTTCCTGATTAATCCTGATTAATCAGCCTGCAGCTGGCGACGCAGTACTGCGTCGCTGGTCCTGCAGCTGCCACTTTGCCGACGCACGGTATAAGCGTGCGGTCGGCAAGTGGTTAAACCATGTCTTATTCAAGGCTCCGCCCCCGGGGAAGATGAGGTGCTAGGAATTGCATGTGGAAATGGTGTGCGTTTGTTGTGAGAGAACTCGCTGAATGACAGGTACCTTTACCGGTAGGCACATGGGGCAGAGCCCGTCAAACTCCATGCTGATTATACTTTGTAAACCATGTGAGTGCAATCTATGAATACATTTTAAAGGTTTTAAAACATCACTGTGCCATGATGCAATTGATTTGCATTGGGGGTATACGATTAATGCTGTGTCCCACGATCAGGGGAGCTGATTGCCACTTGGCTGAGGATGTCTCAAGATCCCGCACGTGAGATTTGACCAAATTTAGAGAGTGAGTTTATTCCCTTAGGGGACCTTTTGGTTATGGGTTGTGAGCAGGGTTTAGATGGTGAAGTGCTGTTGAACAAATTTTTTTAAAGATCAAGGGATAGATAATGTCTCTGAACAATAGCGAACCACTGTTGAAGTGTTTTTGATTGAATTTGTAGACTTATACTGTATATATTTTTCTGAGGACACTTTTATTTACTTTTTTTGCTTTTTATTTGTAAGATATTTGCAAGGTTTTTTTTCTGCAGTGCTGTTTTAAATGTGTTAATACTGGGACAGAAACTTGTCTTCTGATCCCAGTACTATTCAACCCATTATTACAACATTTTTTTATTAAATTAAATCTTATGTGGTGACAGACTAATCTTTTTAGCACTTTCTTGATGTTTTGTAAGTTTTTGTAGAGTTGAGTTCTGTTGATTCTAAGGACTAGGGATCCACATATATACGCTGTTCTCCTCCTGGTTTCTGTATTTCTGTAATGTTATTCCTTTCCTGTGATGCTTTCTTTATTTTATACTGACTTCCTGACTGCCATCAGGAGTCGGAAGGAATTTGTATTCCTTTTAGGGGAAATTGGTTTAAGACCAGTAAGGGTTTTTTAACTTCCTCTGAATCAGCTCAGATATGTGAGGGTGCAGGCTGGTGTTGTACCTTATTTTCTGGTTGAACTAGATGGAACTATGTATTTTTTTCAGGCTGGGTGCACACTAGTGTTGGGCGAACAGTGTTCGCCACTGTTCGGGTTCTGCAGAACATCACCCTGTTCGGGGGATGTTCGAGTTCGGCCGAACACCTGACGGTGCTCGGCCAAACCGTTCGGCCATATGGCCGAACTAAGAGCGCATGGCCGAACGTTCCCCGAACGTTCGGCTAGCGCTGTGATTGGCCGAACGGGTCACGTGGTTCGGACCCGAACGCGCTCTGATTGGCCGAACGGTCACGTGGTTCGGGTAAATAAATACCCGAACCACGTCATATCTCCGCCATTTGTCTGTGGGTTTAGCTTTGGGTAGGCAGGCAGGGTAGTTCGCGCTCCAGCCACGCTAGCCAGGGTCCCCCCTGTCATTGTGTCACTGCTGGGAACAGTAGTACACCGCTTGCTCAGCCACACTATATAGCATTCTGTTTACTGCCACTCTGTGTACCTCGCTCAGCCACACTATATAGCATTCTGTTTACTGCCACTCTGTGTCTGCTGGGAATAGTAGTACACCGCTTGCTCAGCCACACTATATAGCATTCTGTTTACTGCCACTCTGTGTACCTCGCTCAGCCACACTATATAGCATTCTGTTTACTGCCACTCTGTGTCTGCTGGGAATAGTGGTACACCGCTCGCTCAGCCACACTATATAGCATTCTGTTCACTGTTCTGTGTCTGCTTGGAATAGTGGTACACCGCTCGCTCAGCCACACTATATAGCATTCTGTTTACTGTTCTGTGTCTGCTGGGAATAGTGGTACACCGCTCGCTCAGCCACACTATATAGCATTCTGTTTACTGTTCTGTGTCTGCTGGGAATAGTGGTACACCGCTCGCTCAGCCACACTATATAGCATTCTGTGCACTGTTCTGTGTCTGCTGGGAATAGTGGTACACCGCTCGCTCAGCCACACTATATAGCATTCTGTTCACTGTTCTGTGTCTGCTGGGAATAGTGGTACACCGCTCGCTCAGCCACACTATATAGCATTCTGTTTACTGTTCTGTGTCTGCTGGGAATAGTGGTACACCGCTCGCTCATCCACACTATATAGCATTCTGTTCACTGTTCTGTGTCTGCTGGGAATAGTGGTACACCGCCCGCTCAGCCACACTATATAGCATTCTGTTCACTGTTCTGTGTCTGCTGGGAATAGTGGTACACCGCTCGCTCAGCCACACTATATAGCATTCTGTTCACTGTTCTGTGTCTGCTGGGAACAGTAGTACACCGCTCGCTCAGCCAGAGTATATAGCATTGTGTTTACTGCCACTCTGTGTACACCGCTCAGCCAGACTATATACCATTGTTTACTGACACTCTGTGTACACCGCTCAGCCAGACTATATACCATTGTTTACTGACACTCTGTGTACACCGCTCAGCCAGACTATATACCATTGTTTACTGCCACTCTGATTCTGCTGGGAACAGTAGTACACCGCTCGCTCAGCCAGACTATATAGCATTGTGTTTACTGCCACTCTGTGTACACCGCTCAGCCAGACTATATACCATTGTTTACTGACACTCTGTGTACACCGCTCAGCCAGACTATATACCATTGTTTACTGAAACTCTGTGTACACCGCTCAGCCAGACTATATACCATTGTTTACTGCCACTCTGATTCTGCTGGGAACAGTAGTACACCGCTCGCTCAGCCAGACTATATACCATTGTTTACTGACACTATATAGCAGACTATATAGCATTGTGTGTACACCGCTCAGCCAGACTATATACCATTGTTTACTGACACTCTGTGTACACCGCTCAGCCAGACTATATACCATTGTTTACTGCCACTCTGATTCTGCTGGGAACAGTAGTACACCGCTCGCTCAGCCAGACTATATACCATTGTTTACTGACACTCTGTGTACACCGCTCAGCCAGACTATATACCATTGTTTACTGCCACTCTGATTCTGCTGGGAACAGTAGTACACCGCTCGCTCAGCCAGACTATATACCATTGTTTACTGACACTATATAGCAGACTATATAGCATTGTGTGTACACCGCTCAGCCAGACTATATACCATTGTTTACTGACACTCTGTGTACACCGCTCAGCCAGACTATATACCATTGTTTACTGCCACTCTGATTCTGCTGGGAACAGTAGTACACCGCTCGCTCAGCCAGACTATATACCATTGTTTACTGACACTCTGTGTACACCGCTCAGCCAGACTATATACCATTGTTTACTGCCACTCTGATTCTGCTGGGAACAGTAGTACACCGCTCGCTCAGCCAGACTATATAGCATTGTGTTTACTGCCACTCTGTGTACACCGCTCAGCCACACTATATAGCATTGCGTACTCTGCCAGTCAGTGTGTATATTGCTGGGATCAGTAATACTCCACTCACCGTCAACCACTATATGAGCTCAACATGAGTTCCCCAGAGACCTCCGCTGTGAGCAGCACTCCCAACAACAGCAACAGCCAACGCCCCACGCAAGCTATAACATCCACCCCAGCAGCCAGTGGTCAGCAGCAGCCCTCCCCGGAGGAGAACGTTGTGTCCATCAGTCCGTCGCCAGAGCGATTAATGAGGGCTGCCATTGAGGAGATGATGGGGCCTGATGTGGAGGAGGAGGTCTGGCTCAGGCCAGCATCCCAAGTTAATGTTGAGGACGATGAGGGGTCTGTGTCTGGGGATGTTGGGGTGGCAGAGGTGGTGGGTGGGTCAGACTCAGGAGAAGAGTTGTATGATGAGGATGATGATCGGGACCATCTGTATGTGCCTCAGAGTCCGACCCCGGAAAACATGTTGTATCGTGTGTTTAGGTACTAAAATCTGCGTTCCCTCCCAGTAGTGTTGGGCGAACAGTGTTTGCCACTGTTCGGGTTCTGCAGAACATCACCCTGTTCGGGGTGACTATATAGCAGACTATATAGCATTGTGTTTAATGCCACTCTGTGTACACGGCTCAGCCACACTATATAGCATTGTGTTTACTTCCACTCTGTGTCTGCTGGGAACAGTAGTACACCGCTCACCCGCCACTGTATAGCATTGTGCTCTGTGTCACTGCTGACAATAGTGGTACACCGCTCACCCACCACTGTATAGCATTTCTGTACTGCCACTGTACTGCTGCCAGTCAGCGTGTACTTTAAGGATAAGTGAAATGAGGAAGAAATCCGGTGAAAGAGGGAGGGGCAAGGGAAGAGGTGTTTCCCCTGACGGTTCACGTACAGGCCACAGGGGAGCACCCAAGAAAACCCACTCAATACTGCCCATGTTGTCCAGGACAACAACCCTCACAGATCCAAAAGAACAGGACCAGATAATTACTTGGATGACCTCTCAAGCGTCCAGCAGTGGGTTAAGCAGCACCAGCACATCACGCACGAGGTCCGAGTCCTCAGCCAGTTAAAGTCTGGGCTTTCTTTGAAGACTGCACTGAGGATGTTACCATGGCGATTTGCAAGGTGTGCAAGACCCGCCTGAGCAGGGGGAAAAGTATTAACAACCTCTCCACCACCAGCATGAGCCGCCACATTCTATCCAAACATCCCACTCTGTGGGCAAACGCGGCAGGACAGGGTACCACCAGCAACACTGCCTCCCTTGGGTTCACCAGACTCACCACCAGACCCGCCTCAGCAGCAGCAGTAGCCCAGCCATTGCGTGGTTCACAACATTCACAAACATCAGACGATGCTGACACTGTCACTTTCCGGACTAGTGCTCTTGAGGTCTCCCAGTGTTCATCAAACACAACAACCAACAGCCCTTCGGTGTGCAGCGCTACGGTTGAGTTGTCTGTCTCTGAGATGTTTGAGCACAAGAGGAAATTGCCAGCAAATGACCCCCGGGCCATGGCAGTAACAGCCAGCCAGCATAGCCAAGCTTCTGGCCTGCGAAATGCTGCCATATCGAGTGGTGGAGACAAACAGCTTCAAGGGCATGATGTCAGTGGCCATCCCACGTTACGTTGTTCCCAGCCGCTACCACTTTGCGCGCTCTGCAGTGCCTGAGTTGCATGAGCACGTGGTCAGCTAAATAACCCGAAGCTTGAAGAATGCCGTTGCCTGCAAGGTTCACCTCACCACTGACACCTGGACGAGTGCGTTCGGCCAGGGTCGATACATCTCCCTTACCGCGCACTGGGTGAACCTTGTGGAGCCTGGCAGCGATTCCTCACCTGCTACGGCGCGGGTGTTGCCCACGCCGCAAACAGCTGGATAACAACAGCAGCACCTACCTCTCTGACTCCTTCTCCTCCAACGCATCTCAAAGCTGTACCTCATCCGGAAATGCTAACCCAGCACCAGCGGCAGTAGGATCGTGGAAGCAGTGCAGCACAGCTGTTGGCATGCGTCAGCAAGCGTTGCTGAAGCTGATCTGCCTTGGGGATAAGCAGCACACAGGGGAGGAAATTTGGAGGGGAATAAAGGAACAGATGGATTTGTGGCTGGCACCGCTGGACCTGAAACCGGGCATGAAGCTAGACACCTGGCACGAACTGGCAATGTACGCAATAGAGGTGCTGGCTTGCCCGGCAGCCAGCGTTATGTCGGAACGCTGTTTCAGTGCTGCCGGAGGCATCATCACAGATCGGCGTATCCGCCTCTCCACAGAAAATGCAGACCGTCTGACTCAAATTAAAATGAATCAATCCTGGATTGGAAACGACTACGCAACACTCCTGGACCCCAACCAAGTAACATGACCGATGAACATCTGGGATGGTTTAGCGTTTCCGGTCCCTGTTTATTGAACCTCTCATCTGTATTACATTTATGACTGCATGGCGGCAAAAAGCATTGCTGCTATATCCGCACGCTTTTTGTCCTCATGCAAGGCCTGGGTTGTTGTGTCTCACAAAGCGTGGCCTTCTCCTCCTGCGCCTCCTCCTGTTCCATCACGTGTGCTGCTGCTGCTGCTGCTGCTGCTGCTGCTGGGTTACCGTTGCCGGTCCCTGTTTATGGAACCTCTTATCTTTATTACATTTATGACTACATGGCGGTACAAAGCATGCTATCCGCACGCTTTTTGTCCTCATGCAAGGCCTGGGTTGTTGTGTCTCACAAAGCGTGGCCTTCTCCTCCTGCGCCTCCTCCTGTTCCATCACGTGTGCTGCTGCTGCTGCTGCTGCTGCTGGGTTACCGTTGCCGGTCCCTGTTTATGGAACCTCTTATCTTTATTACATTTATGACTACATGGCGGTACAAAGCATGCTATCCGCACGCTTTTTGTCCTCATGCAAGGCCTGGGTTGTTGTGTCTCACAAAGCGTGGCCTTCTCCTCCTGCGCCTCCTCCTGTTCCATCACGTGTGCTGCTGCTGCTGCTGCTGCTGGGTTAGCGTTGCCGCGTGGTCCCTGTTTATTGAACCTCTTATCTTTATTACATTTATGACTACATGGCGGTACAAAGCATGCTATCCGCACGCTTTTTGTCCTCATGCAAGGCCTGGGTTGTTGTGTCTCACAAAGCGTGGCCTTCTCCTCCTGCGCCTCCTCCTGTTCCATCACGTGTGCTGCTGCTGGGTTAGCGTTGCCGCGTGGTCCCTGTTTATTGAACCACTTATCTTTATTACATTTATGACTGCATGGTGGTACAAAGCATGCTATCCGCACGCTTCTTGTCCTCATGCAAGGCCTGGGTTGTTGTGTCTCAAAGCGTGGCCTTCTCCTCCTGCGCCACCCTCCTCCTGTTCCATCACGTGTGCTGCTGCTGGGTTAGCATTACCGGTCCCTTTTCCTGGAACCTCTTATATGTATTACATTTATGACTGCATGCCGACAAAAAGCATGTTACCTGTGCAAAGAAAACAGACATTTCCCGCATTTAAAAGACAGTTTTCCCTTTGAAACTTTAAAATCGATTTTCTCAAAAACTATAAGCTCTTTTTGCTAAATTTTTTTTCCTCTTGTACCCACTCCCAAGGTGCACATACCCTGTAAATTTGGGGTATGTAGCATGTAAGGAGGCTTTACAAACCACAAAAGTTCGGGTCCCCATTGACTTCCATTATGTTCGGAGTTCGGGTCGAACACCCGAACATCGCGGCCATGTTCGGCCTGTTCGGCCCGAACCCGAACATCTAGATGTTCGCCCAACACTAGTGCACACATAGCAGAAACGCTGAGTTTTATGCAGCAATGTTAGTCTATGGGACGCAGAAGAAGCTGCGTTGCACTGCCTTTTTACAGTATGCATTTCGCAAATGCTGGTAGTGTTGCATATTATGCAGGATGGCTGCCAAAACACACATAATGAAAGTCTATGGTAACGCATATGCATGAGTCTATGGTAACCAGAGCCGGATTAAGAGCACACAGGGCCCAAGCAGAGCAATACATTTGGGGCCCCTTCATCAGCCACCCTGTTAAAAGAATGCCCCCCCAGTATAGGTGACCGGATGTCCCTGAAGTATAGGTAGTTGGATGTCCCCCTACTATAGGTAGTAGCCAGATGTCCCCCAAGAATAGATAGCAAGACAACCCCCCAGTAAATGTAGCCAGATATTCCCCCAGTATAGGTAGCCAAGTGCCCCCCCCACTATACATAGCCAGATACCCCCCCCCCCCACTATATATAGCCAGCTGTCACCCCCTGTATAGGTAGCCAGATGTCAACCAATGTATGGCCACTTTAATTTCCCAAGGCGCTCAGCACCGGTTATCTAAACCAGGTGCCCCATAGCAGCAATGATATGCTGCGCGGGGCGCGTAAGGAAAATTCGCTGTGATCGCCGTACCCCAAATTACATCTCCCTCAGAGTTGCGATGACTTGGAGGGGTAATAGTATTTAACACTGCCGGGGAGTTTAGTGGCAGCAGGAAGAGCCATCATTCGGCGCTCAACTCACCCGCGGCATACAAATACTAAGGGCTCAGACACACTATGGGCTTGATTCACAAAAGAGTGCTAACTGTTAGCACGGCTGAATTTTCACATAGTGCGCGATCGCGAATTTTCGCGTGAAATGATAACATTTTCGCACGCAAACGTGATTTTTTGCACGAAAATTATATCAGTTTCGCGTGAAATTTCGTGTTTGCGCACGAAAACATTATGATTTCGCACAAAAATTTGCGATCACGCGCAATGCAAAAATTCTCGTGAAAACGCCCGTGCTAACAGTTAGCACTCTTTTGTGAATCAAGCCCTATAAGTGATTTTCTGAGCACTTTTACCCATCAGAGCTTTCTGAGAGCTATTTAAAAAAGCTCAAATTGGCTTACATTAAAATCATGGTAAAATTGCGATCGCGGTAAAAATTGCTCAGAAAAGTGCTTATAGTGTGTCTGAGCCCTTATGCAGAGAAGGGGAGAAACGGTGAGGAGAGAAAAGCTGAAAGAGAGGGAAGAAGGTATTTGCCTCACCAGGATCGCACTGTTATTTAGCTTTCCTGTATGACACAGGAAGACACATCCAGCAGTAGGGGAAGAGGGAAACAAAGGGGAATGAGGGAGGGCTGGTGCACACCAAGAGCGATTTGAAAAGCGCATCACTAATGTTACCCTATTAGGGTGTTTCCACAGCAAAGTTGTGATTTTTTTCAAAATCGCAAACATGCTGCATTTAGCATTTTTTGAAGCAATTCATTCAAAAATCGCTCTGAAAATCGCTTCACAAGATCGCACTCACAAATTGCTAGTGATTGCTATTGTGATTTTGGCGTTGCACTAGCCCAGAGAGAGGAGGAGTGGAGAAAAAAATGAGAATAGCCTGAGATGGAGCAGAGAGCTTATCTGTATTGCAGTCCCACATCACACAGAGGCTACTTGGCTGTAATAGGACTTCCCTGCCAGTCTCTCACACAAGTCAGAAAGCAGCCCTCCTGGAGTCCTAGGACTGTCAAAAATGTTTCAGCTTGTTTAACACCTTATCCACACAAGCAGTCATTATAACAATGTGCAGAGACCAAACAGATTTTTGCCCACAGACCCTCCAGGCAAGCTCTGCATCTTGCTGTGTATATTTACCAGCTTGCCTGCCCTCTAATTGCACTTTTATCAGCTAGCCTAGTATTTCAAATTTCCTTACAACAACAAATCTGAATACACCAGACACCAAACCAGCCCTAAATCACCCCCTTCCCCCTGTAATAGACACTTTGCTCCCCTCTGCTAACACTCTGCAAATTGCATCTTTTTTGCTGCCGGGTAATGCTACGGCGTGTCAAACTAACAAGATTCACCTCTGAGGCTCAGGTATAACTCGGGTGATAAAACTAAGGGTAGGAACACACTAGGCAGGATCGCATATGCGTTTTCCATAGCCCTGGCTAGCAAGCAGCTTCTGCTGTTTGTTTTCAAAACATTTTTATTAGTGGAGAACGCTGGACAGAGATCACACAAATAACATTAGTCATTCCAGACCCCAGCCTGTGTCTGACAGCTAAACTAAGCAGAGGATTGGAAGGGGGAGGCAGATCCAGGAGAAAACACTGTCTGTATGTGTCTTATTATCTATGTTACAGAGAGCATTGCTAAAGCATTACTAACGGACCATAAAGAGTTACATCAACAGGGGCAATAAATATTTATTGCGGCTCCCGGGCCCCTGACCTTTCACTAGATCAAAGCAACTGCCTCTGTTGCCTGGTGGATAATCTGGCTCTGATGGTAACGCCTATGCATAACGTTTTGCATGCGTTTTTAATTAATTTTTTATTAAAAAATAAAGCTCTCTGATGTGTTTGTCCGCTTCCTGTTGTCTTCCTAGTGATTTGCATAAATTTATATAAAAAAACGCATATGCGTTTTACATTAGCGAACCGCAAACTCATTAAAATGCATGCAAAAAGCATGAAAAATGCATCTGCATAAAAACGCAAACGCACAACGCTCAAAAATCGCAATAGAAAATCACAAATGCACCATCCAAAAACGCTACTTTTTCACGCTATGTCGTATCTGAACCCAGCTTGTACCCAATTAACTGTTATTTTGACTTTTGTTGAATTGTTTGTCAAAAAATGTTGTGATGGTTCAGTTCTGCAGTTCATACATTTATTACAAAACCAAATAAACATATAACGTATAAAAACAAATTGTGTACATTTATAATGATTTATAATGTAAGCCTTTCCAAAAACTCCCAAAACAACGTGACAAGATGGCAGCCCCATGATACAGAGACAACAGAAACCATAGCAAGGTGAGATGGGACTGTGCAATGATAAAATTATGTTCGTTTGATATGTGCAGTTGCAGTCAGAAGTTGACATACACTAATGCTGGGAACAAACAATGTTTTTTTTGCGGTCTATTCTCCATGCGATCTATTAACCATTCGATTCTCTGCTCGATTCTCTTATCTTCCACTCGTTTTTCTTATCTTTTTTCCATTCATTTCTATGAGAAATCGAGCGGAAAAGAATCGAGTCGAGAATCGGACATGGCGGAATTTTATCTATGGAAGGCATCTATCGGAACGATTCTCACGCGAAAACGAAACATGTGTTCCCAGCATTACGATGGCCAAACACCATACAATTAAAGAAATCCAATTCTACTCCAATTTGATAAATACTATCTTTTTTTTACTTTTTTTGAGATGGGACATGTTGGGAAATCCAGACCAATTTTATCAAGAATTGTACGGTGTGTGATGGATTGTGAAATTGTATTCAACCAGAAAAAAATTGTTTGTAACTATTCAGTACATTCCATCTTTATTTATTCAATTTTTCTCTTCATTTTTCTAACCAACCAATTTTTTCGGCATTTACGATCTCAAAAATACATGTGTGGTACCTCAAAGATTGTGACCGAAACTTCTGATCAATCAAAAATTGGATCGGAATGCTTGAATCGAATCAAAATAAAGGTGGCCACACACCATACAAATTTTTAAATATATTTTCAATTCAAGAATTACAATCAATGTTTCTGATTGATTGTAACATTTAAAAATATGACCAACACACATATGCTCAATTTTTCCCCAATTATGAAAAAAAAGATGGAAAAATTGGTTGGGTCTGTACATTAAGTAATTGACAATCTAAAACACACCAAACAATTTTGATCGAAATTGATCAGAAAAATCCAACACTACCAAAGCTTCTTTTTTCAAATAAAAAATGGGAAATTCGATCGGATTTCACAAATGAATGAAAAAAAAGTTTGGATTTTTCAGGGCAACCGATTGTAATTATCGAATTGGTGTAAAATTGGATCTTTTAATTGTATGGTGTGTGGCCACCTTGCTGTTAGTTTTAACTGAAAGGACAATTGATGTGCATTCCTGTGTCCATGTTTCCCTATGGCCTCTTTTACACTATGTAACGATCGGTGTAACACAGAGAGGGTCTGATTACCGGTGAACTGCAGTCTCACCAGGAATACTGAATATACCCGATTATTGGTGATCTGCAGTATCACCGATAATCAGATATATCTACTAACCTCTGGACACCAGGGAGAACAAGTGAGTGTTTATGCAACAGTATACTTTGAGCACTTCTCCAGAAGTGGGTTCCTTCCTATGGCCTAGACTCTCCAGGAGGGAGGGGCTAGGCTGAGGGTAGGAAGTTCAGAGCTTGAGTGACACCCAAGAGGGAGGGTGTCACTAACAGGTCTGGGAACTGCCTCTAACAGTAAGGCCAGTTCTCAAGGTCGGCAAGCCAGGTCGTTAACACACAGACAGATAAAGTACAGAATCAGGATGCAAATACAGAGTCAGGAATGAGCAGAGTTTGGCAACAGGATATCAGAAATAGCAAGGTACAAGATCAGAGTTCAGAGGGATCGTCAGACAGGCGGAAGGTCATAACAAATAATACAATGCAATGTTCCTAATGCTAAGGTGTGAACGCCTTGATGTCAACACCTTTGGAAACTATGCTAGAACACAGATACAAACAAGGTCTGAGTGCTACCACGTTGTGATCGCAACGGCAGACAACCAGAGAATGCCCAGCACCCAGTATATATAGTAAGGTGCTCTCCGGCGCCTCCTCTAAGTGCTGGACCAATGGCAAGTGGTGAAATTGTCAGCTGACCAGCCTGGTCAGCTGACCCTTTTCTGGCTGTCATATAAGCTCTGCCTCTCAGCGCGCGCGCGCGTCCTTCTGAATCTGTGTGGACTAGCAGTCCCAGCCACACCAGACCTGTCTTGCAATGTAATCCCTGATTCAAGCGCGGGGACCGCCGCCTCGCTCTCCAAGGGAGCGGCGGTTTCCCCGCGTCTGGCTGCACTGTCAGTCGCTCTGCTATCTGTGCAATCTGCCGCCTCCAACGCTGATTACGCCGCTCTGTCCATGTGGCATGCGGCGGTTTCTCCGCGTTGTGCCGCCATGTTGGACGCGGAAACAGCCGCCTCACTCTGAGCCCTTGCGGCGGCTTTTCCGCGTTTCCTCACACACTATACGCTGAAAAACTGAAGCTTTTTCACAATGCACTGCTTTGGAGAAAAGAAATGCAATGCATAACAACGCATTAAGTGTAAAAGGGCCCTTAGGGTCTAATCAAGATGCAGAGAGACCATGGATGGGGGTGGGGAGTTTTTTGAGAGTTAAGAGTAGTTTGAGGGCTTATAACACACCAGCGATTGTTCATATTCACTGTTTCTCACATAATACCTACTATGGCCTCGATTCATAAAAAGCAGTGCGATAAAAAAAAATCTTGGCGGGAAAATACCACACTCTGTATTTTCCCGGTCTGCGTGCTAACTCATAAAGATTTTCCCAGCTGCCGTTGAAGGTCGGTAAATTACCGCAGACCATTGAGCGGTAGAGTAGAGCAGTGTGGCGATATCGCTCTTTTGCCCTACACAGATGACTCACACAGACGGCTCTCTGCACAGATGACTCACACAGACAACTCGCACAGACTTTCCCAGCCTGCACAGATGACTCGCACAGACAACTCACACAGGCTTTCCCTGCCTGCACAGATGACTCGGACAGATGACTAGCAAATGGATCTCCACAATGGACTCAACCCTTCTTAAGATAAATATCCAATTTCTTTTATTGCATTTCTATGTGGATGCAGCATACAAATAGCACAATGTTTCGGGCCGTCCGCCCTTTCTCAAGTGCTCACACATACTTTCCCTGCCTGCACATATGACTCGCACAGATGACTCGCACAGGCTTTCCCTGCCTGCACATATGACTCGGACAGATGACTCACACAGACTTTCCCTGCCTGCACAGATGACTCGTACAGATGACTCACACAGACGGCTCTCTGCACAGATGACTTGCACAGACTTTGGCTCCCTGCACTTTGCATTGTTAACACCTCACCAGAGGTGTCCATAACTTGTTAACCTACCCAGCGTTCAATTTCCCCAGGATTTCTGTGCAAACAGTGATAAAATTTATTTGTAAAACTTTTTTTTCCCTGTAACTTGCCAAAATGTGTCAAGCAAGGGTCTAGTATACAGTGCAGGAGAGTATTGATGTGTGTGCACGTTTATACTGTTCACAGCATGTTTTTTTGAATGGACATTTCTGTCCATACCGCTAGGGAGGTTAAGACCTTACTAGAGGTGTCGGTAACTATCGTCAGGCTTACCGCTTGTTGAAGGGTTTATGAATTGACATTTGCTGACAATTTACTGACATGTGTTGGAGGTAACTACAGCCAAGTCGGTAATTTATCTCCCTGGTCAGTAATGTCAGCTTTTCATGTGGTAACAGCCTTTATGAATTGACACATTGCTAAGTGGTCGGTAAAGTGTGCTGTTTTCAGCATTACCGCATGCGGTAATGCTTTATGAATTGAGGCTTATGTAAGGTGTTTGGCTAATTCATAGCGGCAGCAATGACAAACTTGAAGCATACTAAGCTATGTAAGGTTGTAAGATTGAAAACTGAATAAAACATTCTGAAAAAAAACACATTAAGGCCCGGAACCCACTACAAATCGCAAATCGCTAGCCTTTTTAATTAGCATTTTGTAAGCGATTTTATGAACGTTTTCCAGCGCTTCTGGGAGCGATTTTATAAAGTGTAAGCTTTTTGCCAGCGATTGTGTAGCGATTTGCGATTAGCGATTTTAATTCTGATTGGTCCTTTTAATGTATCATAATTTTTTTACAGTTTGCAGCAATTTAAAATCGCACTCAAATCACTATGTGTACCGATTCATGAAAATAATAATAAATGTAACCAATTCGACAGTAGTGATTGCGATTAGCAAAATCGCAATCGCAGGGCATGCAGCATTTTGGGAGCGTTTGCGCTTCAATGTAATATATTGAAGTGGTGGCAATTGCTCCCAAAATACTGCTAATCGCAATTGCTACTGTCGAATTGGTTACATTTATTTACATTGGCAGAGCGTTTAGGGAAATCACTAGCACTCCCTAAATGCTAAAAAAATAATGCTCTATTGGTTTCCAGCCTTTAGGCCTCTTTCACAGTGTGACGTTAAAGTCACACGTTATAAAATGTTTTAACGTGGACTAACGCACAGCAATACTAGCTCTGTGCAACATTCACAGTGCACACGTTGCGTTTGTGTGTAACGTGTAGCATTATTAGAAGGTGCTGCATGCTGTGTTTTATATACATTATTAGCTACGGTGGACTGTTTGCACATGCTCAGTACTAAATTGGAAGCATACTTTTCATTGCTTGCATGCTCTACTGTATGCAACAATAACGTGCATTAAGTTGCGTTACAAGATTTTAGGGACGTTGCGTTGTAGGCTTGCAGTGCGACTTTAAAGAGAATCTGTACTCTAATATTCTTACAATAAAAAGCATACCATTCTATTCCTTATTTTCTCCTGTGCCCCTCTGTGCTGTTTCTGCCACTCTCTGCTGCAATCCTGGCTTGTAATTAACAGTTTTAGGCAATGTTTACAAACAAACTAACCAGCTTCTAATAGGCTCAGCTAAGCATAGTGTGTGAGTATGCAGGGGGCCTGCAGAGGGTGTGTATCACTTCTACCAATCACAAGCAGCCCTGCACATTCCACACAATCAAAGCCTTAGCCCGACAAACAGGACAGAGGAAAGATACATTGATTTATTACAGAGACAGTGTAATTAGGAAGAGCTGCAGTAAGCCCCAGCACATTAGAACAGGCATAGGAACTCATAGGATAGAAGAACTAAGGCTGAAAAAATTGTTACAGAGTCTCTTTAACGTCGCATCACAACATCCCACTGTGAAATAGGCCTTAATGTAAAAGGGCCCTTAGGACAAAATCTTTAAAATTCACTTTATAAGCACTCAACAAATGTTATACAAAAAAAAAATGGCATAAGATTTTAACATTTTAAACATTGTACAGAGCAAAAGTATTTTTTCCAGCAATGTTCACAAAAACATTGTTTTTTCTTCTGATTGACTATCCCACTATCTCAGTGGGTCACAAACCTTATATTATACCAAATTCATATTCGGTAATTTGCCTTTAAATTGTTTAACTTGAGGTAAATGTTTTGGGAAGCTTTTCACAAACTTCATATAATAAATTACTACAATGTTTGCCCAGTCCTCCAGACAGAACTGGTATAACTGGGAAAGGTCTATAGGCCTCCTTGCTCACATACACTCTTTCAGTTGTACCCAAAAAGGTTTAACTCGAATTGAGATCAGGGCTATATGATGGTCACTCCAATATCTTGGCCTTGTCATTCTTCACCTTTTATTGTTTGTCACATGATGATAAATGGCGCTCACATCATAGAGATGGTGCATCTAGGAGGAGATGAAGATTGTTACATAGTTATTTTGGCTAAAAAAAAAAGACATTTGCCTATCAAGTCCATTCAGAAAAAAAATCAAATAAAAAAATAAATAAGTAAGCATTAGGTACCTTCCTCTCCTGCACCTGCACCTTCACAAATCTCAATTGATCCAGGGAAATGCAAAATATAACCCTTACAAGGTTTGGGCCAATTAACCTTTAAGGGGAAAAATTCCTTCCTGTCTCCAGGTGGCAGTCAGATAAAATCCCTGCATCAACTTGCTGGGAATTAACCCCCCTGGGACCGCCTAACGCCGATGGGCGTGGCGGCAGCCCCAAGACCACCTAACGCCGATGGGCATCAAGTCCTGGGGCTGGGATTTGCAGAAGATCGCGCGCATGCTGCGTGCGCATCTCCTGTTTGGGGGGCGGATCTCCGCCCCGCCTTCAGTCTCCGAGCGGTTATTGACTGTTTTCACTAAGTACAGCGCTGCGATCAGCTGCAGCGCTGTACTGGGGACAGCCGTGTGACACGGGGGGACAAGAGAGGAAAAGGCTCTCATAGGCAGAAGCCTATGACAGCTGATCGCCAGGATTGGCCGGCTGGGGGAGGGGTTTGTTTAAAAAAAAGGCAAATAGTAAAAAAAGACACAAAAACACTTAAATAAATGTTTATTTAAAAATAAATAAACAACTGGGGGGCGATCAGACCCCACCAACAGAGAGCTCTGTTGGTGGGGGGAAAAGGGGGGGGGATCACTCGTGTGCTGTGTTGTGCGGCCCTGCCTTAAAGCTGCAGTGGCCATTTTATTAAAAATGTGCCTGGTCTTTAGGGGGTTTACCACTGTGGTCCTCAAATTGTTAACTAGTACTGGGGGAATTATAGCCTTCGTAGAAGCGCAAATGCGCGAAACGACCGTAAGGCTCTTCACCCTCTGCACCCACCGCACCATTTACAGTCATCCATGATATGTGTTTTCCACTTTTTGTATGGACATTTTTGTATTGTACTTCGCAATGGTTTTTAAATAAAGTGTATGACAGCAGTGTCGGCGCTCTCCTCCTTCTCTACGGAATTATAGTTACCTATACTAAAGAGAATTATGGCTACATTTACTGGGAGTAATTATGGCTACCTATGCTGAGAGCATTATGGCTACTCACACTTGGATAAATAATGGCTTCCAAAACTGAAGGGATACTTGGTTAACTATACTTGGGGCATAACTACTACTTTTCCAGGGGGTATTACGGCTCTATATACTGGGGGCATTATGGCTACCTGTACTGGTGGGAATTATGGGTAGCTATACTGAGGGGACATTATGGCTATGTTTACTGGAGCCATCATTGATATCTACACTGGGGGAATACATTATGGCTACCTATACTTGGGGAGAATTATAGCGATCTATGCTGGAGGTATTATGGCTACCTACATGAGGGGGGTGAGGGGGGGAATTTATGGCTACCTATACTGTGGAGACACTTGACTACATATACTAGGGGGAATATGACTATTCATACTGAGGGTCATCACCTATACTGATATCTGGTGGCATATGGCTACTTAATTATTTTATCTATGGGAACATGGCTACTTATTTACTTTATTGTTTTATCTTGAGACATCTGGATATTGAATTATTTTATCTTGAAGCACTTGACTACTTAATTAATTTATTTGTATGCTCTGGTGCATGTGGATGGGGGGAGTTTACAATCTGAACCCAATCATAGTCTAAGGCCATTTTTTAATAGTATGTTTTAGGGATATGAAAGGAAGTTATAATTATCACATGTACAGGTGTCATTAGGGAGGGGGAGGTCAGTTGGTGAAAGTGAGCCTTGGTTGGTGAAAACTGAAAAGTATAAATGCAGCCCTGTTTGTAGTGATGCAGCTTAGGGAATCTTATCTTCGGATTCTCTGGAACATTGTCAGTTGTATTGTTACTGGGTAAAAAATCATTTCATTTTTATAAAAAAAATGTGTTGCTACACTTTTTTCTAAAGAAGATGCTTTTGCATACATACTGGAATTTATGTAACGGCTAGCTATTGTATCCAGTATTTTAAACCAAGTATTGCTCTGCTTCTCAAATTAATAATGGTCATTTTTCTAACCAATTCAGTGTACGGCCCAGAAAGGAGAGACTCAAGGCTCCTTCCCTGGGGAAACACAATTAACAAGAAGATAAAAAGCCCCACCCTCCTTCCTTCAGTATCTTGTGTTTCTGGCCAACCGTGGACACAGTTAGCAGAAGATAACATTAAAAAAAAAAGAAAGCAATGTTGGTGGCATGACATGCTATGCAGGTACTGTTTTTATGGATGTCTCTCCTTTCTTGGCCTGTGATCAGGTACTGGGAAGATTATGTTACCTACAGTTAGCAGGTCATGTCGTTCTTGGTGCTCCAAGCGTGCGCTGCATGGCGGTGAGCAGTGCAGTGATGAGAGCGGAACCCTTCCTTGTGGTAACTGGCGTGTTTGCCTATTTTCGGCAGTTCTCGGGAGAAGTTTGCAGGCTGATGTCCGGGGATGCCGAGGCGCAAGGGTAGTGACGTAGCGATGTGCGCATGCGCAATGACATCATTTATACTTCGCGAGGGGCCGAAGTGGCTGATCAAGCGGCACTTATCTATCCTTGTAGGATAATGCCGAGATCAGCGTGCACAGGAACCAGCACGAGAGGAAGGCATTTAAGGTGATGCTTCCGGCAGCTTTATTTGCTGTAGCAATGGAGCTGGATGAGACACTGGTAGGACAATCTACAGAGTCAAGTGCTGCGGCGAGTAATCCTCCATCGGGCAGCTCAAGCCTGGTAACATATATATTGTCACTGTTTATTGATTGGGGGTGTGACAGTATAGGACTAAGCAGGCAGATTATTGATACTTAGTAGACTTTCCTTGTCTGTTTCTTCTGATACTAAGGGTGACAAAGCAAAGAGCAAGAAATGCCAAAATTGTTTTGCAAAGCTAGATATATCATGGCCAAAGAATCTATGCCTTAAATGTTCAGATAAGATTATGTCTCCATATGAATCCATCAATATGGTAAAAGATTTCATGGAGGCTATGAAGCAGGAGATTCGAGGGGCCTTACGTGAACTCAAGGAGGGACAGGTTAAAAAGGGGTGTCAGGAAGACAGATGCTCTCTCTCAGAACAACCTGGCTGGTCCATCCAAAGTAAATTTATTCCCCACACCCATAAATATGGAAGAAGAGGAGGAGGAGGAAGAAGAAGAGGAAAAAGCTATAGAATCAATAGAATAGGCAGAGGTTCCCTCAGGAGAAGATTCTGAGCCTGATAATATTAAATTTAAAACCCCAACGTTCCTGTTCCTTGCAGAGGAAACACAGGAGTTACTAAAAGCAGTTTAATCAACCGAGGAAATTGAAGAGGAAATATCTCAGTCTTCAGTACAGGATAAAGTTTATGGGGGGTCTGGTACATCAACAAAGTAGATCATTTCCAGTGCACCAAGTTTTAAAAGACATTATTGTAGCCCAATGAAAAGATCCTCAAAGAAGATTATTTGTGCCAAAATCTGCAAAGCATAAATTCCCTTTTAAAGATAAAGATCTAAATAAATTGATGAAATAGTCCAAATAAATTAGCTTCACTAGATAAATTTTCAAAACAATCAGACTTATCTTTTGAGGACGCAGGTTCTCTGCGAGATCCAATGGATAAAAAGATTGAACTTTTAATTAAAAAAGCTTGGGAGTCGGCAGCATTTGGCTTTAAGACAAATTTGTCGGCTACCTACATTTGCAGACATTTGAAGATTTGGATAGAAAATATGGTAGAAAAGATGGTATCAGGAGAACCATTATCTTCATATTCAGCTTCCATTCCAGTAGTACTTAAAGCCATAGCTTTTCTGGCAGATGCTACGGCGGAGTCAATTAGAATCACAGCCCGTACTACTGCATTATTGAATTCAGCTCGTAGGGCAGTATGGTTAAACACTTGGGAAGGAGACTTAACATCCAAAAATAAACTTTGTGCCCTTCCTTTTGAGAGAGGCCTGCTGTTCCGGCCTGAATTAGAAAATGTGTTGAAAAGGTCTGCTGAAAAAGGAAAACAGTTCCCAAATAAAAAGAAAAAGCCTTTTGCACAAAAAGAGAGGTAAGGAACACGATAAAAGTTCAGCTTTTCAAAGAAGATGGTTTCCCAAAGGAAAGGGTAGAGGAGGATTTGTGCTCGGAAAATCCGAGAACTCTAAAGAAGCCAAATTACTCGGTGGTGGGAGGGAGACTGAGATTTTTTCTGGAGGAATGGGAAAAAATAAACCCAGATATTTTTGTTTTGAACATTGTAAAGGAAGGCTACCGCCTAGAGTTTTCTGTTGTACCTCCAGACAAGTTTTTTCTCAACTCCCTCCCAAAAGACATGGAAAAGGCAATAGGGCTGAGAGCAATGATCTCTTCCCTATTGTCAAGAAAAGTAATAACACCTGTGCCAGAAAAGGAAAAGAAGCAAGGGTTCTATTCCCATGTGTTTTTGATACAAAAGCCAACAGGCAAATTTCGGTTCATTTTGAATCTAAAAAAACTGAATCCATTTTTAAAATGCAAAAGATTCCGGATGGAGAGCATATACTCAGTGCATCAACTTTTGAGCAAGGTGGACTTCTTGTAAATCTAGACTTGCAAGCTGCCTACCTCCATGTACCGATTTGGGAAAAGCATCAGAAATATTTAAGATTTGCAGTAAAAACAGAAACTCAAATTTTGCATTTTCGGTTTGTGGCTCTGCCATTTGGCATAGCTTCAGCACCCAGAATATTTACAAAGATAGTGTCAGAGATAATGAGACCTCTAAGACTACAGGGAATTTTGATTATACCTTACCCAGAATCCTATTTGTGAGAAAATCTGTATTACAATTTGTTTGTGTAATATTTTTTCTGACTGCGCATGAATTAGTAGATCTACTAATTCATGCGCAGTCTATTAGAACAACACAAACAAATTGTAATACAGACTTTCTCACAAATAGGATGGATAATAAATGAGAAATCAAATCTAATTCCAGCTCATGAGGTGGTATTTATAGGTTATCAGATAGATTCACGACAATGCAAAATATTTCTACCCTAAGAGAAAAGGCAGAGACTGAAGGAAGCGGTAGTACAATTGACTCTTCAGTCAGAAATTTCAATACGACAGGTCATGAGAGTAGTGGGGTTCATGACGTCAGCTATACCAGCAGTGACTTGGGCACAACTCCACTGCAGGAAACTTCAGAATTTCCTACTGGACAGTTGGGATAAGATGCAAAGATCTCTGGACAAACAAATAATCATTCCTCCAGAAAGAAAGGAATCGCTACAATGGTGGTTAAACGACAGCAATCTAGAAAGAGGCAGACTATGGTCTCAACAAAAGTTCGTGACAATTATGACGGATGCAAGCAGCAGAGGATGGGGGGTGGTTTGCAAATCCCATCACATACAGGGTCTATGGGACGAAAACGAGCAGGAGCAGTCATCCAATGCAAAAGAGCTAAAAGCAGTGGGTCTCGCTCTAAAGACTTTTCAGCACCAAATCAAAACAAAGATATGTTAATACTATCAGACAACATCACGACAGTGTCATACCTAAAGAAATAGGGAGGGACAAGAGTCCAAAAGCTGTTGTCAATTAGTCTGGAAATATTAGAATGGGCAGAGAAGGAAGTGAGATTGATAGCAGCTACTCACCTCAAAGGCAGCCTAAATGTAAAAGAAGATTACCTAAGCAGAAATTCGATGGATTCAGCAGAGTGAAGTCTAACAAAATTCCAAAGTTCATCACACTCAAAAGATGGGTTTTTTTTAACCAAAGTTCTCTTATTTATTCTTCATATAATATTCCTTCAAACCCCGTCTTTTGAGTGTGATGAACTTTGAAATTTTGTATATTTAGGGGTGGAGCCATACTATCTTTTTATTGTGTCAGTGTTTTTAGAGTGAAGTCTAAACCAGGAGATCTTCGAGGAAATAGTAAGGAGATGGACAAAGCCAGAGGTAGATCTGTTTGCATCTCCAAAAAACAGAAAGTTGAAAAAATTAATGTCGCTGTACAAGAACAACGAAGCGATAGCAATAGATGCACTATGTCAAGCTTGGCCTTACCAGACGGTGTACGTATTCCCGCCAATTCAGTTGATAGCAAAAACAAGCAGAAAGTGGGATCAGGAACAGGCAGACATGATCCTCATAGCACTCTGGTGGCCCAAAAGGGTGTGGTTCACACAGCTGTAGGAAAGAGCAGGGTGACTGTTCTGGAGACTACCAGACAGGGAAGACATTCTTTGTCAAGGTCCCATATACCATCCAAGTCCCAAAATGTTCAATTACACAGCCTGGTTTCTGAGGAAGATGTTCTAAGATCTAAAGGATCATCAAAAAAAAGTCATACACACTTATTGAAATGTAGAAAGCCGGTAACACAGAAAATTCAAGGTAAGATGTGGAAAGCATACGTAGCCTGGTGTGCAAAGGAAAAGAGACATTCAAATACTATCCAGACATTCTAGATTTTTTGCAGAGAGGAGTGGATATGGGCTTTCAGTGAGCACGTTAAGGGTTTAATGTACGGCTCTTTCAGTTTTTTGGGATAGACCTTTGGCAAAGGAAACCTTAATAAAAAAAATTTTGAAAGCAATAGAAAGATCAAAACTTGTAAAAGCAAAGATAGCTCCGGAATGGGATCTCCCATTGGTTCTGCAGATGTTAATGCAAGTTGCAACATCCATATGAACCTCTGGAAGAATTGTAGATTGAGAAATTAACTTAAAATCCTTGTTTCTAACAGCAATTACGTCAGTAAAGAGAGTGAGTGACTTACAGGCATTCTCGATGAAAGAGCCTTTTCTCACGATCTTTCTGGATAAAATTGTTCTTACACCAGACCCAAATTATCTTCCAATGGTGGTAGCAGAGTTTCACAGAACGCAGCAGGTAATATTGCCCTGTTTTTGCCAAAACCCAACCAACAACAAAGAGAAAAAACATAATAATATGGATGTTAGAAGAACAATGATGCAATATTTGAAAAAAACAAAGGAATTTTGACGTTTAAGTCATTTGTTTGTTATACAGTATATTCAGGACCAAACAAAGGATCACAGGATCTCCAAAACTACCTTAGCAAGGTGGATAAAGAATGTTATAGCAGAGGCCTATAAATTGAAAGGTAAAGAGGTACCCAGCACTTTAACAGCACATTCTTTAAGGGCAATGGCAGCTTCATGGGCAGAAAAAGCAGGAGCATCATTGGAGCATATATGCCAAGCAGCCACTTGGAAAACACAGACAACGATTATGAAGCATTATCGAATAGATGTCAGGGCAGGATATGGTGTTTGGCCGCAAAGTTTTGCAGGAAGCAGTCCCTCCCTGATGAGATTACTAGCCTGTCTCTCCTTTCTGGGCCGTACACTGAATTAGTTAGAGAAAGTTCAGTTTAGACTTACTGGTAATGATGTTTCTAACCAGTTCATTGTACGGCGTACATCATCCCTGCCTATCCTATCCTTCTAATCTTTTTTCATTCTTGATCACACTTGGGTGTGGTGAAGAGGTCAGTTAGCAGTTAGAGGTCATGAGTGGTGTCTGAAGGGCCTTATTTCTTGTTAAGATACTGAAGGAAGGAGGGTGGCGTGGGGCTTTTAATCTGCTTGTTAATCGTGTTTCCCCAGGGGGAGAAGCCTGGAGTCTCTCCTTTCTGGGCCGTACATTGAACTGGTTAGAAACATCATTATTGGTGCGTCTAAACAGAACTATTTGGCCTGGCCTGCATATTTGACGTCTAGGCACAGCATCATTCACTTTAGCCTAAAGCAGATGAAACTGTAAAAATATTTCTTAGGAAGGGCATGACGCACAAGAAAGAAAGGCAAACCAGATCTTTCAAATTCTTTTAATTAAAAATAATTTGGCAAAAGCATGGGCTTTCTGCAATCAAAGATGATGATGATGATGATAATTATGAAATTATTCTCATTATCTTTTATTTATAATGTACCAGCATATCTAGCAAAGCTGTACCATAAATATGAGGTGTTAATTACAAATATGCATATGTTCCTAGTAAAAAATGTTCCTAAATACATCAGATAGATCAGAAAATCTATCTGATGATCTATCTGCTGCTAATCTAACAAGTGTATGGCCACCTTAAGAAGCACAAACTATAACCCAGGAGAATAATTACCATACCCAAGAAGTGGGTACAGAATTAGATGTCCAGATTTCTGAGACAGAATTATACATACAGGCTATTCTCAGCTCTGCAGAAGGTAAACACCCGGGCCCTGGATAGGTTCGCAGGAAATTCTACAAATACTTTTTTAAAGATTTGGCACCCCTTTCTGTACAACAAGAAATGTAAATAGGGACAAGGTCATTTTTTCAAACACTATAAATAAAGCTAATATCTCTGCGATCCCCAAAGAAGGGAAAGCTACACCAGATTGCTGTAATTTTTACCACATTTTTGTTATTAACTAATATGTAAATGTTGTAAAAAATGGATAGAAAAAAAAACCAGTGTAATCAATATTAGGTAAACAACAAACAGATTTTAGAAGAGGCAGACATATGCAAGATAAAAGCACTTATTCAATTCACAGAGTAATTTCTTGCTTGCTGGTGGCTTACAATGCATTCAGTTGATAAGATGTGAAAATATCACCTAGGAGAAAACTCAGGATAAACAGTGAATGGAATAAGGGCCATTGGCCCATGTACAGTTCACTTTTTCTCCTGAGTTTTCTCCTAGGAGATAACTTTTCATCTTTTGTTTAGACTAACTTTTCAGCACTCGGCAATTGAAAAAGTACCAAAAAACGAGGTGAAAATATAGTATTAATTTTTTTTTTTTTAATTTCAAAAGGTTTTTATTGGAACCAAATAGCAAGTGAACATAGTATTACAACAGTATTATTGATCAAGGGGTGGTCAGCGGTACATTCTTTTGCAGAGAAAAAATTGAACAGCAAACATCCACTAAGGAAAATACATACTAATCAACTTATCATTGATTTTTAAACTGCACATTCTAATATTCAAACATAAAGTGAAAACAGTATGAATAAATTCTAATTTCCCTCTTGATGATAGAAAAACACTATGTTAGGGTCATTGATTTAAGATACTTCCTTTGGTTCCTTTTTTCCTCCCCCCCTCCCCCACCCCCTTTTTTTAAGCTCCCCCACCCCCCTTTTTTTAAGCTCCCCCACCCACTTCCCTTTCCCCCCTTCCCCCTCCCCTTTCGCTGCTCCTTTCAAAATCCCCCACAGAGGTATCGATTGTCTTGTAACTTAGATATAAGGGCCGATTAATTATCAAAGGTCTGTCAACGACCGACTTATGAAGTTTAGCAAATGTGGGAACACCAAATAACTATATGCTATTAAAACATCAATTTTCCTTCTGCTGACTCTTGGTATATGCGCCATAAAAGCCAGGAGTTTGCATGTGAAAGGGGTCTATTAGATGACTCCTGAGCATACTTCTCCATTTGTTCAATATAACTCATTTCTTTTTCCCAGTCTTTTATGGTGGGAGTAACTGTGGATTTCCAAAATTTCGGTATGACTAGCCGAGCTGCCGTCAAAAAGTGACGCAGAAGGGATTTTTTATATTTTTTAATTGGCATTGGTAACATTAGAAGTAGCATCGACTCAGGTGAATCATCCAATGTATATCCCAGACAGTCTAAAGTTATTCTACATATCTTGGCCCAGAAGGGTCAAATCAATACACAAGAGTGCCATATATGTACCATAGTGCCAACCTCCATCTTGACATCTCCAACAAAGTGGTGTGATATCTGGACATATTTTGTGCATGACTTGCGGGGTTTTGTTAAATGCATTTTCCTTGCCCCTACCCGAAATAGAAGCCTTGGTGGTGAATTGAAATGCTTTGTCCCACATTTTATCAGGAAATTCTTTATTCAATTCGGTATGCCATCTGGATATGTATGTAGGTCTAGTATCATAGATAACTCCTAACAGTAACTGATAGTATAAAGATATTGCCTTCTTGTCTGGTGGGTTAATAAACACCTGAGTCTCAAAATCTGTCAGATCTCTAGTCTCATATCCCCCCTTTAGACATTGCCTAAGGAAATGAGATAACTGGAAATATTCATAAAGTGGAAGGGAGTCACATTCTCCTAATGATATCAAATCTTGTCTGGTAGGTATGAATCCATTAATTAGTAAATTTTTAATTTTGAGAGTGGGGCCTAGCCTTTGTCTAATTATGAAAGAATGACTAAATCCCGGTTGGAATAAGTAGTTGTTCCACACAGGGGTTATGGGGCTAAGATATGTAGACACTCTGTGCAAGCAAATGAGATTATCCCATAATGATAGTGTTGTCTGTGTAATTGACGGCCAGTTCCTGACTATTAATTTCCTTTCTGTTTTATTTATTCATACCGCTGATCTAAGGCCCTTCTGTACAAGTTCATTTTCTATAAGCACCCATTGTTTAGTCCCAATTTCCCAATCTTTGATTCTAGTCAAATGAGTAGCTAGTTGATATAGTTTAGGGTTGGGAAGTGCCAACCCCCCACTTTCCTTTCGTTTATATAAGGTTTTAATAGCAACTCTAGGGCGGCGGCCTTTCCATATAAATGTGGACCATAGAGCAGTTACCTGTTTAAAAAATGTCCCCGGAATACGTATAGGCAATGTCTGGAGGGGGTACAGAAGTCGGGGCATAAGATTCATTTTTATGATGTTTATGCGTCCTGTCCACGAATGCAGGGCACCCTCCCATCTCTGCAGATCTATTATAAACTTCATAAGTGTTTGAAAGTTTTCTTGGAATAATTTGGAATGATCTTTGGTGAGTTTTAACCCCAGGTAAGTAATGTAGTCCTCTTTCCATTTGAAGGGAAAGGATTTTTGAAGCCTAATACTGGTTGATTCATTGATAGAGATATTAAAGAGACACTGAAGCGAAAAAAAAAATATGATATTATGATTTGTATGTGTAGTACAGCTAAGAAATAAAACATTAAGATCAGATACATCAGTCTAATTGTTTCCAGTACAGGAAGAGTTAAGAAACTCCAGTTGTTATCTCTATGCAAACAAGCCATTAAGCTCTACGACTTTCAAAGTCGTGGAGAGGGCTGTTATCTGACTTTTATTATCTCAACTGTTCCTGGACTATTTACTTTTCCTCTGGCAGAGGAGAGGTCATTAGTTCACAGACTGCTCTGAAAGAATCATTTTGAATGCTGAGTGTTGTGTAATCTGCACATATTATAGAATGATGCAATGTTAGAAAAAACACTATATACCTGAAAATAAAAATATGAGAATATTTTCTTTGCTGCTAATCTTCTAGTAATTATTCATAGTACACAACCAATTCACTATATCATATATTTTTTTTCGCTTCAGTGTCTCTTTAAGGATCTCACTTTTGGTGGCCTTGATCTTAAAATTGCTATACTCTCCAAATTCCTTCATAACTGCCAAGGCATTAGGGAGAGAAACAGATGGTTGGTAATGTACAACAGGAGATCGTCTGCGAAAATAGAGAGCTTGTATTGTACATCACCAACCCTAATACACTGGATATCTGTATTATTCCTCAGTGCTATGGCCAGATGCTCCATTGAAAGGATATAAAGCAGGGGGGACAGCGGGCAGCCTTGGCGGGTACCATTTTGGATTGTAACAGGATCGGAGAGCAGACCATTGATTTTGAGTTGGGCCGATGGCTTATCATAGAGTGCGAATATGCTATCAGAGAACCTAAGACCCGGAGAAAGACCCATTTGTGCTAAAGAACTTTTCAGAAAGCGCCAGGAAAGCCTGTCAAAGGCCTTCTCTGCATCGACTGATAATAAAAGGGCTGCTACCTGCGACCTTTTAGCAAAATTGGATAGTAGCAGGGTTTTAATTGTGTTGTCCCTAGCTTCTCTCCCAGGGACAAATCCTACCTGATCAAGGTGGATTACTTCTGGGATAATCACCATAAGTCTTGTAGCTAAAATTTTTGCAAACATTTTTAGATCTACATTAATTAATGAGATTGGCCTATAATTAGTATTGAGTTAGGCATCTTTTACGGGTTTTAGGATGACCGAGATATGTGCTAATTTAGCCTCCGAGGGCAGTGGAGTGTCCGGTCCAATATGATTGAATGCTGCTACAAAAAGTAGCATAAGGCTGTTCTTATATTTTTTAAAGTATTCGACAGAAAATCCGTCTGGACCTGCTGCTTTTCCCGTTTTCAGGGCCCCAACAGCTATCAAAAATTCGTCATTAGATATGGGAGTATTAAGGGTATCAATCTGTTCTTGTGAGAGAGATGGTAATTTATGTTTAGTTAAATATTCTCTAAAGAGATCGTCTGATATCTCTTTATTTGGCAGGTTGTATAAATCTGAGTAATATTCATGGAAGACCTTAGCTATCTTTTCCGAGGCATACACTTTGTTTTTATTTTTATCCAACACAGATGGGATATAAGTTGAGGCACGTTTTATTCTAAGGGATCTTGCCAGCATCCTGCCACATTTATTAGCGTGTTCATAAATGAGTCCTTTATATCTCATCAAATTATCTAACCGAGCAAGCTCTAATATTTGTTTTAGTTTATTACGGGGCTCTTGTAATTCTGAGAGAAGTTGTGGGTTAAGAGATTGCTTATGTGATTGCTCCAGTCTATGGATTTCTGTTAGAAGAAATTTAATACCAGCTGCTTTCTCTTTCTTCCTTTTAGCCCCCTGTTGAATAAATACACCTCTCAAAACACATTTGTGGGCGAACCATTGCGAGATTGGAGAAACATCTGGGCTTTGAACATTATGGTCTAGATAGTTCTGTATGGCTTGCGAGATACATGGCTCAATTTCTGGATCATGCAACAAGGAATTATTTAGTTTCCAATTGAAACCTTTCGGTGGGGATCCAGGGATTCTAAATTTCAAAAAAACAGGTGAATGGTCAGACCATATTTGATTACCTATATGAGAGGTAGCATTCCACGAGAGCAGAGTGTGGGAGATTAAAAACATGTCAATACGGCTATAGCATTTATGAGGATTCGAGTAAAAGATATAGTCCTTGGTATTAGGGTGGGCAATTCTCCATATGTCTACTAGCTGTTGTTCAAATAACCTTCTTTTGAGGCTTTTAATTTTCCTATAGGAAATACTAGAGGCACCTCTGGAGTTATCCAGGGCAGGGTTAAGCGTTAAGTTTATGTCTCCTCCCATTATTACCTTCCCTTGACTAAATACTTCCAACTGATTTAAGATTAAGCATAAAGACTGTATTTGGTCTACATTAGGGAGGTATACATTGGCTAGTGTTAAAAGTACTGCATTCAGGCGGATTTTAGCAAAAATAAATCGCCCCTGAGGGTCTACTTTGGTATCTAGTATTTCTACTGGACATGTTTTATGGAAAGCTATAGCAACTCCCCGGGTTTTACCCCCCTTGTAATTGCCAAGGATCCATTTATTATAGTAGCGATTATGTGAAAGGTCAGGAGCCTTGCCTTCTAAGAAGTGTGTTTCCTGTAGTAATATTATCTTAGCTCTTTCCTTGTGGCAACAATACAGAACGTGAGCTCGTTTAGATGGTTCATTCAGCCCGTTTACATTAATTGAACATAGTTTAACTGTCATTAAGATATATTAAAATATGCCCAACTGAAATTATGAGGATTTCTATGAAGGAGCAGCGAATCCCTTACCCAATACCCATTTAAAGCTATCCAGCTATAATCCCCCCTCCCCCAATCTCTCTGCAGGGTCATGAAGACACAACCAAACAGAGAGAGTGGCAAATCACCACTACGGTCTATATAACCACCAAGAGACCGCTTCCACTCACTTTGGGGAAATATGATTAGCGATGACCCAGCTCCTCCCCTCCCTCTCTCCCTCTCCCCACCCCAGCAACCAGCATATTGTACTTTAGTAAAGTGCAAAACAGTAACTAGAAATATAGAAAGGTACTTAAATGATTTTTGAAAATGCGGAGTTAAACGGCCACCACTACACATACCAAATAACTATATCAGTCATCTAATTTTCATCATTGTAAACAAAAGGTATTACCCTCAACCGACTCCATGGGAGAGCAGACACCTATAAACATAAGTTTGTTATTAGCTGCATAAAAAGCAAACCACTGAGTTCACTGCCTATTAATATAAGCAGATAGCATCTAGTCTTGCAGTTGGGGGCCACATATCCAAACAACAAACACAGGCCCTTTCACAAAAGAAAGAAAAAAAAATTAATTATTATTTATTATCTGCAGCAGCAAATGATTTAAGATTAACAGATCTGCAGCTGCTTAAAAAGAGAAATATTAAACTTGAGTAGAAAAGTGAGAACTTTATCGTCAGTCATCCTCCATGTTGTCTCTCTGACGTCTTCTAGAATTAGGAGTGCGTACTTTCTGCCACCTTTCACGCTGTGGTAAAGGTGTGACGGCTTTTTGTATAGGCCAGTCTGGTAGTTCAACCGTGTCGACCGAGAGAAATTTACAGACTTTGTCAAGATCTTGAGGAGTTTGGAAAGTAATTGATTCCCCATCTTTTTTAATTATAATGCGGAATGGGAAGCCCCATGCATATGTACCGTCTGCGTCCCGGATAGCGTCCAGCAGCGGTTTAACGGCTCTACGCAGCTGCAAGGTATATGTAGATAGGTCAGGGAAAAATAAAATATTAGCTCCATCAAAATCCAAGGATTTTTTAAGTCTGGCAGCAGACATGATTTCTTCCTTGACTGAGTATAGGTGGATACGACAGATCACGTCTCTAGGAACATTAGGCTTACCCGGACCAAAGGCTCTTTGGGCTCGGTCGATCGCCATGACGCAGTCATCATTTCTTTCCAGAAGCATCCTAAATATGCCTTGCAGTGACGGGATCAAATCCTCCTGCCCAGTGGCTTCTGGTATGCCTCTTACTCGTATATTGTTCCGCCTGCTGCGTTTTTCTAAGTCATCCATTTTAAACACGTGTTCATGCAGGGCTTTATCTTGTTCCTTGGATTTAGTGACCAGTGAGGATACTGTGGTTCTTAACTCTTCTTGCGCCTGCTCTAGAGCCTCCACCCTGCCTCCCACCTCGTTCAGGTCTGATCTCACCTCTGCGATGTCTCTCTTGTATGCTGATTCTATGCGCTGTGCAAAGGCCTCATAGTCTCTTTTGGATGGTATAGAATGTAGAAGGGTTTTGATATCAATCTCTTCCTCACCTTCAGAGCCTTCAGGCGATGAGCTTGTGCAGGTGAACTTGGAGGGCGGAGGGGAGCGATCTCTCTGTGAGTTGTAGGCCTCCGAGTGGGATGACGTCTTGGCGTCTGGGCCTTCGGTCTGCTTACTTGCGCGGGAACCCGTGCGGCGAAAATAGGATCCGATTTGCGAGCTGGAGGGCTCTTCCGTTCTCTTATCTTTCTTGCCTTTACCACCCATGGTGGCTGGGACTAGCTGGTAGGTGCTGGTAGAGCTGGGAAGTGGGGTATAGAGGCAGCGAGAGCGGAGCTTCTCCTACATGCGACCAGCCGCGGTCATTGCCAAGCCACGCCCCCAGTATTAAAAATTATTTTAAGTATTTTCTTGCTTAAAGCGGTTTAAAACTCTGACAAATTTTTTAACAAAAATGTGTTTTCCTACTTTTTATAAACCCTACAATTATCAAATTTGCTTTTGTGCACAAGTATTATTATTCATTTAGACATTATAACTTCCCAAAGTTCAGTTAATTTATTTTTAAAGCTGCTGGTGCATTTTATTCATAACTGTTGTGAATGCAGCCACCAGTGATTTCTGATCTGTGTTTCACCCCAGGACTCATCTGCTGAAGTCCTGCACAGACAGAGAATGTCTACTTAAATATATCTAGTAAAGAATGTGTACACAAGATAAGCTTAACAGCAGTTTGGATGTGGGTTCTCCCTGCAGAAGAAAGAGTCAGCCCTGTGATGTAACCCTTTGAATGCTGTTTTACTAAAAAAAAAAACCATTGTGTTAGTATATTATATGCTGTAAATAATCTTTTAGAGCAAAGCAGAAATTCTGGGTTATATTCTGCTTTAAAGCGGAATATAACCCTGCATTTCAACTTTGCTCTAAAACATTATTTACAGCATATTATATGCAACCAGCATTTTTTTTTTACTAGACGATGCATTAGAAGGGTTACACAGAGTTTTAAAGTTCCTGGAGATTTCTGCAGACGCATCCGAAGCTGAAATAGATACATTTTGTTTACATAAATGTATCTAAGTGTTGAATGTGACTCACTCTCTCTGACTGAGCTGGAGGACAGCCAAAGTGTGTAACATTCAACACTTAGATATATTTATGTAAACAAAATGTAACTATCTGAGCTTTGGATGCGTCTGCAGAAATCTCCAGGAACTTTAAAACTCTGTGTAACCCTTCCAATGCTGGTCTAGTGAAAAAAAAATGCTGGTTGCATATAATATACTGTAAATAATGTTTTAGAGCAAAGTTGAAATGCAGGGTTATATTCCGCTTTAATGGTGATTTAAAAGCCATTTTATTGAGTTTGAAAATATCACTTATGAGAAAACTCAGGAAAAAAGTAAATTGCATATGGGCCATTGTCTTTACAGCCATTCATTTTACTCATATCTTTAGGATGCAAAGGAATGCAGCGGTTCTGGTGACTTTACATGTTTAAACCACCAACTATCAAGAAAGTTATTCATCACCATGGAGCAATTTTGAATGGAAAATATAGTTATTCAAAACCATGGGGCAATTTAAAATGGAAAAAATAAAGGTACTCTATGCTAATCCAACTGCATTATGATCCAAGTAATAGCTATATCGCTGACAAATTTTCAATGACAAAAGGGGTGAAACAGGAATGCACATTTTTACCGCTGTTATTTAATTTAGGTCCCTAAATCAAAAGATCCAAGATGAGCCTGAAATCCAAGGTTTAAAAACAATAGAGGGAAACATTAAAGTACCTGCATATGCACATGGCATACTTAAGACTCTAACCAACATTGTGAGATGTTAAAAATATTAGCAGATTTCAATCAGTGTTCTAACTTTTTAAACCATGTAAAAACTTTAACATTTGATCTTGGAAGCCTGTAAAACTTAATACGCCGATAAAGACACAGGAATATGGATCACAGCGACGTCCCCGAATGATGAGCCTCCCCGATCCATCTTCCTGCCCCCCGGGGAACATGTGACGTCACGTGATGGCACAGGATGGGTGCGCACTATAGTTCAAATGATCACGGCACTTTGTGGGGGAGTGGTCGAGGTTCTTAAAGATCAGATCCACTGTGACTGTCATTATCGCCGAGCGTTGCAAAATGGCGACCGTCTAATCACGCACTTGCACCCACATCATGGAAACTGGTCACTGCTCAAAAAAATCAGCTGTAGGCGGAAGAATCGCACACAAATTGGTAGGTATAAGCCTTTAGGCTCCATTTTGAAAATAAAAAGGATTCGTAATTTTTGTCTGGGAAAGAGCCACTGCATGCAGCCACACAAGAATTTGTATGTTAAAGGTGGATAGTGAGAACTATTGAAAGCTTGGTATTGCCCTTATTTTAATTAGGAGGATTGAAAATCATCAAAATTGTGAGCCTACCAAAGATTATTTTTATTACAGAATCTGCCTATTACTCACAACAGCACATGGTTCAGGGCTTGTCAGAGTTTATTTCAGAAAGAGGTATGAGCTAGGATACGCGGTGGTCTTCTTTTTCTTTAGTGGTGGAATATCTCCCCTACAGGGGCGTAGCAATAGGGGGTGCAGAGGTAGCGACCGCATCGGGGCCCTTGGGCCAGAGGGGCCCCGAAGGGTCCACCCTCTATCACAGTATTAGCTCTCTATTGGTCCTGTGCTGGTAATAATCACTTCTATAGATGCCTTGAATAGTAGTAATCCTTAACACACTGTTCCCCAACCCCTTCTTGCACCTCTGACACTGGGGTTGTCCTTGGCAGGTTTTGGTGCGCCGTATCAATAGAGTTGGGCCGAACGGTTCGCCGGCGAACGTGGTTCGCGCGAACTTAGGTGGTTCGCGTGCGGGTGTCGCACGCGAACGTTTTGCGGCAAAAGTTCGCAAAAAATCGGTTCGCCCCATAATGCACCTGAGGGTCAACTTTGACCCTCTACATCACAGTCAGCAGGCCCAGTGTAGCCAATTAGGCTACACTAGCCCCTGGAGCCCCACCCCCCCTTATATAAGGCAGGCAGCGGCGGCCGTTATGGCCACTCGTGTGCCTGCATTAGTGAGAGTAGGGCGAGCTGCTGCAGTCTCTCATAGGGAAAGATTAGTTAGGCTTAACTTCTTCCTGGCTGCATACCTGTTCTGTTCAGTGAGCCCTCAGCCCACTGCATACCTGTACTGTGATCCTGCCACTGCATACCTGTTCAGTGATCCTGCCAGTGCATACCTGTTCATTGATCCTGCCACTGCATACCTGTTCATTGATCCTGCCACTGCATACCTGTTCATTGATCCTGCCACTGCATACCTGTTCAGTGATCCTGCCAGTGCATACCTGTTCATTGATCCTGCCACTGCATACCTGTTCATTGATCCTGCCACTGCATACCTGTTCAGTGATCCTGCCAGTGCATACCTGTTCATTGATCCTGCCACTGCATACCTGTTCATTGATCCTGCCACTGCATACCTGTTCAGTGATCCTGCCAGTGCATACCTGTTCATTGATCCTGCCACTGCATACCTGTTCATTGATCCTGCCACTGCATACCTGTTCAGTGATCCTGCCAGTGCATACCTGTTCATTGATCCTGCCACTGCATACCTGTTCATTGATCCTGCCACTGCATACCTGTTCAGTGATCCTGCCAGTGCATACCTGTTCATTGATCCTGCCACTGCATACCTGTTCATTGATCCTGCCACTGCATACCTGTTCAGTGATCCTGCCAGTGCATACCTGTTCATTGATCCTGCCACTGCATACCTGTTCAGTGATCCTGCCACTGCGTACCTGTTCAGTGATCCTGCCACTGCATACCTGTTCATTGATCCTGCCACTGCATACCTGTTCAGTGAACCCGCCACTGCATACCTGTTCTGTTCAGTGAACAGTTTGGTGTGTCAGTGTGAAGCAGTACCTTAATTACACTACCTGATTGATGTATACACATGCAAGATGTTTTAAAGCACTTTAGGCCTGTCATTTAGCATTCAATGTGATTTCTGCCCTTAAAACGCTGCTTTGCGTCAAATCCAGATTTTTCCCGGGGACTTTTGGCATCTATCCCACTCCGCCATGCCCCCCTCCAGGTGTTAGACCCCTTGAAACATCTTTTCCATCACTTTTGTGGCCAGCATAATTTTTTTTTTTTTCAAAGTTCGCATCCCCATTGAAGTCTATTGCGGTTCGCGAACTTTAACGCGAACCGAACCTTCCGCGAAAGTTCGCGAACCCGGTTCGCGAACCTAAAATCGGAGGTCCGGCCCAACTCTACGTATCAATTGTTATGTATAGAGTGCTTGGGGGGGCCCCATGTAAAACTTGCACCAGGGCCCACAGCTCTTTAGCTACGCCACTGCAGTCCCCTAGCAGCATTAAGAGACAGCACATACTTTGCTCTGGCTCTGATTTGTGGATTTAATCTAACAGTTTTGAACCAGTAATACGATTTACACACATTGCTGAGATGGGCATGTCAAGCTTGCATGATATGATTGGGAAATTTAAACATACATACACAGTTTCAGAGCCATATGAACCAAGTAAAAAAAAAGAAATACAGAAGTATAAGGTCTGTCCTTTATGAATTCGAGAAATGAATTTGGGTCCCAAAGAAATCATTAGTCAAATCTAGATTATCCACAAGGCAACCTAAGCATGTGCTTAGGACCTGGTTGGTATCCCAGGGCTGGCTGACACTCCCTTTGATCCCTTTTACCATTTTAACTTACCAGAAAAGACATGTCATAAGTACAAGTCAAACTTGCTAGGGCCTAATTTAACCTTAAATTATATTTAATTTTACATGTGACATGCTGCGTAATATGTTGGTGCTTTATAAATACAATAAATAATAATAATAATTTATTTATTTATTGTATTTATAAAGCGCCAACATATTACGCAGCACTGGACAATAAATAATGAGATAAACATGTGTATGTAGAATGCCAAAAGAAAGAAAAAATGGAAAACTCTCAGGCCCGAAATGGCCATAGGGGAAGAAGGGCAATCTCCCCCCAGGCCGCCTTTCATTCAGTGATTTAGGGCCGGTCAGGTGCCTGGTGTATTCAGGTTTGTTGTTGTAAGGCAATGTGAAACACATGGCTAGCTGTTTAAGTGCAATTAGAGGACAAGCAAGCTGGCAGGGGTGTAACTAGGAATCGGGTAGGAATTCTGAGCAGGCCCCCTCCTCCCCCCGGTCCCGCTTAGGGACGTTTTTGGGGGCTGGAGGGGTCGCAGCATGAGGGGAGAGCCTGGTAGCACATCGGTGGGGAGGGGCAACGCCCCCCCCCCTCCATCACCTCGGGCTCTCCCCTCTGCGCTCCCTCCAGCATTGAATAGTGCGTATACAGGCGGCAGGCCGAGTCAGATACATACCTTCCTTGTGTTCCATGGATGATCCTCTCTCTAGCTTCTGACGCAACTTCCTGTATAAACCGGAAGTACCGTCAGATACTAGAGGGAGAAACATCTGCACTGGAACGCACGGAAGGTATGTATCTGCCTCTGCCCGTCACCTGTATACGCACTATTCAATGCTGGAGGGGAGCGCAGAGGGGAGAGCCCGAGGTGAGGGAGGGGGGACCATCTCCCCTCCCCACCGACGTGCTACCAAGCTCTCCCCTCATGCTGCGACCTCCAGCCCCCAAAAACGGCCCTGAGTGGGCCTGGGGGAAGGGGGGCCCGCTAAGAATTTTATTTAAAATTATTTAGTATTTATATAGCGCCGCCATCTTTCTCAGTGAGGGATAAGTAAAGATGGTGGACGAAGGGGAGGACATAAGTTTGTGGGGGGGAGGGGGGAGGAATGAGCTTTGGGGAATTAAAGTGGCCATACATCTGTTGACTCGACGGCCGATCGGCCAACCATTTTTATATTATCGAATCGGATAAAAATTTTGGGTGGAAATTGGTTGAATGTATCAATCTGAGATGTTGGGAAATCTCGGTTGTCAGGTGTGGTTGTCAGGTGCGATAATCACGGCATGCAATAACTACGAACTATAGACACGACGTAAACCCTGGCCGTTGTCCCTCAAAATGTATTATGTACCCCCCAGTGCCTGTACTTTACCTGTCACACGGTCCCTAGAGTGTTCTTTCTGTATTTCCGCATTCATTGGCGCTCCACGTGACATATTCGACGTGGGGTGCGTGTGACGTCATTTGGGCTGGGGCTGCCATGATAACGGGCCTCTAGTTTGTGTTTCCCCCCGGCCAAAGGTCTCAGTCCTCCCCTGAAACCGCTGCACTCACTCCCCCGTCCTGAGATGCTGGAGACTGAATTGTAGTGAAGGACAGGCTTAGAAGTAGTGCCTGCACACTCCAGCAGGTGACATCCAAAAACTTTTATTGAACAACTACAAGGCAAGATAAAATGACTCGTGAACAATGAACAACTGAAGTGAGAGGTATATGGAGGCTGCCATATGTATTTCCTTTTGAGGAATACTACCCACCTGGTTATCCTGCCGATCCACTGCCTCTAATACTTTTAGCCATAGACCCTGAACAAGCATGCAGCAGATTAGGTGTTTCCAACATTATTGTCAGATCTAACAAGATTGGCTGCATGCTTGTTTCTGGTGTTATTCAGACACTACTGCAGCCAAACAGATCAGCAGGGCTGCCAGGCAACGGTATTGTTTAAAAGGAAATAAATATGGCAGCCTCCATAGTCTTTTCACTTCAGTTGTTCTGTAAATGCAAAATCCCATTGTGAATTGTGTGTTGGCACCCACTGCTGAGCCTATTACCCATAATGCACAGCATGACCTATAAAATAAGATCAGTCAGGATCATCTGGGATGACCAAGTGAGCTTGAGCATTCATTATGTTTGCTGCCATTTGAGATATTCATGGGGAAAAAAGACTCAGCAGACATGTAACAGACAATATGGTCAATAACTAGCTCTGCTCATCTGTTAGGGGTGGAGCGTGTCAGAAGTATCCATCCCTAGCCTCTTGATCCACTCCTCTTTCTGGTGGGTGGTGGAAAAGGACCACTGGCTGCATTGTGGTGGGGCTGTGTCACACACTGAAATGGCAGCCTTGGGGAGAGAGAAGGGGATGCTTGGGAAAGCATTCAGGGAGCTGGGACAATAGACAGGCGCCCACATAAAAATGGGTCTGATAGCAATTGAGGCTGTTGCGATCCTTGCTCCTACACCAGTGATACCAGAACATGGGAGACGCAAGCTAACCCTAAATTTAGAAAAAAAATTATGGCGTTGTTGAAACAAACCTCAACTGAAAATAAACTTCTGAGCTAAGTAATTGTATGTAGTGATTATCATAATCAGCTAATTACGATTACGCACATTTTCGCGTACATTTTCACAATTTAGCCTATACGTAATTACGATTTTTACATTTAATTGATTTCGTATAGTCATTCATAATTTTTGCATAATTTTGTGCCGACTCTGGCAGTGAATAGCAAAGTCCCCATACATGCTATTGACACCAAAATTGCTACATATATTAAGGAGAATCATGGGTACAAGTTAAAATAAGAATTTTTTTATAAAAAGACCTTGTAGTTTTTGAGAAAGTTGGTTTAAAAAATGTTTTTTAGACTCAGAAAAACGACAATTTAAAAACCATTTTTCTTTGCATTTGAAAAAGCAATTTTCTTAAAAACTACAAGGTCTTTTTGAAAAATTCTTTTTTTGAGTTAAATCAGAATCAGAATCTTTTATTTCGCCAAGCATGACTGGGCCTTGGCCGGGATTGGATTTGGCAAGTACAGGGCAGTGTGAGAAAGAACAGGACATACAATCCAAATACAGTGAGACAAAATAAGGATACAGATACAGTAATTGATCACATTTGAACACATTTAAACACAATTACATGCAGTGTGCTGCCGTGCAGGCAGGTTAGGTGCTATCAGTCACCGCTTGAATGAAGAGAGTTCTAAGAGTTCAGATAGCTTACGGGTGAGGGGAAGAAGCTGTTCCTGTGCCTTGTGGTTCTGGTGTAGATGGATCGGAATCTCCGACCTAAGGGAAGTCTACTGAAGAAGCGAAAGTCTGGGTGCGACGGATCATTAGCGAGTTTTAGAGCTCTGTGATAACCAATTAAAGACGCGGGTGATATTTTCGTATTTTGATGAAATAATCTTCAACACCTTAGCGTCTCCTCAAATTTGAGTTATATTTGGTATCAACACAGCATGGCCGCTCACAAAACAAACAATTAATTAAAGTCTATTAAAGAAGTGAAAGTCTGGGTGCGACAGATCATTAGCGATTTTTAGATCTCTGGAGCGTAGCCTTGAGTTAAAAATTTGATCTAGAGAGGAGAGTGGCTTCCTGTCGCTGGCGGAGGAGCCAGCATACCAGACCAGGATGGAGGAGTAGAGGACAGATTCAATTGTGGCTGTGTAGAAGCTCGTCAGAAGCTCGCGGTCTTTACCGAACTTCTTCAGTTGGCAAAGGAAAAATAGCCTCTGCTGGGCTTTTTTTCTGGGTAGAGGTTGTGTTGGCTTTCCAAGTCAGGTCCTTAGAGATTGTCGTGCCGAGGAGGCATGCACAGGGAGCATTTTCAACTACCGTGCCCTCAATGCTGATCGGGGGTGGAGTGGTAGCATGTCTCCTAAAGTCAACAACCATCTCGACCGTTTTTGCAGTGTTCAGGACTAGGCCGTTCTCCCTACACCAGTGGCAAATTCTGTCAACCTGATGGCGATATTCCTGCTCATCGTTCCTAGAGATGAGGCCAACGATGGTGGTGTCATCAGCGAACTTGATGACTTTGACGGAGTTCGCAGTCGACCTGCAATTGTTAGTGTATAGGGAGAATAGGAACAGCGACAGTACACATCCTTGAGGGGCCCCTGTGTTGGTGGACCTTGCTTGAGAGATGATAGTGTCCAGCTTGACGGCCTGGGATCTATTACTTAGGAAGTCCGTGATCCAGAGGCGAAGGGTAAGGTGGACCCCGAGGGCAGCAAGATTCTCTTGAAGTATTTGGGGGCTGATGGTGTTAAACGCCGAGCTGAAGTCGAGTAGAAGGATCCTAGCGTATGAGTCAGGTCTTTCCAGGTGCTCATTTACGAGCTCCAGGCAGATGTTTATGGCATCATCAGTAGACCTGTTTGCTCTATACGCAAACTGGAACGGGTCCAGCTGGGTCTCAGTGGATAGCTTGAGGAGAGGGGCTTTGCTATTAACCACTAAATTCGGCACAAAATTTGGCAAAAATACGCGAAATGAAATGTTCCTATTACATATGAAATTAATTACGATTTTTCCTGAAATTTTGTAATATGATTATGATGTGTAATTGCAAATTTTGATGCAAAATTTCATCCCACCACTGATTGTATGTGTAGCATTACCAGTAAATAGAACTTTTCTGGAGTCTCATATTTTTATTTTCATTTTAAGGGCTGTATTCCTGAACTCTGATAAAAAAAAAATCTTCTTTATTCTATTGCAAAACAAGTGGAATGATTAGCTGTTTGAACTTTACAGTATTGTCATTTTATCAGCAGTATTAAAGAAAGAAATAAGAGCTAGGCTTCACTCCCTAGTTCAATTAACAGCACCGCGCCAAGGACTATAAAACCAGCTAAATTGGCCAACACACATAAGTACTACATTAAGTAGCAGCTTGTTGCACTCAAAACCAAGCCAGACAGCATTGTCACCAGTAAGGTTTGGTAAGAAAGGTATACAAAAAAGACTACCATGGCGAAGTAACCACTACGGTGGCGTAGTGGTTAGCGCTCTCGCCTTGCAGCGCTGGGTCCCTGGTTTAATTCCAGCCAGGGTACTATCTGCAAGGAGTTTCTATGTTCTCCCTGTGTCTGCGTGGGTTGGGTTTCCTCTCACATCCCAAAAACATACAGATAAGATAATTGGCTTCCCCCTAAATTGGCCCTAGACTACAATAACTACACTACACGATAAATATATAGACATACGACTATGGTAGGGATTAGATTGTGAGCTCCTCTGAGGGACAGTTAGTGACAAGACTATATATTCTCTGTACAGCGCTGCGTAATATGTCAGCACTATATAAATACTAAATAATAATAACAATAATGAAGTTTAACTTAAAGAGACTCTGAAGCAAGAATAAATCTCGCTTCAGAGCTCATAAATAGCAGGGGCACGTGTGCCACTGCTAAACCGCCGCTATAGCGCGGCTTAACGGGGGTCCCTTCGCCCCCAAAACGACCACTGCGACACTTGGTCGCAGATTTGGTCGTGATTTATTGCTTCCTGGAGGCAGGGCTAACGGCTGCAGCCCTGCCTCCAGTCGCGTCTGTCAGCGGCGCATCGCCGCCTCTCCCCCGCCCCTCTCAGTGAAGGAAGACTGAGAGGGGCGGGGGAGAGGCGGAGATACGCGCTGACAGACGCGCGTGGGGCAGGGCTGCGGCGGCTAGCACTGCCCCAACCAGGAAGCGCTCCCCGGGTGTATCGAGGGGGATATGGGGGTGAAGGGACCCCCGTTAAGCCGCGCTATAGCGGCGTTTTAGCAGGGGCACACGTGCCCCTGCTATTTATGAGGTCTGAAGCGAGATTTATTCTCGCTTCAGACTCTCTTTAAAAAACACATACAAGAAAAACCTAGCCTTTATGAAGAGTGGAGTGAGCGTGGGGTTGAGATCAACCTCCAGAGTGGGCGCTGTGGCCAGCAGTGCTCCACAACTCTGCAGTCAAACTAGATGGATGTGTTTCCAAGCTCCACGCAATCCCCTTGCTTGGAGCTTGGAGATAGAGATGGCCCGAACAGTTCGCCGGCGAGCAGTATTCGGTGAAGATCAGGTATTCCTGCTCACCACAAGCGGCAAGCACTTGGCGCTATTCTACCCGCCCCCATACAACATCATTGGGCTAAACTTTGACCCCTTACATCACAGTCAGCAGGCACATGGCAGCCAATCAGCCTGCACTCCCTCATGGACCCACCCGCCCCCTATAAAAACGCCACAGCGCCCGCCATGTTCCAGTCTGTCTTTGGCTGCAATAGAGAGAGGAAGGGAGAGACATTGCTGGAGATAGGGAAAGTGGTAGTTAGGCTTGTTTATTTTGATAGCAGTTTAATCATCCCAAACAGCTCTTCTGAGGGCTTCTTCATCCTTATGCTGTTTTTTTGTGTGTGCGACACTCCACAGCCCACAGGCACCCACCATTGTGCCCAGTGCCCACTACAAGCACAATAGTGCTCCAGGGCCTCTGTTATTATCACTGTCAGTGCTGCTCGGATACCCCTTTTCAAAATCCGAATTGATTCGGATCCGGATACCCAGTTATCCGGATCCGAATTGGATATCCAAATCATAACTTTTTGGTATCCGCGTTCACGGGCAGATTCGGATATTCGAATAGAAAACCAGAAGTGGCCTTTAAATTGCTTCTAAAAGTTTTTTTAGGGTAAATGAGGCATGTAGCATCATGTTTTTTTTAAAGGGAAACACTAATTATTTATGTGGGGACTTAAAATCCCCCCCCCCCAAAAAAAAATGGCTGTAAATGGCTGTAAATTAACATCAGGACTAGGTTCCAGACAGCGGTCGTGCCGCCCACATTGTGTCCAAAGTCCAACCGCACAACTGGGACATGACAGTTTTCAGGCCGGACACCTCCAAAAAATTACATAGCAATTGTGTTTTGGGTTAAATATAGGTGGTATCAGTGGCCTGTGGCACCCTGGCAGTGGGAGCAGCACAGGCAGCAGGAGCAGGGCAATGCAGCAGCAGCAGGTGTAACGTCTGCTAGGAGCATGCCGGACGTGGCACTTGGCACGTGGCAGGTGGCACTTGGCATGTGCCAAGTGCCACGTGCCAAGTGTCAAATGCCACGTGCCAAGTGCCACATGCCAAGCGCCATGTGCCACTTGGCATGTGCCACTTAGCGTTGGTGGTACCACGGCTGTAAAAAAATTTGTGAACCAGGCGGCTTAGTTAGTAATAGTTAGGAGGAGCCAGGAGGTTGTGGTGGTGGTGGTAAAGGGTGGTAAGGCAGGCATAGTGATTCCCAGCCACTTCATGTTCACCTCTTGCCAACAACAGGGAAAGACTCGCCCAACAGGGTCTGGTGGCGGTCTTTCCTTGCACGGGAAGCGATGAAGGGAGCAGAGGAGGCCACTGAGGACTGGCTGCCTGAACAGGCCTCAGTGTCGGCAGGAGTGGCAGAGGGGGTTCTGGTGCTCCGAGTCTGACCACTGCCAGCACCAGCTTGCTTCAGCCACATGATGTGGGGTACTTGTACTTTATTAAAATCGGGGTTGGACTTTAAAGCAAATCAATTCAGCATGGAGGGACAGACAGCTGAGGAGAAGACACTAGTGCACACTAACTGTCACACTGGCACTGCTCAGCACAGCAGTTCTGTAGTAAGCTAACACAGTACTACTACTCTAACAATTAACTAGCACTGACTGCAGTACTAACTACACAATAACACATTAATCCTATTCCCTAACCTATACTGTAGCTAAGGCTAATAGCAGACCAGCAGCTGGACTTGTCTGTGCATAGCACACACACAGACACAGGACAGGACCTATAGCAGCTGCTGCAGCAGACCTGCAGCACACACTCTGACTGTCACTGAATGAAATCAAGCTAGCTACCTAATAAACAATAGAACAATAGTGTAGTGATAGTGAAGGTGTTAACCACTGAACAGCTTTAGGTTTATCACTGTATACAGCACTTGCTAGGCCAGCAGCACTGGAGCATGTCTCTCAGTGAGCAGTCACAAGCAAGGACGAGATTTCTCATCATGGCACCTCTCCTTAATATACAGGTGGAGCTGGCCAGGGTTCCCTTCTGTGATTGGGTGCTAGGGCTTAGGCTGGGAGCCCTCTGATTGGCTCAATGAGGTCAGGAGGGGCTGGCCAGGGTTCCCTTCTGTGATTGGTTGCTAGGGCTTAGGCTGGGAGCCCTCTGATTAGCTCAATGATGTCATCTCCTTAGTTACAGTATCTGGATTCGGATATCCGAGATATCCGGACGGATATCCAGGTTGCGGATAAATATCCACGTAGTGCTATTCGGATTTGCCCAACTATCCGGAATCCGAATCCGAGTTGGATTGTGTTTGAAGTGTTTCAGCATTCTCAGTGTCTGACAGAGCACACTGGAAGAGCCACACACGTGCCCACTTATAGTAATATCAAATTGTGTGCCACATAAAAGCACCTTTTTTTCCATTACTGCTGCAGGGCCTGTGTTATTATCACTAAATTGTGTTTGAAGTGTTGCTGCATTTTTTTCAGTGTCTGTTTGATAGTGCACAGCACAGGCAGAGCACAGTGGCACAGAGCCACATGTGCCCACTTACAGTGATATCGAATTGTGTGCCACATAAAATCACCTTTATTCCACTACTGCTGCAGGGCCTCTGTTGTTATCACTAAATTGTGTTTGAAGTGTTGCTGTATTTCTCAGTGTCTGTGTCTGCATAGCACAGAGTACACTGGCACTGCCACACACATGTACACTTACAGTGATATTGAATTGTATGCCACGTAAAAGCACATTTTATCCACTACTGCTGCAGGTGCAGGGCCTCGGTTATTATCACTAAATTGTGTTTGAAGTGTTGTTGCATTTCTCAGTGTCTGATAGTGCACAGATAAAGCTCACTGGCACTGAGCCTCACTTGTGCCCACTTACAGTGATATTGATTTAATTGTGTGCCACATAAAAGCTCAAGCACATTTTTTCCCCTACTGTGCTCCAGGGCATCTGTTATTATCACTGTATTGTGTTTGACCTCACCTGTTGCACATACTCTCAGTGTCTGTCTGATAATCCACAGACAAAGCCCACTGGCACTGATCCACACCTGTGCCCACGTCTAGTGATATTGAATTCTGTGCCACATAACACACAAGCACAGTTTTACCACTACTGCTCCAGGGCATCTGTTATTATCATTGTATTGTGTTTAAACTGTTGCGTATCTCGGTGTGTGACACTACAAATCCCACTGACAACCACAGCTGTGTACACTACTGCTATTGTTGTTGCTACATTCCATTGCAGGCATAGTAGCACCTTCACTGCATTACTTTTCACTTGTTGCAGGCACAGTACTCCAATAAAAAAAAAAAAAGGACAAGCAGAGGCAGGCCACCCAAGTGTCCTCCAGGTCATGCTGCTGTGATTTCCTGCGGCCTTGGAACAATGCACAGAGTTCAGAGTTCAGAGGGCACGTACCCTCAACCCCCAAAATTCAAAGGACATAGCTGACTAGATTACATGGCGCATCCCATCTTCTACAGCTTCCGCACAGAACCTCACCATGTGAAACCGTGTCTCAGTCAGGCATCAGTACACACATGGACGTAAGGTGTGAGAAGGATGACAAGGATGTAGTACCCGTGCCTATTTTGAGGTGTCTGAGACAAGTGAAGCACTTGATGATGATGATTATGATGATGACGATGTGTCCATGGATGTCACGTGAGTGCCCGCAAGAGGATATGAAGAACAGGGGGACAATTCAGATAGGAAGACAGAGAGGAGGAGGAGGAGATGAGTTCTTGAAACTAGCAGGGGGAGCTTGTGGCAAGGAGCTAGTGGCACTGTCAGACAGCATGTATCGGCACCTGGGGTCAGCCAGCCAACACGCCCTTCAACGTCTGCTGTTGCCACCACCAGAATGCCGACATTCCAAAGCTCACTGTAACGATTGTGGAAGTTTCCCCGTGATCAGCGCACAACGCGTGCGCTGACACGGCGGAAATCCTCCACAAGCGTATAATTTGCAGGAACCCAGCAAAAGGTGCTACGCACCCGAAGAGGGAAAATTCCTGTCGGCAGATGGCGCTGGGGAGTGCAGAGGAACCAATCCTCTGTACCTCCACAAATGCCAGACAGGAATTGTACGAAACGCAGAACGCAATCGCAAGAGAGGCGATTGCGAATGAGAATGAGCAAAGGGACAGGTTGCATGTGTGTGCGCCAATCCAGTCGCCACCCCACGACCGCACACACACAACAGCAGATATGAAATAGGAACGCGATCGCGAGAGGTGCGATCGCCAGACGAGACACAAGGCAGATCAGGACAGAATACGAGGTTAGCAAAGGCAAAGCAAATAATACAATGAGGAGATACGGAAAATAACAAACGCTAGCTAACCGCGAACACCGCACTCATTCGCAACAGTGCACGCGGTTATGCGCGGTCTCCACGTGATAAGCACAATAGAGACAAGCACGCCTAACTAACCATTAACAGACAAACATGAAACAGAGGACGCGAGCGCTTGCTTAACGGTTACCTCACCGAGCCTCCAGCAAGCGTAGCAGACAGACACACGAAAACAGGGACAAGCGAGAGATAGGATCCACAGCACTAGCGAAAAGTGGCTAGCGCGATCCAAGTACAGAGTAGCAGAACAGAAGGATCCCCAGCGCTAGCGAAAAGTGGCTAGCGCGATCCCAGAAGACAGAACAGAAGGATCCCCAGCGCTAGCGAAAAGTAGCTAGCGCGATCCCAGGAGACAGAACAGAAGAGATAGCTGGTAGCAACCGCTGCACCAGCTATGCTCCAAGAACAGAGATCAGAACCATTTCCTGTCGACCACCATAGGGACTGGACAATGGCAACAGGCAAGACAAGACAGAACAGGCAATACAGATAATACAATCCTAACTGCACTAGGGAAATCTGCCTAGCGCAGATTCAGGAATTACTCTAAGCTGATGTTCAAACAGAGAGCAAGGCTGACACCCCACCAGGAGTGTTACATAGGACGAAATCCTTATGAACAGCGAAGTATTGTGGGAAAGACATAGTACTTATAGTACACGCCTCCAATGAATGTGGCCAGGCAATTTGCATGACAACGTATGCAAATTCCTCTGCAAGCACAAGCTGCAAAACTGACAGAAGCTCTTCTTTCCAGAGTCCTGCAGCATGCAAACCTACACAATGGTCAAAAGGCTGGCTGCCTGCACAGGCAGCTGAGCAAATCATCACAGTACCCCCCCCCCTCCAGGGTCGAATTCCAGACGACCCTCAAAACTGCTATTAGCAACAGACTCAAACTGAAGACTCATGAAGGTCGGGGTAGCCCGACAAGGTCCAATTCCAGAGTCAGTCCACCCGAAACCGACCTCATCGGAAACAGAAGCCACCGAAACATGCCCATCAGTACTACCAGTCTCAGTATAACACCCATCAGGACTGTGACTGCCAGAGAAGAAGCCATCGACACCCTCCAGACAATACCCACCACCTTCCAAGGAGCGTCCGAAAATACCAAAGCTGCCACAATACCTGTTCGAAGTGTCCCTTACAACACAAAAGCCACCGTTGATCTTATCCAGGGGACCAAGCAAAATTTCTCCCGGAATCTCCCAGAACCTTTTGAAGCTCCACAGAGATCCCAAGAGGGCAGAACAATCACCAGACTCACATGGAGAATTACCAAGAACCCCCATGGAACCAATGACATTTCCGGATTCAGAATTACGAGGACACCCATCAAGATCAAGACTTTCAGGGATCACTTCTGGGCATGGAAGCAGGCAGTCTAAATCAGAGCATGTCTCCACCGAGGAAGCATCTGAGTACGCTGGTAACCGAGGCACACTTGGGCTTTCTGGGTCACAGAGCACACTGGGGTACACCAGCACAGGAGAAACCTCAGGACATGTCGGGGAACTGCCAACCTCAGAGTCCGGCATGAAGAAACCAAAACCAGGACTGGGCAGAGAATCATCACGAGCAATGGTCTCAAGCACTGGACTTTCAAAAGAAGACTCGGATTCAAATTCGGAAATTTCTGTGACTGCAATATCATCATTGACTACACATGACTGAAGCTCCACCAGAGCTGAAAAGGTAGCCAGCAAGGCAGCAATGCCTACGGAAGAGGGCAACACCTCAGAAGGACTTGGGGGACAGGAGACATCTCCTACAAGTTCTGCACCCTTTGGGAGGAATTCGGAGACCTCCAGAACATCAAACAAGACCTCAGGAACATCATTTTTCAAGTTTTCTAGGAAGGATTCTGAACTATCCATGTTACAGGGCAAAACTGGAACTTTATTTTGTGGACAGGGCAGATGTCCCAGGAATGGTTCCACCATAACCTGAGACTGGATCTCATCATCATGAGGGGAATGTACAGGTATATTTACTGGAACACACACTGACTCCCTAACTTCATTCTCACTGTACCCAGAATTCTGTGTGGCAGTCAAACTAGCTTGTAACTCCAAAACTGCAGAAAAACAAGTAAAAATAGCAGCAATACCTAGACGAGCCTCTAGGGGCAGGGCAGGAGATATTGTACAAGGCAATGTTGACTCATCCAGAGTACAGGGTGGAGAGTCAAAACTTCCCTCAGAGCAAGAAAGGGACTCACAAATGTCAGTGTGATTGGACATCATATTGTTATTCATGGTACAGGGCAGGTTCAGAGAAAGCGTCTCTGAATAAGGCAAAGAGGGTTCAGCATCAGATTCGCAAAACCGAAGCGCCGTCTCACTCTTAGATTCGGCTAACAATGTCGAATCCGAGGAATCAGAACGCAAAACCTGCGAATCAAAATTCACTTTAGGTTGTGAAACTGACGCTTCTATAGCGCAAACCTCTGCGATCTGCGGAGCAGACTGCAAGGCATCTAGGACCGAAACGCTGGAGCAACTGTCCCCAGGCAACGGGCCCTTACAGGTGTGAACAGGGTGAGACAGAGACTCATCTGCAGAAGAAATAGTGACATCAACAGGACAAACTTTATTAGGCATATTAAATTTACTTTTGACGCTGCATAGTCGAGAACTTTTCCCCATAGCAGGGTCACAGACGGAAGATCTCAAAGATCTGTTTCTAAATGACAAAGGATCCCACACATCCTTGAGGAAACCGGCAGACTCATGCCGATCACAATCTGCAGGAACATCCGAGAAACAGGCATCAGGTCGCACAGATTCAAACTGCACACTGTCAGGAGCGAATCCTTCAGGATTCGCACAGGAATCAACCACAGCGGCACACTCATTCATTTCAGATTGCACAAAATCAAGACTCACATGCTTTACCCCAGAAAGGCAGGAACAATCATCCGACAACGATGTCTCTTTATTGGAATCAATTGGTTGGTGTGTGTGCAACTCATCCAAAATCGTTTGCCATACATAGATCACCAGATCCACATCATCCTTGTCACATTCATCGGAATCAATCAGAAGGTACATAGAGTCAATACAAGCATTCAAGACATCTTCGCTTTTTGCGATGTAAAAATCGCAAAAGGCTTTCCAATCAAAATCGAATTCCTCCAGCAAGGCCCCAACATCCCAGGAAGCAAATGGGGGTTCAAACAGGCCAGTATCCAGATAATCTCCATAGGGTTGGAGTTCAGGAACAAGAACAGATTTTTTAACTGCTTTAATGTAGTGTGCGATCCAACCTATAGCAGGATCCACATAAGCTTTGGATTGGGGCAAAAAAGCCGGAGACGGAACAACATCATTACAAACATCAATAGGAAGTGTTTTATTCCGATGCTTGCGTTTTTTAGTTTTTCTCTTTTTCGCCACTTTGCATGTCTGCTGTTTAAAACCTGAAGTGGCAACAGACACATTGAACTGATTGTCATACTGAAAAGTTTTGCATGGAAGGGAAAGATCAGCTGACTCATCAGCAGCTACACACTCAATCAGAGCAGGTGGTAAGCCAGGCAGTTTAAACCAGTGAAAGAATATCACTGCAAGAAACTGATACAGATTATCATTCCAAGAATTCATTTTTAACAGATTATATGCCCAGGTGAACAAATCGTCTTTTAAGAGCACATAGGCAAACAGAAGAGCCGACGTAGACGGATCAGAAATCTGAAAGGTGGGATTCTGACAAAACCTCACACATTCAGAAAGAAATTCCGCCTTGGTCTCTGAATTTAGCCTTTTAAAGCTCTTAAAGACACAGGACCCAAACTCGACAAAATCGTACAAATCAGAAATTCCGTCTACACTGGGGTTTTGGGTTGGGCTGTTCATACTGTAACGATTGTGGAAGTTTCCCCGTGATCAGCGCACAACGCGTGCGCTGACACGGCGGAAATCCTCCACAAGCGTATAATTTGCAGGAACCCAGCAAAAGGTGCTACGCACCCGAAGAGGGAAAATTCCTGTCGGCAGATGGCGCTGGGGAGTGCAGAGGAACCAATCCTCTGTACCTCCACAAATGCCAGACAGGAATTGTACGAAACGCAGAACGCAATCGCAAGAGAGGCGATTGCGAATGAGAATGAGCAAAGGGACAGGTTGTATGTGTGTGCGCCAATCCAGTCGCCACCCCGCGACCGCACACACACAACAGCAGATATGAAATAGGAACGCGATCGCGAGAGGTGCGATCGCCAGACGAGACACAAGGCAGATCAGGACAGAATACGAGGTTAGCAAAGGCAAAGCAAATAATACAATGAGGAGATACGGAAAATAACAAACGTTAGCTAACCGCGAACACCGCACTCATTCGCAACAGTGCACGCGGTTATGCGCGGTCTCCACGTGATAAGCACAATAGAGACAAGCACGCCTAACTAACCATTAACAGACAAACATGAAACAGAGGACGCGAGCGCTTGCTTAACGGTTACCTCACCGAGCCTCCAGCAAGCGTAGCAGACAGACACACGAAAACAGGGACAAGCGAGAAATAGGATCCACAGCACTAGCGAAAAGTGGCTAGCGTGATCCAAGTACAGAGTAGCAGAACAGAAGGCTCCCCAGCGCTAGCGAAAAGTGGCTAGCCCGATCCCAGAAGACAGAACAGAAGGATTCCCAGCGCTAGAGAAAAGTAGCTAGTGCGATCCCAGGGGACAGAACAGAAGGATCCCCAGCGCTAGCGAAAAGTAGCTAGCGCGATCCCAGGAGACAGAACAGAAGAGATAGCTGGTAGCAACCGCTGCACCAGCTATACTCCAAGAACAGAGATCAGAACCATTTCCTGTCGACCACCGTAGGGACTGGACAATGGCAACAGGCAAGACAAGACAGAACAAGCAATACAGACAATACAATCCTAACTGCACTAGGGAAATCTGCCTAGCGCTGATTCAGGAATTACTCTAAGCTGATGTTCAAACAGAGAGCAAGGCTGACACCCCACCAGGAGTGTTACATAGGATGAAATCCTTATGAACAGCGAAGCATTGTGGGAAAGACATAGTACTTATAGTACACGCCTCTAATGAATGTGGCCAGGCAATTTGCATGACAACGTATGCAAATTCCTCTGCAAGCACAAGCTGCAAAACTGACAGAAGCTCTTCTTTCCAGAGTCCTGCAGCATGCAAACCTACACAATGGTCAAAAGGCTGGCTGCCTGCACAGGCAGCTGAGCAAATCATCACACTCACAAGTCTGGCATTTTTTTTTGTTTGTGTGCCTCTGGTACCAGCAATGCCATCTGCAACCTCTGCCAAAAAAAACGGAGTTGTGGGAAGTCCAACACCCACCTAGGGACACCGGTTTTGCGAAGGCACCTGATCGCAAAACACAAACAACAATGGTATGCACACATTAATAAAAGCAGCACACAAACACAAAGCCACCCTCCTCCTCCTGGTCCAGCAGCATCTTCAGCCACGTCAACCTCTGCTGTCCTTTCCCCCTGTCAAGCACCCTGCACTCTCTCACCTCTCACTTTGAGCAGTTCCTGCTCATCTGCCCAGAGGACTGCTCTGGGCAGATGAGCAGGAACTGCTCAAAGTGAGAGGTGAAGGAAGTTTTGAAGTGGAAGAAGCCAATGTCTGCCAGTCACCCCCTTGCCCGGTGTCTGACAGCTGGCTTGTCAGAACTGCTAGCCCGCCAACTTTTACCATACAAGCTGCTGGAGTCTGAGGCCCTCAAGAAACCTCAGTGGAAGGTACCGGGCAGAAACGACTTTTCAAAAAAGGCAATCCCAACCTGTACCATCAAGTGGAAAGACAAGTCGTGGCATCTCTGGCGCAGAGTGTTGGGGCAAGGGTCCATATGACCACTGATACCTGGGCTGCAAAACATGGTCAGGGCAGGTATATCATGTACACTGCGCATTTGGCTGCCAAACAAGGAATACGTGGCTGTGCGGAAGAGTTAGTGACTCCACCACGACTTGCAGGCAGCCCTGCTGCCACCTCCTCTTCTCCTCCTACTCCTCCTCCATCCTCTTTGCTATCCTCCTCGGCTGAGTCTACAACTACTACTGTACCCCCCCCAGGTCCACACGGCCTATACCCCCTTCCAGTACGACGGTGTCACACCGTCCTGGCCCTGACTTGCCTGCAAGCCGAGAGTCACACTGGACCAGCACTCCTCCCTGGCTGCTCTGATCTTTGGCTGACCCCGCACCAAATAGAGATCAGCAAAGTTGTGTGTGACAACAGAAGCAATCTGTTGGCGGTGTTGAGATTGGGCAAGTTAACACATGTGCCCTGCATGGCACATGTGTTGGATCTCATTATACAACAATTTGTGTGTAAGTACCCAGGCTTACAGGATGTCCTCCAACAGTCCAGAAGGGTATGTGGCCATTCCAGGCATTCCTACACAGCCATGGCGTGCTTTTTAGACATACAGCAGGAAAAGAACCTGCCAGTGAGGCGCTTGATTTGCGACAGCCCGACTCGTTGGAATTCAATGCTCCTTATGTTTGACTGCCTGCGCCAACAAGAAAAAGCCATCAACCATTTTCTGTACAGGTACGGTGGTAGGACAGGCTGTGAGGATCTGGGAATTTTTTTGCCATGTAATTGGAGCCTCACGCGCAATGCCTGCAGGCTCATGCATCCTTTTGAGGAGGTGACAAACCTGGTGAGTCGCAGTGAAGGCACCATCAGCAACCTGATACCATACGCGTTCTTCCTGGAGCATGCCCTGAGAAGAGTGCTGGATAAGGCCTTAGATAGAGGAGCATGACCAGGAACAGGAAGAGTTGTGGGAAGCATCAACACCACCCCAACTAGTCTTGTCGTCGACACCTGCTGTACCTGCAGCAACATAGAGGGAGGAGTCGTCTGAGGAAGTGGACTCAGAGGTGGAAGGTGGCTTTGAAGAGGAGGTGGAAGACCAACCACAGCAAGCATCCCAGGGGGCTTGCGGTCACCCTTCGTTTACTCATGGTCTTGTACGTGGCTGGGGGAGGAGGAGGAGACCGTGCATGACCTCAGGGATGAAGAGGAAGAGGGGGTGCCTAGCTCAGCATTCAACCTTGTCAAAATGGGGTCTTTCATGCGTTCCTGCTTGTTAAAGGACCCCCGTATAAAAAAGCTGAAGGAGAAAGACTTGTACTTTGTGGCAACGCTACTGGACCCTTAGTATAAGCACAAAGTGGTGGAACTTTAATCAAATACAACTCAGTTGAATAGGATGCACAATTTCCACAACAAGCTGCGAAGTATTCTGTACACTGTGTTCAAGGGTGATGTCACAGCACAACGGCAAAGAGGTGCCCTAAATCCTCCTCCTCCCATGGGCACGCCGGCAAGGACAGCACAGTCTTCAGATGTTATGGTGATGTCAGACATGCAAAGTTTTTTTTATCCGGCGCATGGCCACAGCCCTTCAGGATCCACCCTCTGAGAACGTCTGGACCACCAGGTAGTGGACTACCTGGCCTTAACTGGTGATATCGACACTCTGAAGAGCAATGAACATACGGATAAGTTAATTGGCTCCCCCTAAAAAATTGGCCCTAGAGTACAGTACTTACACTACATAATATATAGACATATGGCAATGGTAGGGATTAGATTGTGAGCTCCTTTGAGGGACAGTTAGTGACAAGATATATATATACACTGTACAGCGCTGCGTAATATGTCGGCGCTATATAAATACTAAATAATAATAATAATAACCCCTGGACTATTGGGTGCATAGGCTTGACCTGTGGCCTGAGTGCTCACAGTTTGCCATCGAACTTCTCTCTTGCCCCGCCTCAAGCGTCCTGTCAGAGAGGACCTTCAGTGCAGCAGGAGAGATTGTCACTGAGAAGCACAGTCGATTAGGTCAGAAAAGTGTGGATTACCTCACCTTTATAAAAATGAATGAGGCATGGATCCCAGAGGACTACTGCCTTCCTGAAGACTTTTAACCACTTGAGGACCATAATGTTAAACCCCCCTAAAGACCAGGCCATTATTTGCTAAATTGGCCACTGCAGCTTTAAGGCCTCAAACTCAAAGGGCCGCAAACTCAGCACACAAGTGATTCCCCCCAGCCCCTTTTCTACCCACCAACATAGTTTTCTGTTGGTGGGGTCTGATCGCTACCCAAGTGTTTTTTTTTGTTTTATTAAATATTTATGTTTTTTATTAATAAATTTTACTATTTATATATTTTTTTCTTATAAACCTCCCTCCCCCCATCCAGCCAATCACGGCGATCGGCTGTCATAGGCTTCAGCCTATGAGAGAAAATCACTCTCCTGTGTCCCAGGGGGACAGCTGTTCTTAGTGCCTTATATCACAGCGCTGTACTATGTTAATAGACGGCGGTTTTGCCGTCTTACAGTCTACTAGCACAATCGCCGCTGGGAGACTGAAGGCGGAGTGGAGCCATCCAAGTAGGGATGCGCGCACATCAGCGCCCACAGGGCCTTACGCCAATCAGCGTTAGGTGGTCCTGGGGCTGCCGCCGCAGCCACGCCCATTGGCGTGACGCGGCCAGCAAGTAGTTACAGTAAGTCAGTCCCCACCCTGCATCTCTGCACGCTGCATGACCGACTGACTGACTTCTCCGCCACCACCAACAGACCAGGGCTCCAGGACTCCACTTCACAAGTGGATCCTGAATTTTTAAGGTCGCTGCTTTAGCAGCTGTCGCTAAAAAAATATTTTTTTCTGACATGTGTACATGCCTAATTTTTCTGGCCTATGGTGCTGAACTGTGGCTGCAACAAAAAAAAGGCATGTACATGATGTCAATTTCCCTTCGTGATCATTACCTTGTCGTGGTGAGGAGGCTTGCGTATCACAATGAAGCAACGACCGATATGAGTGTGTTGGGGGCACACCCAAGAGGAGAAGGTCGTTGCTTCATTGTGGACAGACCAAATTCGGTTGAACAGATGCATACGTTTTGGCAAAACCTTTGGTTACCTCAGGTGATCCTTCAATAAAGCCTACTAGGCCCACCCTGCAGAACCACTGTTTTCTGGGTCAATTTACTGTCATTGAGCTACCTCAGCCCGACTGTAGAGGCTGGAAAACCACCATGGCCTGCACTCTCACCAATGTGCGCACATTCGCACTGCGACCACTACACAAAGATTGCTACCAAGAGGACTAACGTTTAAGTCCTGAGAGTCTCAACTATTAACAACTCTTTACGGTGCATTAAATGCCAAGTTTGGTCTGTGTGAAGCGGTCATAATTATTATTATTATTTATATAGCGCTGACATCTTCCACAGCGCTGTACAGAGTATATTCTCTTACCACTTAACTGTCCCTCTGAGGGGCTCACAATCTAATCCCTACCATAGTCCTATGTATTGTGTAGTGTATGTATTGTATAGGGCCTATTTTAGGGGGAAGCCAATTAACTTATCTGTATGTTTTCGGGATGTGAGAGGAAACCAGAATACCCGGAGGAAACCCACACAGGCATGTGCAGGGAGAACATACAAACTCATTGCAGATGTTGACCTTGCTGGGATGTGAACCGGGGACCCAGCGCTGCAAGGCGAGAGCGCTAACCACTACGCCACCGTGTTGCCCGCTCTGGACATTTTAAAGCAGCCCTGTTACTCAAATGTGGGAATGTACTGTGATTTCTGCCCTTTAGGGATTAAAACCTGACTCTGCGTCAAATCCGTAATTTTTAGAGGGACTTTGGCATGGATCCCTGTTTGCCATGTCCCTGTCCAGGTGTTATAGCCTTTGAAACTAGTTTCGCATCACTTGTGAAATTCGCCTGCCCATTGAAGTCTGTGGAGGCTCGCCCAGTTCATGCGAATCCGAACTTTTTACGCATTTTCGGATTCAACATTCGCAAACCCAAAATCTGATGTTCACGACATCTACTTGGTTTGATTGCAGAGTTGGAGCCCTGCTGGCCACAGCGCCTGTTTCAGAGGCTGATCTCAACCACACGCTCACTTCACCCTAAATATAATGTAGGCTTTTCTTGTAAGTTAAATTTTGATACTTTGCCATGGTGGCGCATCATGTCTTTTTTGTATCTCTATGTTATAACCAATGTTACCTCAGCCAAACAGATGTGCTTGGCTTCTGTTTACTAATCTGGAGAGTCAGTGAACACACAGCAATTTTACCATTACTTACACTGAGTAGATAGTGTGCATTGCCCAATTAGCTACTTGAACACCATGGGGAGGATTCACTAGACAGCGCTATCTCATAACGCGCGTATGGCTGTGTGTGCTATCAGCAAGTACAGTATAGCATGCGTTCATTACATAGCGTTTGGTAGTGAAACAATAGTGTTGATGTTTTTAATGCGCGTAATACTTTGCGCTGTTAAAGAATTACGCACATACAAAATTAGGTGTTATTAATTTAAATAGTGTGTACTTTAAAGAGACTCTGTAACAAATTTTTCAGCCTTAGTTCTTCTATCCTATAAGTTCCTATGCCTGTTCTAATCTGCTCTGGCTTACTGCAGTCTTTCCTAACTGCACTGTCTCTGTAATAAATCAATGTATCTTTCCTCTGTCCTGTTTGTCGGGCTAAAGCTTGATTGTGTGGAATGTGCAGGGCTGCTTGTGATTGGTAGAAGCGATACACACCCTCTGCAGGCCCCCTGCATACTTTGAATGACTCACACACTATGCTTAGCTGAGCCTATTAGAAGCTGGTTAGTTTGTTTGTAAACACTGCCTAAAACTGTTAATTACAAGCCAGGATTGCAGCAGAGAGTGGCAGAAACAGCACAGAGGGGCACAGGAGAAAATAAGAAATAGAATGGTATGCTTTTTATTGTAAGAATATTAGAGTACAGATTCTCTTTAATAGTGTATGCTTTAAAAACATAGCAAAATTAGCATTCATTACCTAACATGCACTCATACAGCCAAGCCTCAAACGATTCCATCACTAAAAGAAAATTTAAACAAATAAATATATATAAAAAAATTAACATTTGTCCAAGACTATTCATACTTTCTAAATGTCATAAACAAAATACTTTTACTATTCAGTGTCCCCATGTGAGGATCCGCGTGGCTGCCTGCGCAGGCAGGCAGCCTTTTGACCACTGTTCAGGTCTGCATTCTGCAGGTCTCTGGAAGAGAGACCTTTCGTCAGTTGTGCAGCTTGCTGCTGAGGAATTTGCATATGTTTGTCATGCAGATTGTCTAGCCACATCTTTTTTGGGCTTGCTCTATAAAGAGCTATGTTTCCCACAGTAAGTTGCTGGTCATAAGAGTTAGTCCTGTGTAACACTCGCCTGGAGTGTCAGCCTTGCACTTTGTTTGAAGATTAGCCTAGAGTAATTCCTGGGACTGCACTAGGCAGGTTTCCCTAGTGCAGTTAGGATTGCTTATCTGTTTTGTTTGTCTATTGCGATTGTCCTGTCCCAGCGGTGGTCAACAGGAAATCGTTCTGTGTGTCTAGGTGCTAACCGGAACACCGGTTGTTACTGGTAGCCCCTTCTGATCTGTCTTCCTGGATCGCACCAGCCTCTTGCGCTAGTGCTGTGGATCCTTCTGGTCTGCTACTCTGTACTTGGATCACACTAGCATCTTGCGCTAGCGCTGTGGATCCTTCTGTTGTGTCTTCCTGGATCGCACTAGCCACTTTCGCTAGTGCTGTGGATCCTATCTCTCGCTTGTTCATGTTTTCGTGTGTCTGTCTTGTCTGCTGCGAACGCTTGCTGGAGGCTCGGTGAGGTAACCGTTAAGCAAGCGCTCACGTCCTCTGTTTCATGTTTGTTTGCCGGTGGTTAGTTAGGCGTGCTTGTCTCTTTTGTGCTTATCACGTGGAGACCGCGCATAAACGCGTGCACTGTTGCGAATGAGTGCGGTGTTCACGTTTAGCTAGCGTTTGTTATTTTCCTTATCTCCTCATTGTATGTTTTGCTGTGCCTTTGCTACTCTCGTGTTCTGCCTTGCTGTAGCCTTGTGTCTGCTCTGGCAATCGCCTCCCTCGCGATTGCGTTCCTACTTCATATCTGCTGTTGTGTATGCACCATCGCGGGTTGGCGACTAGTTTGGTGCACACAAATACAATCTGTCCCTGTGCTCATTCTCTTCCGCGGTCGCTTCTCTTGTGATTGCGTTCTCACTTGGTTTCTTCTGTTGTGTAAAATCTCAAAACACTGCGCTGATATAAATTTACAGGGTGGTAAAACATTCGGTGGTGCGCTGCTATATAATTCCTAAAAGTCCAATGTTGTACAAATTAGCTGCGCTCATAAAAGTCCCAACAGAAATTTCTTGTGTGCAGCTAGTATTCAGGTTTTGCTCTCCGCTTCCACTCAGGAATGGTAGCCGTGCCCACTTCGGTAAGAAACCACCACCACACCCCACGCAGTGGCCACTCACCGCTATGTTATGACCCTCAATCAAGTGGGTCTTCAGCGCCTATGGGGTCATCTGGCCGCCCCCTGCCTTTCACCGGAAACCTTCTCCCGAATTCCAAACTGCTGTCTGTTGGTCTTTTAATCACCTCAAAAGAGACATACCAGAGCTCCCATAGCGTAAAATTGTAAAAAACTTTTAATTATATAAAAAAGATTGCACACTCACAAGCTAGGCTGAGGTTGTTCACATAGAGTTTTTTTGGGCTCCACCCCAAACGTTGGCCGCCGGGTTGGCTTGTTGTGCTGTGTTGCCTCCCACCGCTGCCCGCAGCCATCTCAGCTCCGCCCCCTGAAATCAGCGCGTGTACGGCGCTCGGTTTCCATGGGAACTTAGAGCATCACGTCCCGAGCAATCCCCTCCTTATCCTCCTACGTCCATACTAATCACCCCACACCAATTCAGCTCCGCCTCCAGTAACCAATCCGCTCAGCGCATTTGGTTGTCCTAGAAACTGGAGCAAAATTGTGCGTGGAACCTTTTGCCAAACAGAAGTTTTTATCATATTTGCTATAGGCTATTTGAAGTTAACTCAATTTGCAGAAAACATTGCGCATTTCATAAGCAGCCTCCCCGGATGCCAACCTGGGTGCAGCTCTCACATTACCAACCACTATGTTGTTACTACACATACATATATCATATCTTTACAATGTCATTCTTTTTATCACAGATACCAATTGTTATTCCCTTATCAAAGTGACAACCAGGTCCAAATTTAAACTCGTGAATTAACGAAGCCATCATAGGCTATATATAACATACCCTCTCAGACCCCCCCACGCTCCCCACACCCCTCCCTATAACTCTTAAAGTAACACACCCCAATAAACAACCACTACTAAAGTGTCTTAAACCATCTGGACCTACTTGTCTCTTATCTTTAGCCTCAATCATTAGTCAAAAAACACACGAGATCTATGTCTGCATTAAGTCCCCTTGGTTTCAATGTATTCAATAGATATATCCATTTAGTTTCTCTTTGTGATACTTCCTTGACCATATCCCCTCCCCTCCATGGTCTGCTTACCTTCTCCACTCCACAAAATGTAAGCAACGAGGGGTTTCTATTGTGTACCTCTTTGAAGTGGGCTGACAGCGTATGGCTCATCAGTCCCTTCTTTATATTTCTAAGGTGTTCTCCTATCCTTTCTTTCAGGGGTCTAGTAGTCCTTCCTACATATTGCAACCCACAGGGGCACCACGCCACATACACCACATGTTTATCATTACAAGTAATAAAGTCCCTAATTTTGATATCTTTACCATTAGAGTGGCCCCTAATCTGTGTAACCCTCCCAGACCTTGCCTCCCGGCATCCTTTGCAATCCCTGCAGGGGTGGAAGCCCGGGCGTTGCCACCCTTGGAACCTAGAAGGTTCCCTCTTTGGTTCCACACAACTGGGGGCCAAAATATTCCTCAGGTTTGGAGCCTTCCTATATATAAAACGGGGCCTAGATGGTAAGATTTTACTCAGTTCTGGATCCGATAACAATAGCTCCCAATGCTTATGTACAATATACTCCACTTCTTTATATTGACTATTGAATTCCGTTATGAATGCATAATTATATAATTGATTATCTCCTTCCCTTTTCCTTTCCCTTTTTAACAATTCCCTTCTATCCATCCTTCCAACCCTCTCAATTTCTTGGTCCAAGAATCCCCCTTCATATCCTTTTTCTATAAACCTATCCCTAAGTATTCTCAATTGGGTTTCAAAATCCTCCATATTGCTACAGTTTCTTCTCATCCTTGTGAATTGTCCCCTAGGTACATTATTGATCCACCTGGGATGGTGCCCACTGTGAGTTGCAATATATCCATTTCTATCCGTTAGCTTGAAGTGTGTTTTCACCCTTAAAGTTTGTTCCACCACCATCATTTGAAGATCCAAGTAATTTATTTGTTGCTTATCGTGCTCAAATGTTAGCCTAATATTTAGTGTATTTACATTAAGGTGTTCCATAAAACTCCTCAATTCCCCTTCAGTGCCCCCCCACACAATTATCAAATCATCGATATACCTTTTCCAGGTTATCACCCCTTGAGGTGCTTGTGCCAGTATCCCCTCCTCCCATCTACCCATGTAGAGGTTCGCTAGACTAGGTGCGAATCCCGCCCCCATAGCGCATCCTCTATGCTGTCTGTAAAATGTATCCCCGTGCCAAAAATAATTCTTATTTAGTGCAAATTCCAACACCTCCACAAGGAATTCTATCTGTTCAGGAGGTAGTTCTCCTTCTTTCTCCATATAGTATTTGACTGCCTCAATCCCCTTATCCTGAGGAATACTATTATAAAGAGACGCTACGTCTTCTGTTACTAGCCATGTACCCTCATTAATTTTCATTCCTTCCATCTCTTGAATTGCATGTTTTGTGTCCTTTATGACACAAGGCAACTTTTGGACCAAGGGCTGCAAGAATTGGTCAAGGTATTGCCCCAATCGATGGGTTACTGACCCTATCCCACTCAATATTGGTCTTCCCGGAGGATTGGTTGCATTCTTATGTACTTTAGGGACCTGTTAGATGACCGGGATTTTTGGGGCATTAGAGATCAAGAATCTAAACTCTGCATCTGTTAGGCATCCCATCTCCACTCCTCTTTTCAAGAGCTCTCTTAGTTGTCTCAAATAGTCCTGTGTGGGATCTCTCCTCAACTGCTCGTAGGTGTCTCGATCCTGGACTAATCTATCTAATTCCTTCCTATATTGCTCTTTGTTTAGAACCACCACTCCCCCCCCTTTGTCTGCCGGCCTAATCACCAGACCTTTAGTTTCCAGCAAATTTCTGGCCACCTGTTTAACCCCAGGGTATTTTTTCTCTGGGAGGTCCCTAATCTCATTACTTACCATTTTCTTAAACGCTCCGATCGCCTGAAAACCCGTCTCCTGCGGATTGAATGTGGAATTGTTTTTGAGATTGGTATGTCTATACCTATTAGCTGTATTCTGAGTGGGTATACTATTCGCTCTTGTGGTGGGCCCCTCCCTCTTCAGAAAAATTTTTTTAAGGTTAAGTTTTCTGGTGAATTTTTCTAGATCAATAAATGTAGCAAATTTGTTAATCCCCTTTTTTGGGGCGGACTTCAACCCTTGGTCCAATGTTACCAATTCTCTATTACTTAGGTGTACACTACTGAGATTAAATATTCCTTTTCCTTCTACTTTCTCCTTATTTTTTTGACACTCCCTTCTTCCTCCCCTTGTCCCCCTTCTGCTCCTCTTTTTCCGGGGAGGTAATTGCCATCCTCTTCCCAATCTGTTTGTTGGTACTTCCTCTCCTCCCCCAAAAAAGGCTCATAATGGCTTTCCTGGTTTAAAGGGTCATACCGATTACTTAAAGGTATATTGTACGTGGATCCTTGGTTCCCATTTGGATATTGATTGGGTACATTTGGATATTGATTTGGTACAGAATATGGTCTATTTGGTCCTCCCATGGGTCTTCCCCCCCGACCCCTACCATAAGCTCCTCCATGTGGTGTCCATATGGGTCTCCCCTGCATTGGTGCAGGTCCCATAGGTTGGGGGCCCATCGGGTACACCATCCTGTAATTATCCTTTGATATTCTGCCAGTGTTCCCTCCCCTCCCTCCTCCCCCTTGCCCCCCTCTCCCCCTGTGTTCTATGTTGTGACCCATCCCCTGTATATTTGTACTATGCGGTTGGGGAGCATTCCCCACTCCCTGCGGATTATTTTCACCTTCCCCTGTCTTTTGTTGCTGTTGTAATTGCACTTTTTTCTTTATTTGCCATTTATAGGCTTCTTTATTCTTATGTGCATGGTAGTCTCGCAAAAACTTTTGTCTCATAGAAACAATGGTTTCCTTTTCTGCTTTTTGCAATGTTTCCCCAATTTTTTGAGTTCTTTTATTATATTCTTCCGTTCCTTTACATATCTCTAACCTTTGTCTGATCTCATCTATTTCACCCCCCAGTCTGGTCAGCCTCCTTCTCTTTCTTTTCATCAATAAACATACCAGACCCACCCCACATTTATCAAAATACTCTTCCCACTCTGCATCATTTTCTTCACTATCTTCCCCATCTGTAGCCATAAGGTCCCACCTCAATCGTTTAGGAACTATGCCTTCTTTTTCATATTTACTTAGTGTGACAATGTCCCACCACGTGGCTTGTTCCTTAAGCATTAGTCCCTGTAACCCTTTAAAATCATTATCCGCATTAGGTATAGTTAATTGTTCAATGTTAAAAATTTCATCCAAATCTGTACGCTTTTTAAGGCGTTGCTCAAATATGTCCATATCTGCTGCTGTGTAAACCCAATAATACAAATATAAAATCTCAAAACACTGCGCTGATATAAATTTACAGGGTGGTAAAACATTCGGTGGTGCGCTGCTATATAATTCCTAAAAGTCCAATGTTGTACAAATTAGCTGCGCTCATAAAAGTCCCAACAGAAATTTCTTGTGTGCAGCTAGTATTCAGGTTTTGCTCTCCGCTTCCACTCAGGAATGGTAGCCGTGCCCACTTCGGTAAGAAACCACCACCACACCCCACGCAGTGGCCACTCACCGCTATGTTATGACCCTCAATCAAGTGGGTCTTCAGCGCCTATGGGGTCATCTGGCCGCCCCCTGCCTTTCACCGGAAACCTTCTCCCGAATTCCAAACTGCTGTCTGTTGGTCTTTTAATCACCTCAAAAGAGACATACCAGAGCTCCCATAGCGTAAAATTGTAAAAAAACTTTTAATTATATAAAAAAGATTGCACACTCACAAGCTAGGCTGAGGTTGTTCACATAGAGTTTTTTTGGGCTCCACCCCAAACGTTGGCCGCCGGGTTGGCTTGTTACGCTGTGTTGCCTCCCACCGCTTGCCACGTCCGTCCCCACGCCTGCTAGTTTGTAGGCCGCGTGCGCTTGACCGGTTTCGTCGCTAAATGCGACTCCTCAGAAGCATGCGCGGCCCTATACTAAAATCTATTTTATACCCAATGCGGAAGATCGTCCCTCCTCCCTAACCCGGAAGTGACTTTACCCATTATCCAATGCCTGCGCCGTCCCAGGGCGGAAATGACCTCTCCGTTCCCCCGGCAACCACCAGACACTCTTCAGAGCAGAGTCCACCCCTACCCAACGTCAGAGCGAACGCCCGCAGCCATCTCAGCTCCGCCCCCTGAAATCAGCGCGTGTACGGCGCTCGGTTTCCATGGGAACTTAGAGCATCACGTCCCGAGCAATCCCCTCCTTCTCCTCCTACGTCCATACTAATCACCCCACACCAATTCAGCTCCGCCTCCAGTAACCAATCCGCTCAGCGCATTTGGTTGTCCTAGAAACTGGAGCAAAATTGTGCGTGGAACCTTTTGCCAAACAGAAGTTTTTATCATATTTGCTATAGGCTATTTGAAGTTAACTCAATTTGCAGAAAACATTGCGCATTTCATAAGCAGCCTCCCCGGATGCCAACCTGGGTGCAGCTCTCACATTACCAACCACTATGTTGTTACTACACATACATATATCATATCTTTACAATGTCATTCTTTTTATCACAGATACCAATTGTTATTCCCTTATCAAAGTGACAACCAGGTCCAAATTTAAACTCGTGAATTAACGAAGCCATCATAGGCTATATATAACATACCCTCTCAGACCCCCCCACGCTCCCCACACCCAATCGAGAATACTTAGGGATAGGTTTATAGAAAAAGGATATGAAGGGGGATTCTTGGACCAAGAAATTGAGAGGGTTGGAAGGATGGATAGAAGGGAATTGTTAAAAAGGGAAAGGAAAAGGGAAGGAGATAATCAATTATATAATTATGCATTCATAACGGAATTCAATAGTCAATATAAAGAAGTGGAGTATATTGTACATAAGCATTGGGAGCTATTGTTATCGGATCCAGAACTGAGTAAAATCTTACCATCTAGGCCCCGTTTTATATATAGGAAGGCTCCAAACCTGAGGAATATTTTGGCCCCCAGTTGTGTGGAACCAAAGAGGGAACCTTCTAGGTTCCAAGGGTGGCAACGCCCGGGCTTCCACCCCTGCAGGGATTGCAAAGGATGCCGGGAGGCAAGGTCTGGGAGGGTTACACAGATTAGGGGCCACTCTAATGGTAAAGATATCAAAATTAGGGACTTTATTACTTGTAATGATAAACATGTGGTGTATGTGGCGTGGTGCCCCTGTGGGTTGCAATATGTAGGAAGGACTACTAGACCCCTGAAAGAAAGGATAGGAGAACACCTTAGAAATATAAAGAAGGGACTGATGAGCCATACGCTGTCAGCCCACTTCAAAGAGGTACACAATAGAAACCCCTCGTTGCTTACATTTTGTGGAGTGGAGAAGGTAAGCAGACCATGGAGGGGAGGGGATATGGTCAAGGAAGTATCACAAAGAGAAACTAAATGGATATATCTATTGAATACATTGAAACCAAGGGGACTTAATGCAGACATAGATCTTGTGTGTTTTTTGACTAATGATTGAGGCTAAAGATAAGAGACAAGTAGGTCCAGATGGTTTAAGACACTTTAGTAGTGGTTGTTTATTGGGGTGTGTTACTTTAAGAGTTATAGGGAGGGGTGTGGGGAGCGTGGGGGGGTCTGAGAGGGTATGTTATATATAGCCTATGATGGCTTCGTTAATTCACGAGTTTAAATTTGGACCTGGTTGTCACTTTGATAAGGGAATAACAATTGGTATCTGTGATAAAAAGAATGACATTGTAAAGATATGATATATGTATGTGTAGTAACAACATAGTGGTTGGTAATGTGAGAGCTGCACCCAGGTTGGCATCCGGGGAGGCTGCTTATGAAATGCGCAATGTTTTCTGCAAATTGAGTTAACTTCAAATAGCCTATAGCAAATATGATAAAAACTTCTGTTTGGCAAAAGGTTCCACGCACAATTTTGCTCCAGTTTCTAGGACAACCAAATGTGCTGAGCGGATTGGTTACTGGAGGCGGAGCTGAATTGGTGTGGGGTGATTAGTATGGACGTAGGAGGAGAAGGAGGGGATTGCTCGGGACGTGATGCTCTAAGTTCCCATGGAAACCGAGCGCCGTACACGCGCTGATTTCAGGGGGCGGAGCTGAGATGGCTGCGGGCGTCCGCTCTGACGTTGGGTAGGGGTGGACTCTGCTCTGAAGAGTGTCTGGTGGTTGCCGGGGGAACGGAGAGGTCATTTCCGCCCTGGGACGGCGCAGGCATTGGATAATGGGTAAAGTCACTTCCGGGTTAGGGAGGAGGGACGATCTTCTGCATTGGGTATAAAATAGATTTTAGTATAGGGCCGCGCATGCTTCTGAGGAGTCGCATTTAGCGACGAAACCGGTCAAGCGCACGCGGCCTACAAACTAGCAGGCGTGGGGACGGACGTGGCAAGCGGTGGGAGGCAACACAGCGCAACAAGCCAACCCGGCGGCCAACGTTTGGGGTGGAGCCCAAAAAAACTCTATGTGAACAACCTCAGCCTAGCTTGTGAGTGTGCAATCTTTTTTATATAATTAAAAGTTTTTTACAATTTTACGCTATGGGAGCTCTGGTATGTCTCTTTTGAGGTGATTAAAAGACCAACAGACAGCAGTTTGGAATTCGGGAGAAGGTTTCCGGTGAAAGGCAGGGGGCGGCCAGATGACCCCATAGGCGCTGAAGACCCACTTGATTGAGGGTCATAACATAGCGGTGAGTGGCCACTGCGTGGGGTGTGGTGGTGGTTTCTTACCGAAGTGGGCACGGCTACCATTCCTGAGTGGAAGCGGAGAGCAAAACCTGAATACTAGCTGCACACAAGAAATTTCTGTTGGGACTTTTATGAGCGCAGCTAATTTGTACAACATTGGACTTTTAGGAATTATATAGCAGCGCACCACCGAATGTTTTACCACCCTGTAAATTTATATCAGCGCAGTGTTTTGAGATTTTATATTTGTATTATTGGGTTTACACAGCAGCAGATATGGACATATTTGAGCAACGCCTTAAAAAGCGTACAGATTTGGATGAAATTTTTAACATTGAACAATTAACTATACCTAATGCGGATAATGATTTTAAAGGGTTACAGGCACGGCCGTATCTCTTAAGAGGCACCCGTGGGCCGGTGCCATGGGCGGCCCCTGGGGGGGGGGCGGCCACCTATTGGCTATATATTTTTTTATTTTTATTTTTTTATTTTTTTTTATACCTCTCAGTTTTTTTTTCTTGTATGTGCGGCCTGTGGGGGGGGGGGGGGGGAGGTGTATGAGCAGCGGAGAGCAGGCACACACTCATCAGGGGAACTCTCTCCCCCCTCCAGAATTCAGCAAAGTGGCAGCGCCCGCCCGGGAACTTGCTACTTCCTAGCATCCGCTCCTCCCCCCCATCCACTATCCTCTTCCGTCTCCTTATGCACTTCCCCTTTCAAGCTCCCGCCACCTGCCGACTTTGAACTTGGGGGCCGGGAGCTAATAATTGGCAAGCAGCAGCCACTTCTTTGATAGTCAGGAGGACTCTAGCTAGTGGGAGACTGAAGCAGCTGCAAGCGGTGACTTGGTGAGTCAGTTTAGTGTTACTGTGTGCTTGCCAGCTGCAGCAGCCCCTAGCAGTCTTGTCCTCCTATTCAATCTGCCCTGTGCCGCGCTGTCATCAGACAGATGACAGTCACAGCTGTGTGGCATAGGGTTGCTAGGCAACAGCAGGAAGCAGATTTCTGCTTCATCGGAAGTAGCCTTCTGCAGCGTTGCCTGAGAACAACCATGTGAGCTGTGGCTGGACTGAACGGGACAGGAAACCCTTTATCTCACTCAGGAAGCAGTGAACCGTGTCTGTAATGCCATGCATGACACAGAGTCCAGGCATCCACATGATGACAGCTGGATCCTTGTCCTGTGCCTGGAATAAAACAGGTATGGAGGGGGAAGGGGCTTTGAAAGGAGCACACGATCATCAGCCAGTCACACACATCACATCAAATAGCTGCCCCGTGACCAGATGTGTTTTCAATATCGCAGTGTCCTCAGTCTAACTCCCCCGGGCCCTCACATAAATCCTATGTAAAGTGAGGGGTGTAGATTGAGGACACTGCAGTACTGAGAACACACATCTGGTCAGCCCAGCCCGTTAGACTGTTCTGATCAAATCTGCTGACATTATTGCTCGTATTTCTGGTCAAATCTGCTGAAATGATTGCTCGTAGTTCCGGTCAAATCTGCCGACATGATTGCTCGTATTTCTGGTCAAATCTGCTGAAATGATTGCTCGTAGTTCCGGTCAAATCTGCTGACATGATTGCTCGTAGTTCTGGTCAAATCTGCCGACATGATTGCTCGTATTTCTGATCAAATCTGCTGACATTATAGCACGTATTTCTGATCAAATCTGCTGACATTATTGCACGTATTTCTGATCAAATCTGCTGACATTATTGCACGTATTTCTGATCAAATCTGCTGACATTATTGCACGTATTTCTGATCAAATCTGCTGACATTATTGCACGTATTTCTGATCAAATCTGCTGACATTATAGCACGTATTTCTGATCAAATCTGCTGACATTATTGCACGTATTTCTGATCAAATCTGCTGACATTATTGCACGTATTTCTGATCAAATCTGCTGACATTATTGCACGTATTTCTGATCAAATCTGCTGACATTATTGCACGTATTTCTGATCAAATCTGCTGACATGATTGCACATATTTCTGGTCAAATCTGCTGACCTGATTGCTCGTATTTCTGATCAATTCTGCTGACATGATTGCTCGTATTTCTGGTCAAATCTGCTGACATGATTGCTCGTAGTTCTGGTCAAATCTGCTGACATGATTGCTCGTAGTTCTGGTCAAATCTGCTGACATGATTGCTCGTAGTTCTGGTCAAATCTGCTGACATGATTGCTCATATTTCTGGTCAATTCTGCTGACATTTTTGCTCGTATTTCTGATCAAATCTGCTGACATTATAGCACGTATTTCTGATCAAATCTGCTGACATTATAGCACGTAGTTCTGGTCAAATCTGCTGACATTATAGCACGTAGTTCTGATCAAATCTGCTGACATTATTGCACGTAGTTCTGGTCAAATCTGCTGACATTATAGCACGTATTTCTGATCAAATCTGCTGACATTATAGCACGTATTTCTGATCAAATCTGCTGACATTATTGCTCGTATTTCTGATCAAATCTGCTGACATTTTTGCTCGTAGTTCTGGTCAAATCTGCTGACATTATTGCTCGTAGTTCTGGTCAAATCTGCCGACATGATTGCTCGTAGTTCTGGTCAAATCTGCCGACATGATTGCTCGTAGTTCTGGTCAAATCTGCCGACATGATTACATGTATTTTCTGGTCAAATCTGCCACGATTGAATATATCTTCTGGGCAATCTGCTCACATTACGTGTATTTTCTTGAGAAAACCTGCACAATTATGTGAATTTTCTGGGCAAAGGGTGACCTAAACTTGGGCCCACTGTCTTTGCGTTGCACTTTTAAAGCGAACCCGAGGTGAGAATAATATTGAGGCTGCCATATTTATCTCCTTTTAAGCAATACCAGTTGCCTGGCTGCCGTGCTGGTCCTCTGCCTCTAATTCTTTCAACCATAGACCCTGAACAAGCATGCAGCAGGTCGGGGGTTTCTTACAATATTGTCAGAACTGATAAGATTAGCTGCATGCTTGTTTCTGGTGTAATTCAGTTCACTACTGCAGTCAAATAGATCAGCAGGGCTGCCAGGCAACTAGTATTGTTTAAAAGGAAATAAATATGGCAGCCTCCATATCACTCTCACCTCAGGTTCACGTTAAATTACAGTTAGCTCCACCCTCATCCGGTCATGGCCACACCCATTTTTTTATAGCCACAAAAATTAATCCAGCACCTGCATAGCACCCCTCCCAAAAAACCTGGAGCCGCCACTAACTGTACTTATACTAATTATTTATATAGCGCCAACATATTACGCATCGCTGTACAGAGTATGTATTGTCTTGTCACTAACTGTCCCACAGTGGGGCTCTCAATCTAATCCCTACCATAGTCATGTGTGTATGTAAGTATCGTAGTCTAGGGCCAATTTTTAGGGGAAGCCAATTAACTTATCTGTATCGTATGTTGTTGGGATGTGGGAGGAAATCAGAGTGTCTTAAGGAAACCCACACAGACACAGGGAGAACATACAAACTCCTTGCAGATAGTGCCCTGGCTGGGATTCGAACCAGGAACCCAGCGCTGCAAGGCGAGAGCGATAACCACTACACCGCCGTGCTGCCATACTGCTGTACTATATTGTACTGCCATCTTCAGCAGTACTTCACAGAGTATGTAGTCATGTCACTGACTATCCTCTGAGGAGCTTACAATCTAATCTTACCATAGTCTAATGCCCTACCATATTATTATGTAGTTATATAGCACTGACATCTTCTGCAGCACTTTGCAGAGAACAGTCATGTTACTGACTTTTCTCAGGGGAGCTCACAATCTAATACCTACCACTACTTTGTGCGAGAGAACACTGGCTAATGTGTGTGTGTGTGTGGAGGGAACATTTCCTACTTGATTTTTTAGGGTCACTTTACTCATACCCAGGGAGAAAACATGGCCCCACCGACTTTGGCTTACTAGAAAATTTTAATTGGCCACACCCACTGGGTTATGGACACGCCCACTGTATTATGTGACCACGCCCATTTTTCGCCGCGGCGCGCTTCGCGCGCCGCCAACGTCCTCGGGAGGGGGGGGGGCGCCGTAGGTTTGGGGTGCCTAGGGGAGCCCAAACCCTAAATACAGCCCTGGTTACAGGGACTAATGCTTAAGGAACAAGCCACGTGGTGGGACATTGCCACACTAAGTAAATATGAAAAAGAAGGCATAGTTCCTAAACGATTGAGGTGGGACCTTATGGCTACAGATGGGGAAGATAGTGAAGAAAATGATGCAGAGTGGGAAGAGTATTTTGATAAATGTGGGGTGGGTCTGGTATGTTTATTGATGAAAAGAAAGAGAAGGAGGCTGACCAGACTGGGGGGTGAAATAGATGAGATCAGACAAAGGTTAGAGATATGTAAAGGAACGGAAGAATATAATAAAAGAACTCAAAAAATTGGGGAAACATTGCAAAAAGCAGAAAAGGAAACCATTGTTTCTATGAGACAAAAGTTTTTGCGAGACTACCATGCACATAAGAATAAAGAAGCCTATAAATGGCAAATAAAGAAAAAAGTGCAATTACAACAGCAACAAAAGACAGGGGAAGGTGAAAATAATCCGCAGGGAGTGGGGAATGCTCCCCAACCGCATAGTACAAATATACAGGGGATGGGTCACAACATAGAACACAGGGGGAGAGGGGGGCAAGGGGGAGGAGGGAGGGGAGGGAACACTGGCAGAATATCAAAGGATAATTACAGGATGGTGTACCCGATGGGCCCCCAACCTATGGGACCTGCACCAATGCAGGGGAGACCCATATGGACACCACATGGAGGAGCTTATGGTAGGGGTCGGGGGGGAAGACCCATGGGAGGACCAAATAGACCATATTCTGTACCAAATCAATATCCAAATGTACTCAATCAATATCCAAATGGGAACCAAGGATCCACGTACAATATACCTTTAAGTAATCGGTATGACCCTTTAAACCAGGAAAGCCATTATGAGCCTTTTTTGGGGGAGGAGAGGAAGTACCAACAAACAGATTGGGAAGAGGATGGCAATTACCTCCCCGGAAAAAGAGGAGCAGAAGGGGGACAAGGGGAGGAAGAAGGGAGTGTCAAAAAAATAAGGAGAAAGTAGAAGGAAAAGGAATATTTAATCTCAGTGGTGTACACCTAAGTAATAGAGAATTGGTAACATTGGACCAAGGGTTGAAGTTCGCCCCAAAAAAGGGGATTAACAAATTTGCTACATTTATTGATCTAGAAAAATTCACCAGAAAACTTAACCTTAAAAAATATTTTCTGAAGAGGGAGGGGCCCACCACAAGAGCGAATAGTATACCCACTCAGAATACAGCTAACAGGTATAGACATACCAATCTCAAAAACAATTCCACATTCAATCCGCAGGAGACGGGTTTTCAGGCGATCGGAGCATTTAAGAAAATGGTAAGTAATGAGATTAGGGACCTCCCAGAGAAAAAATACCCTGGGGTTAAACAGGTGGCCAGAAATTTGCTGGAAACTAAAGGTCTGGTGATTAGGCCGGCAGACAAAGGGGGGGGAGTGGTGGTTCTAAACAAAGAGCAATATAGGAAGGAATTAGATAGATTAGTCTAGGATCGAGACACCTACGAGCAGTTGAGGAGAGATCCCACACAGGACTATTTGAGACAACTAAGAGAGCTCTTGAAAAGAGGAGTGGAGATGGGATGCCTAACAGATGCGGAGTTTAGATTCTTGATCCCTAATGCCCCAAAAATCCCGGTCATCTACCAGGTCCCTAAAGTACATAAGAATGCAACCAATCCTCCGGGAAGACCAATATTGAGTGGGATAGGGTCAGTAACCCATCGATTGGGGCAATACCTTGACCAATTCTTGCAGCCCTTGGTCCAAAAGTTGCCTTGTGTCATAAAGGACACAAAACATGCAATTCAAGAGATGGAAGGAATGAAAATTAATGAGGGTACATGGCTAGTAACAGCAGACGTAGCGTCTCTTTATACTAGTATTCCTCAGGATAAGGGGATTGAGGCAGTCAAATACTATATGGAGAAAGAAGGAGAACTACCTCCTGAACAGATAGAATTCCTTGTGGAGGTGTTGGAATTTGCACTAAATAAGAATTATTTTTGGCACGGGGATACATTTTACAGACAGCATAGAGGATGCGCTATGGGGGCGGGATTCGCACCTAGTCTAGCGAACCTCTACATGGGTAGATGGGAGGAGGGGATACTGGCACAAGCACCTCAAGGGGTGATAACCTGGAAAAGGTATATCGATGATTTGATAATTGTGTGGGGGGGCACTGAAGGGGAATTGAGGAGTTTTATGGAACACCTTAATGTAAATTCACTAAATATTAGGCTAACATTTGAGCACGATAAGCAACAAATAAATTACTTGGATCTTCAAATGATGGTGGTGGAACAAACTTTAAGGGTGAAAACACACTTCAAGCTAACGGATAGAAATGGATATATTGCAACTCACAGTGGGCACCATCCCAGGTGGATCAATAATGTACCTAGGGGACAATTCACAAGGATGAGAAGAAACTGTAGCAATATGGAGGATTTTGAAACCCAATCGAGAATACTTAGGGATAGGTTTATAGAAAAAGGATATGAAGGGGGATTCTTGGACCAAGAAATTGAGAGGGTTGGAAGGATAGATAGAAGGGAATTGTTAAAAAGGGAAAGGAAAAGGGAAGGAGATAATCAATTATATAATTATGCATTCATAACGGAATTCAATAGTCAATATAAAGAAGTGGAGTATATTGTACATAAGCATTGGGAGCTATTGTTATCGGATCCAGAACTGAGTAAAATCTTACCATCTAGGCCCCGTTTTATATATAGGAAGGCTCCAAACCTGAGGAATATTTTGGCCCCCAGTTGTGTGGAACCAAAGAGGGAACCTTCTAGGTTCCAAGGGTGGCAACGCCCGGGCTTCCACCCCTGCAGGGATTGCAAAGGATGCCGGGAGGCAAGGTCTGGGAGGGTTACACAGATTAGGGGCCACTCTAATGGTAAAGATATCAAAATTAGGGACTTTATTACTTGTAATGATAAACATGTGGTGTATGTGGCGTGGTGCCCCTGTGGGTTGCAATATGTAGGAAGGACTACTAGACCCCTGAAAGAAAGGATAGGAGAACACCTTAGAAATATAAAGAAGGGACTGATGAGCCATACGCTGTCAGCCCACTTCAAAGAGGTACACAATAGAAACCCCTCGTTGCTTACATTTTGTGGAGTGGAGAAGGTAAGCAGACCATGGAGGGGAGGGGATATGGTCAAGGAAGTATCACAAAGAGAAACTAAATGGATATATCTATTGAATACATTGAAACCAAGGGGACTTAATGCAGACATAGATCTCGTGTGTTTTTTGACTAATGATTGAGGCTAAAGATAAGAGACAAGTAGGTCCAGATGGTTTAAGACACTTTAGTAGTGGTTGTTTATTGGGGTGTGTTACTTTAAGAGTTATAGGGAGGGGTGTGGGGAGCGTGGGGGGGTCTGAGAGGGTATGTTATATATAGCCTATGATGGCTTCGTTAATTCACGAGTTTAAATTTGGACCTGGTTGTCACTTTGATAAGGGAATAACAATTGGTATCTGTGATAAAAAAGAATGACATTGTAAAGATATGATATATGTATGTGTAGTAACAACATAGTGGTTGGTAATGTGAGAGCTGCACCCAGGTTGGCATCCGGGGAGGCTGCTTATGAAATGCGCAATGTTTTCTGCAAATTGAGTTAACTTCAAATAGCCTATAGCAAATATGATAAAAACTTCTGTTTGGCAAAAGGTTCCACGCACAATTTTGCTCCAGTTTCTAGGACAACCAAATGCGCTGAGCGGATTGGTTACTGGAGGCGGAGCTGAATTGGTGTGGGGTGATTAGTATGGACGTAGGAGGAGAAGGAGGGGATTGCTCGGGACGTGATGCTCTAAGTTCCCATGGAAACCGAGCGCCGTACACGCGCTGATTTCAGGGGGCGGAGCTGAGATGGCTGCGGGCGTCCGCTCTGACGTTGGGTAGGGGTGGACTCTGCTCTGAAGAGTGTCTGGTGGTTGCCGGGGGAACGGAGAGGTCATTTCCGCCCTGGGACGGCGCAGGCATTGGATAATGGGTAAAGTCACTTCCGGGTTAGGGAGGAGTGACGATCTTCCGCATTGGGTATAAAATAGATTTTAGTATAGGGCCGCGCATGCTTCTGAGGAGTCGCATTTAGCGACGAAACCGGTCAAGCGCACGCGGCCTACAAACTAGCAGGCGTGGGGACGGACGTGGCAAGCGGTGGGAGGCAACACAGCGCAACAAGCCAACCCGGCGGCCAACGTTTGGGGTGGAGCCCAAAAAAACTCTATGTGAACAACCTCAGCCTAGCTTGTGAGTGTGCAATCTTTTTTATATAATTAAAAGTTTTTTACAATTTTACGCTATGGGAGCTCTGGTATGTCTCTTTTGAGGTGATTAAAAGACCAACAGACAGCAGTTTGGAATTCGGGAGAAGGTTTCCGGTGAAAGGCAGGGGGCGGCCAGATGACCCCATAGGCGCTGAAGACCCACTTGATTGAGGGTCATAACATAGCGGTGAGTGGCCACTGCTTGGGGTGTGGTGGTGGTTTCTTACCGAAGTGGGCACGGCTACCATTCCTGAGTGGAAGCGGAGAGCAAAACCTGAATACTAGCTGCACACAAGAAATTTCTGTTGGGACTTTTATGAGCGCAGCTAATTTGTTCTTCTGTTGTGTGTCCACCGTCGCAGGTGGCGGCTGGATTGGTGGACAAACATACATTCCTCATCTGTGCTTATTCGGTCTTGTGTCTCTGTTAGCAATCGCCATCTCTGGCGATTGCCTTCTCGCTTTGTCTTCCTAGTTGTGTGTTCATCGTCGCAGGGTGGCGACTATTTTGGTGAACACACATACCCTCTGTCACTTTGATCTCTCCCTTTCAGGGCTATCTTGCCCTGCGTTTCTGCCCTTCGTACAATTCCTGTCTGGCGTGTGTGGCAGGGCAGAGGAGCCGTTCCTCTGCACTCCACAGCTCCCCCTGTCGACAGGAATTTCCCTCTACTGGTGTTTTGCACCTTTTGCTGGGTTCCCGCAAATTATACGCTTGTGGAGGATTTCCGCGGTGTCAGCGCATGTCTTGTGCGCTGATCACGGAGAGAATTCCACAATCGTTACAGTATGACCAGCCCAACCAAAATTCCCAGTGTAGAGGGAATTTTTGATTTGTACGATTTTGTTGAATATGGGTCCTGTATCTTTAAGAGGTTTAAGATACTGGACTCTGAAACCAGAGATGACTTTATATCAGAATGTTCCAGATTCTTGGCAAATCCTGAATTTCAGGCCACCAGCATTTCCACTTGGAGTGCTCAGATTGCTTACAATCTTTTCCAAGAGGATCTGTTTGTGTGGGCGGATGAGTGTGCCAAACACGTGAATCTGAGACATAACCCTTGCAGATTTCTGAGTCATGTATTTTCTCGTAAGCTTAGAATTCCCCTGCCAGGTTATTTCTATGAGTTTTTTTCCTGCAGAGCATGATGCTGATCAGATTAGCTTATGCAACATTTCTGTGTCATTACCATATGTTAATGAGTTGGTGCTTGCAGGCCAATCTGCTGATTTGACTTGTCAGCCAAAAGATTCGTTGCCCATAGCAACCACAACTAAAGAGGTTATTTCTGTCAAGTCTGAAATGTGCAAAACCATTCAGTATGATAATGATGTTTACCATGATGTTGATCTGTCTCCGAGTTTTTTGCCTCAATCCAAAGCTTGTGTGGATCCTACTATAGGTAGGATCGCCCACTATATTAAAGCAGTTAAAAAATCTGTTCTTGTTCCTGAACTCCACCCATATGGAGATTATCTGGATACTGGCCTGTTTGAACCTCCATTTGCCTCATGGGACATTGGGGCCTTGATGGAGGAATTTGATTTTGATTGGAAAGCCTTTTGCGATTTTTACATAGCAAAAAACGAAGATGTCTTGAATGATTGTCTTGATTCTATGTACCTATTGATTGATTCCGATGAATGTGATGAGAGTGATGTGGATCTGATGATTTATGTATGGCAGACGATTTTGGAAGAGTTGCACACACACACCAACCAATTGATTCCAATAAAGAGACATCGTTGTCGGATGATTGTTCCTGCCTTTCTGGGGTAAAGCATGTGAGTGGTGACATTGTGCGATCTGAAATGAGTGGGTGTGCCACTGTGGTTGATTCCTGTGTGAATCCTGGAGGATTCTCTCCTGACTGCGTGCAGTTTAAATCTGTGCGATCTGATGCCTGTTTCTCTGATGTTCCTGCAGATTGTGATCAGCATGAATGTGCCAGTTTTCTCAGGGATGTGTGGGACCCCTTGTCATTTAGAGACAGATCTTTAAGATCTTCCATCTGTGATCCTGCCATGGGGAAAATTCCTAAATTTTGCAGCATCAAAAGTAAAATTAATATGTCTAATAAAGTTTTTCCTGATGTTGTCGCTATTTCTACTGCAGATGCGTCTTTGTCTCACCCTGTTCACACCTGTAAGGGCCCGTTGCCTGGTGACAGTTGCTCCAGTGTTTCTGTCCTGAACGCCTTACAGTCTGCCCCGCAGATCGCGGAGGTTTGCGCTATGGAAGCGTCAGTTTCACAACCTAAAGCGATTTTTGATTCGCAAGTTTTGCGTTCTGACTCCTCGGATTTGACATTGTTAGCCGAATCTAAGAGTGAGACAGCGCTTCGGTTTTGCGAATCTGACTCTGAAGCATCTTTGCTGGATCCAGAGAAAGTTTCTCTGAGCCTGCCCTGTACCATGAATAACAATATGATGTCCAATCACACTGACATTTGTGAGTCCCTTTCTTGTTCTGAGGAAAATGCTGATTCTGCACCCTGTACTCTGGATGAGTTAAGATGGCCTTGTTTAGAGTCTCCTGCAGTGTCCCTAGAGGCTCGTCTAGGTATTGCCACTATACTCACCTGTTTTTCTGCAGTTTTGGAGTTGCAAGCTAGTTTGACTTCTACGCAGAATTCTGGGTGCAGCGAGATTAAAGTTAGGGAGTCAGTGTGTGTTCCAGTAAATATTCCTGTACGTTCCGCTCATGATGATGAAATTCAGTCTCAATTTATGGTGGAACCTTCCCTGGGACATCTGCCCTGTTCACAAAATAAAGTTCCAGTTTTGCCCTGTAACATGGATAGTACAGAATCCTTCTTAGAAAACTTGAAAAATGATGTTCCTGAGGTCTTGCCTGATTTCCTGGAGACCTCCGAGTTCCTCCCAAAGGGTGCAGAACTTGTAGGAGATGTCTCCTGCCCCCCAAGCCCTTCTGTGGTGTTGCCCACTTCAGTAGGCATTGCTGCCTTGCTGGCTACTTTTTCAGCTCTGGTGGAGCTTCAGTTATGCGTAGTCAATGATGAGTTTTTGTCAGATACCATTACAGTCACTGAGACTTCTAAGCCTGAGTCCGAGTTTTTTTTTTTTGAAAGTCCAGTGCTTGAGACCACTGCTCATGATGATCCTCTGCCCGGTACTAGTTTTGGTCCTGTCGTGCCGGACTCTGAGGTTGGCAGTTCCCCGACATGTTCTGAGGTTTCTCCTGTGCTGGTGTACCCCAATGTGCTCTGTGACCCAGAAAGCCCAAGTGTGCCTCGGTTACCAGCATGCTCAGATGCTTCCTCGGTGGAGACATGCTCTGATATGGCCGGCCTGCTTGCATGCCCAGAAGTGGTCTCTGAAAGTCTTGATCTTGATGGGTGTCCTCGTAATTCTGAATCCGGGATTGTCATTGGTTCCATATGGGTTCTTGATAGTTCTCCATGTGAGCCGGGTGATTGTTCTGCCCTCTTGGGATCTCTGTGGAGCTTCAAAATGTTCTGGGAGATTCCGGGAGAAATTTTGCTTGGTACCCTGGATAAGATCAACAGTGGCTTTTGTGTTGTAAGGGACACTTCGAACAGGTATTGTGGCAGGTTTGGTATTTTCGGACGCTCCTTGGAAGGTGGTGGGTATTGTCTGGAGGGTGTCAATGGCTTCTTCTCTGGCGTTCACAGTCCTGATGGGTGTTATACTGAGACTGGTAGTACTGATGGACACGTTTCGGTGGCGTTTGCTTCCGATGAGGTCGGTTTCGGCTGGACTGACTCTGGAATTGGGCCTTGTCGGGCTGTCCTGACCTTCATGAGTCTTCAATTAGAGTCTTTTGTAAATATCAGGTTAGAGGGTCGTCTGGAATCCGACCCTAGAGGGGGGGGGGGGGGTACTGTGAGGATCCGCGTGGCTGCCTTTTGACCACTGTTCAGGTTTGCATTCTGCAGGTCTCTGGAAGAGAGACCTTTTGTCAGTTGTGCAGCTTGCTGCTGAGGAATTTGCATATGTTTATCATGCAGATTGTCTAGCCACATCCTTTGTGGGCTTGCTCTATAAAGAACTATGTTTCCCACAGTAAGTTGCTGGTCATAAGAGTTAGTCCTGTGTAACACTCGCCTGGAGTGTCAGCCTTGTTCTTTGTTTGAAGATTAGCCTAGAGTAATTCCTGGGGCTGCACTAGACAGGTTTCCCTAGTGCAGTTAGGATTGCTTATCTGTTTTGTTTGTCTGTTGCGATTGTCCTGTCCCAGCGGTGGTCGACAGGAAATCGTTCTGTGTGTCTGGGTGCTAACCGGAACAGCGGTTGTTACTGGTAGCCCCTTCTGATCTGTCTTCCTGGATCGCACCAGCCTCTTGCGCTAGTGCTGTGGATCCTTCTGGTCTGCTACTCTGTACTTGGATCGCACTAGCATCTTGCGCTAGCGCTGTGGATCCTTCTGTTCTGTCTTCCTGGATCGCACTAGCCACTTTCGCTAGTGCTGTGGATCCTATCTCTCGCTTGTTCATGTTTTTGTGTGTCTGTCTTGTCTGCTGCGAACGCTTGCTGGAGGCTCGTTGAGGTAACCGTTAAGCAAGCGCTCACGTCCTCTGTTTCATGTTTGTTTGTCGGTGGTTAGTTAGGCGTGCTTGTCTCTATTGTGCTTATCACGTGGAGACCGCGCATAAACGCGTGCACTGTTGCGAATGAGTGCGGTGTTCGCGTTTAGCTAGCGTTTGTTATTTTCCTTATCTCCTCATTGTATGTTTTGCTGTGCCTTTGCTACTCTCGTGTTCTGCCTTGCTGTAGCCTTGTGTCTCCTCTGGCAATCGCTTCCCTCGCGATTGCGTTCCTACTTCATATCTGCTATTGTGTATGCACCATCGCGGGTTGGTGACTAGTTTGGTGCACACACATACAATCTGTCCCTGTGCTCATTCTCTTCCGCGGTCGCTTCTCTTGCGATTGCATTCTCACTTGGTTTCTTCTGTTGTGTGTCCACCGTCGCAGGTGGCAGCTGGATTGGTGGACAAACATACATTCCTCATCTGTGCTTATTCGGTCTTGTGTCTCTGTTAGCAATTGCCTTCTCGCTTTGTCTTCCTGGTTGTGTGTTCATCGTCGCAGGGTGTCGACTAGTTTGGTGAACACACATACCCTCTGTCACTTTGATCTCTCCCTTTCAGGGCTATCTTGCCCTGCGTTTCTGCCCTTCATACAATTCCTGTCTGGCGTGTGTGGCAGGGCAGAGGAGCCGTTCCTCTGCACTCCACAGCTCCCCCTGTCAACAGGAATTTCCCTCTACAGGTGCTTTGCACCTTTTGCTGGGTTCCCGCAAATTATATGCTTGTGGAGGATTTCCGCGGTGTCAGCGCACGTCTTGTGTGCTGATCACGGAGAGAATTCCACAATCGTTACACCCCAGCTTCACAGTGTCATTAAACATTTATGCCAGCAATAACATTTGATTAACTATACCTAGAAAATTAGTATGCATTCAGAGCACAGACATTACACAGCACACTACACAATATCCACATGTTACATTGCCTACAGTGATATACAATCAATAAAAGTTATGGTTGCTTGGCACTGTACATATATGACCAACACAATTTAATGCCTACTTTAAAAAAAATGAAAAGATACACATAGCCCAAAAACAGTTGAAAAATGTAAAGGACACATACAAACAAATAACAGTTACTTGCCCTGTCTCAAACTATTCTGAAGCAGGTGTTGATGATAACGAGCAAAGTTTATATAGGCCCAAAACAGCTGACAAATGCTAAGGAGTATCACATAATCAAAATGCTTGCATCATCGAACATTAAGCACGTAAACTTCTACGCGTTCAAAGTAATGCGCGCTATATAGTTCCAGTGCGCATATCGCTCTATGCAGTTGTAAAGCGTATTCCCAGCGTGCACTGTGCGTGTGTAATGTACGCTGTCTACTCCACCGCTGTGCAGTTTGTAATGCGTGCTGTGTAGTTTAAAGCGCGTAAAACTTTACGTGCACAATGACGAGTGTAATTCATGTAGCGCTCAAGCGCTATTCAATAACGCTGTTTAGTGAATCAACCTCCATGTGTTACCCTAGTGATGCTCGAATTACTAAGGTAATGCAGATCATGCTATTTGCACTGCACAATGCGGGCTACTTTCTTAGGGTGAGTAGCAGTAAAATTGCTGTGCACTCCCTGTGATCACCAGCTTTCCACAGACATTTTATGTTCTGCCATGTTCATACTTGCTCTCTAAAGCCCATATGAAACCATGAAAATGTTCTCCATTGACTTTAATGGTGTTCAGATTTGGGACCTTCCGGATCCACAATTTGTAGGCTAGTTTGCTGAATGACACTTAAATTGAACAGAGCGAGACACCACAGCAAGTAGCTCAACCTATGCAATGTGTATGACATAGAATGCATGCGAAGTACAAAATGTCAGTCAAGCCTCTAGGCGCTGACAAACATGCTATAAACAATATTGAAACAAACAAAAATATATACGTTTACTGAACAGTATTTACGTCACATAACAAATGAGTCTTTCCATTACGTATTATCTGTATATAATGAGATACTCTTTGAAGAATTGAAAAATTGGGTACAATCCAATTCACTTTTACTCCTAAGTTTTCCCCAAGATGATTTTTTACAGTATAAATAAAATACCTTTCAAAGCCACCCAGGGCCATTTCTGGCCTATTTGTTACCGCAGGCAAAGCACCTAATTCACCCCCCCCCCCCCCCTCCACCACCACCCATACACATGAACACACACACATATACACACTCTCAGTATGATATTGATACAGGACAAGTTTTCTCCTAGATGATTTTTTTATAGAGGCTTATCTGGGTAATATGGCGCCTATGGCAAAGACTGAAATTGCCCCCCCCCCCCAATCCCCATTCAAGTTGGGCAGGGTGCTGGCTGGCTGGGGGAGGGGTGCTGGCTTGCTAGGGAAGGGTGCTGGCTGGCTTGGGAAGGGTGCTGGTGTTCTGGGGCAGGGAGATGGCTTGCAGGGTTCTGGCTGGCTAGGGAAGGGTGCTGGCTTGCTAGGGAAGGGTGCTGGCTGGCTTGGGAAGGGTGCTGGTGTTCTGGGGCAGGGAGATGGCTTGCATGGGCAGGGTGCTGGCTTGCAGGGGCAGGGTGCTGGCTTGCAGGGGCAGGGTGCTGGCTTGCAGGGGCAGGGTGCTGGTTGGCTTAAGCAGGGTGCTGGCTTGCAGGGGCAGGGTGTTGGCTGGCTTGGGAAGGGTGTTGGTGTTCTGAGGCAGGTTACTGGCTTGCAGGGGCAGGGTGCTGGCTGGCTTGGGAAGGGTGCTGGTGTTCTTGGGCAGCAAGATGGCTTGCAGGGTGCTGGCTGGCTTGGGAAGGGTGCTAGTGTTTTTGGGGCAGGGAGATGGCTTGCATGGGCAGGGTGCTGGCTGGCTTAAGCACGGTTCTGGCTTGCAGGGGCAGGGTGTTGGCTGGCTTGGGAAGGGTGTTGGTGTTCTGAGGCAGGTTACTGGCTTGCAGGGGCAGGGTGCTGGCTGGCTTGGGAAGGGTGCTGGTGTTCTGGGGCAGGGAGATGGCTTGCATGGGCAGGGTGCTGGCTTGCAGGGGCAGGGTGCTGGCTTGCAGGGGCAGGGTGCTGGTTGGCTTAAGCAGGGTGCTGGCTTGCAGGGGCAGGGTGTTGGCTGGCTTGGGAAGGGTGTTGGTGTTCTGAGGCAGGTTACTGGCTTGCAGGGGCAGGGTGCTGGCTGGCTTGGGAAGGGTGCTGGTGTTCTTGGGCAGCAAGATGGCTTGCAGGGTGCTGGCTGGCTTGGGAAGGGTGCTAGTGTTTTGGGGCAGGGAGATGGCTTGCATGGGCAGGGTGCTGGCTTGCATGGGCAGGGTGCTGTCTGGCTTAAGCACGGTTCTGGCTTGCAGGGGCAGGGTGTTGGCTGACTTGGGAAGGGTGTTGGTGTTCTGAGGCAGGTTACTGGCTTGCAGGGGCAGGGTGCTGGCTGGCTTGGGAAGGGTGCTGGTGTTCTGGGGCAGGGTGATGGCTTGCAGGGTGCTGGTGTTCTGGGGCAGGGTGCTGGCTTGCAGGGTGCTGGCTGGCTTGGGAAGGGTGCTGATGTTCTGGGGCAGGGTGATGGCTTGCAGGGGCAGGGTGCTGGTTTTCTGGGGCTGGGGGATGGCTTACAGGGGCAGGGTACTAGTGCTCTGGGGCAGGGTGCTACATCAGTCCTCAGATCAGTTTGCTCAGCTGCCACTACTTGGGCATCCTTACCAGTATGTCGCCCAAATCGCCGCTGCCAGGGCATCCCCCTCCTTGCAGTACCAGTCCAGAGCTCCAATCAGCGCGACAGCAGATTCAGAGAATGGCGCACATGCTGCTCACACCCGATGTACTGCGAATGCGGAAGTGTGCACCCTTCTCTGTCTCTGCTGTTGCGCTGATCAGAGGTCTGGTACTACAAGGAATACGATGCCCAAGTAGCAGCGGTGGGGGCAGAACACTGCTCTGAGGACTGCTTAACCCCCTTGCCGTTTCAATTCTGACGGCAAGGGGGCAGCGCAGCACTTTTTATTTATTTATTTTTTTTTAAATCATGTAGCGAGCCCAGGGCTCGCTACATGATAGCCGCTGACAAGCGGCATCCCCCTACCCAAGGCAATCGGAGTAAGCAGGAAATCCCGTTCAGAACGGGATTTCCTGCTGGGCTTTCCCGGTCGCCATGGCGACCGGGCGGGATGACATCAGACGTCAGAGAGAATCCCGATCCACCCCTCAGCGCTGCCTGGCACTGATTGGCCAGGCTGCACAAGGGGTCTGGAGGGGGGGGGGGGCGCACGGCAGGTAGCGGCGAATCGGCAGCGAGCGCCGGCAATCGGAATATGCAAGCAACTAGCAAAGTGCTAGCTGCGTGCAGTAAAAAAAATTTTTTGAAAATCGGCCCAGCTGGGCCAGAGAAATCCTTCTGCGCAGGTTACCCCGAGCTGAGCTCGGGATAACCGGCAAGAAGGTTAAGCAGTGGCGGCAGGGGCAGCACTGGAGGGGGACAGAGAATGCAGCAGTGGCATGGGGGCAGGCATGACGCCCATGGTGCAGTGGCGCCTATGGCACTAGCCATGCCTGCATCCCTTTAGATACGCGTATGTTTTTTTACACTATAAAAAATGCCTTTTAATCCACACAGGGCCATTTCTGGCCTATTTGTCAGGCAAATCCAGAATTTGTAGGCTAGTTGGCTGAATGACACTTAAATTGAACAGAGGCATCACAGCAAGTAGCTCAAGCTATGCAATGTGTATGACATAGAATGCATGCGATATACAAAATGTCAGTCAAGCCTCTAGGCGCTGACAAACATGCTATAAACAATATTGAAACAAACAAAAATATATACGTTTGCTGAACAGTATTCACGTCACAAAACAAATGAGTCTTTCCATTACGTATTATCTGTATATAATGAGATACTCTTTGAAGAATTGTAAAATTGGGTACAATCCAATTCACTTTTTCTCCTAAGTTTTCCCCAAGAAGATTTTTTACAGTATAAATAAAATACCTTTCAAAGCCACCCAGCGCGATTTCTGGCCTATTTGTTACCGCAGCAGGCAATGCACCTAATTCACCCCCCCCCCCCACCACCACCACCACCCATACACATGAACACACACACATATACACACTCTCAGTATGATATTGATACAGGACAAGTTTTCTCCTAGATGATTTTTTTATAGAGGCTTATCTGGGTAATATAGCGCCTATGGCAAAGACTGAAATTGCCCCCCCCCCCCAATCCCCATTCAAGTAGGGCAGGGTGCTGGCTGGCTGGGGGAGGGTGCTGGCTTGCTAGGGAAGGGTGCTGACTGGCTTGGGAAGGGTGCTGGTGTTCTGGGGCAGGGAGATGGCTTGCAGGGTTCTGGCTGGCTTGGGAAGGGTGCTAGTGTTCTGGGGCAGGGAGATGGCTTGCACGGGCAGGGTGCTGGCTTGCAGGGGCAGGGTGCTGATTGGCTTAGGCAGAGTGATGGCTTGCAGGGGCAGGGTGACGGCTTGCAGGGGCAGGGTGCTGGCTGGCTTAGGCAGGGTGCTGGTTGGCTTGGAAAGGGTGCTGGCTTGTAGGGGCAGGGTGCTGGCTTGCAGGGGCAGGGTGCTGGCTTGCTTGGAAAGAGTGCTGGTGTTCTGGGGCAGGGAGATGGCTTGCATGGGCAGGGTGCTGGCTTGCATTGGCAGGGTGCTGGCTGGCTTAAGCAGGGTGCTGGCTTGCAGGGGCAGGGTGTTGGCTGGCTTAGGAAGGGTGCTGGTGTTCTGCGGCAGGGTGATGGCTTGCAGGGTGCTGGTGTTCTGGGGCAGGGTGATGGCTTGCAGGGGCAGGGTGCTGGTTTTATGGGGCTGGGGGATGGCTTACAGGGGGAGGGTACTAGTGCTCTGGGGCAGGGTGCCATAACAGTCCTCAGATCAGTTTGCTCAGCTGCCACTACTTGGGCATCCTTACCAGTATGTCGCCCAAATCGCCTCTGCCAGGGCATCCCCTTCCTTGCAGTACCAGTCCAGAGCTCCAATCAGCGCGACAGCAGATTCAGAGAATGGCGCACATGCTGCTCACACCTGGTGTACTGCGAATGTGGAAGTGACGTCGTCAGTCACTTCCGCATTCGTAGTACACCGGCACAAGCAGCATGTGCGCCCTTCTCTGTCTCTGCTGTCGCACTGATCAGAGGTCTGGTACTACAAGCAATACGATGCCCAAGTAGCAGCGGTGGGGGCAGAACACTGCTCTGAGGACTGCTTAAGCAGCGGCGGCAGGGGCAGCACTGGAGGGGGACAGAGAATGCAGCAGTGGCATGAGGGCAGGCATGACGCCCATGGTGCAGTGGCGCCTATGGCACTAGCCATGCCTGCATCCCTTTAGATATGCGTATGTTTTTTTACACTATAAAAAATGCCTTTTAAGCCACTCAGGGCCATTTCTGGGCTATTTCTGGGCTATTTGTCAGGCAATGCACCTAATTCAACCCCACCCTCTTCTCCCTCCATACGCATGAACACACTCTCTCAATATGATATTAATACAGGACAATCTCTTATTTAACATTAACAACTCATTTTTTATAGGGTAAAATAATGATAGGATAACAGAAGTACTTTGCACTAAACTAGAATTCTCCTCTGAAAGATTTGGCGAGGTTGTTGCTAGGATCTTAAAATATATGAACCAAAGAAGGACCAAATTTGTTTAGCGCACAGTGAATAGTGAGTGAAGCCATAGCACACAGATAGTGTGTCAAAGTACTGGGCAAATTTTAATAGTACATTAAAATTGTGATAGTGGCAGGCAGGCTGTGATCAGTAGATTGTAGTGGCTAGCCGCTAGTTACAGTTAGACTTCAGTTGTGAGTAGGTGGGGATCAGTAGTTTACAGTGCCAGGCTGGCAGAGAAAAGTAGATGCTAGTGGCAGGCTTGAAGTGATCTGTAGATGCTAGTGGCAGACTGGTAGTGATCTGTAGATGCTAGTGGCAGTTAGTGATCTTTAGATGCAAGTGGCAGGCTCATAGTGAATTGATTGATTGATTCTAGTGGCAGGCTGGTAGTGTTCAGAAGATTCTAGTGGAAGGCTGGTAGTGATAGGTTGATTTTAGTGGCAGGTTCGTAGTGATTAGTCAAGTCTAGTGATGAGTAGATTCTAGTGGCAGAAGTAGTAGGTGCAAAGTAGTAGTGAATGCTAAGATTTAGTGGGTGCCAAGTAACAGTAAGTGCCAAGTGGCACTGGGTACGGTGCAGTGGGTGCCAAGGTCCAGTGAGTACTAAGGCGCCATGGTCTAGGTTGTGCCAAGTTGGTGCTAAGTGGGTATTAAGGTACCAAAGTCTAGGGTGTGCAAAGTTGCTGTCAGTGCCAATGCCCAGTGTGCGCCAAGTTGCAGAGGGTGCTAAGCAGCAGTGCTAAATAGTACTGGGTGCCTTGTTGTAGTGAGTGCTAAGTAGTGCTGGGTGTCTTTTTGTAGTGGGTGTTAAGCAGTACTGGGTGCTAAGTATCAGTGGATGCCAAGTTGCAGTGAGTGCTAAGGAGTAGTGGGTGCCAGGTTGTAGTGGGTGCCAAGTTGCAGTTAGTTTTAAGTAGTATTGTGTGCCCAGTTGCAGTAGTTGCTAAGCGGTTATGACTGCAAAGCTGAAGGTGGTGCTAAATAGAACTCAATATGGGCCATGAGTAGGTACCGTGTGCTATGTGGGAGCAGATCATAGGAGGGTACTGGGTGTGTGGTGGTGCATGTGGGCTTGAGTGTATACTGGGTGCCATGTGGGTGCACCATGCTGGCCACAGCACCTGCTCCGAAAGCTGATCTCAACCACACGCTCACTCCACCCCAGTGGTGCTCAGATGTAGGTCGTGATCACGATTTGCCGTGATTTCACAACCATTTTTCGCTATCCGCCTCGTGAAAATGGCGCAGAAGCCATGGTTAGGTCGTGATAAGCGGAAGTAGGCGGAAGTGACTTCCCTGGGCCAATCAGAGGCCCCCAGCCAGGCCCTAGCAATCAATCATAGGAGGGGAGGCTATGCCCTCCCCTCCTGTATATAAAGCGGCAACCATGATGAAAAGCCCTGTCCTTGCTAGACTCTGGTACTGAGAGGATCATCTCAAGGCCATTGTAGCTTCAGCAAGCGTGTTTTTGGTGTCAAAACCCAGCGTTTTTACTCCTAACAGTGCTCTTATATTGTTCTTGTCAGTTGTATTAAGGTAGCTAGCCAGTGAGTGATTACTTCAGTTAGCTGTAGTCAGTGTAGTCATAGTAGTGAGAGAGTGTACTGATTAGTGTGTTTAGTGCAGGAAGGCAGGTTCAGACTGATTGTACTGCTCACTTGTATTCAGCTCATTAGCCAGTCATACACTTCAGTTACTACTTACAGACAGTCACACTGCCAGTGCTGTTCATTCAGTAAGTTTCTTGAATGACATTGTACTGCTCACTGCTCACTGCTCACTGGTATTATTCATCTCATTAGCCAGTGATTCCCTTCAGTTACTTTGTACTGTGCTCACTGCTCACTGGTATTATTCATCTCATTAGCCAGTGGTACCCTTCAGTTACCTTGTACTGTGCTCACTGCTCACTGGTATTATTCATCTCATTAGCCAGTGATTCCCTTCATTTACGTTGTACTGTGCTCACTGCTCACTAGTATTATTCAGCTCATTACCCAGTGATACCCTTCAGTTACATTGTACTGTGCTCACTGCTCACTGATATTATTCATCTCATTAGCCAGTGATTCCCTTCAGTTACGTTGTACTGTGCTCACTGCTCACTGATATTATTCATCTCATTAGCCAGTGATTCCCTTCATTTACGTTGTACTGTGCTCACTGCTCACTAGTATTATTCAGCTCATTACCCAGTGATACCCTTCAGTTACATTGTACTGTGCTCACTGCTCACTGATATTATTCATCTCATTAGCCAGTGATTCCCTTCAGTTACGTTGTACTGTGCTCACTGCTCACTGATATTATTCATCTCATTAGCCAGTGATTCCCTTCAGTTACGTTGTACTGTGCTCACTGCTCACTGGTATTATTCAGCTCGTTACCCAGTGATACCCTGTTCACACTGCCCGGGTCAATGGATGCATTTAATTTTTTTGGGCAGCACTATTAAACAGTGGTACTACCAGTGAGTTGCCATGGTTCTTCTGTGCTGCCGAACTGACCGGCCGCTTTGTCCTCCTGACTCAGTCGCTATTACACTCTGCATTCACACTGCCCGGGTCAACGGACGCATTTAATTTTTTTGGGCAGCACTATTACACTGTGGTACTATTATTACACTGTGGTTTTCTATTATTCCTGTATTGTCATATTGCTGTATGTCACCCCTAAATATTGTCTGTAACCTAAATTAATGTTCAGCGCTGCGTAATATGTTGGCGCTTTATAAGTACAATAAATAATAATAATAATACTACCAGTGAGTTGCCATGGTCCTTCTGTGCTGCCGAACTGACCGGCCGCTTTGTCCTCCTGACTCAGTTGCTATTAAAGTCTGTGTTCACACTACCCGGGTCAACGGATGCAATTCATTTTTTAGGCAGCACTATTACACTGTGGTACTACCAGTGAGTTATATACGTATAATTGGGTACCATCCTTTATGAAGTGAAGGATCAAAAACACAGAGTCCTTTTAAAGGCAGTCCACCTTGCCCGTGGAACTTCGATTACTTTATGGAAAAGGATGTAAGTTCAAAAAAAGGAGCTACAGTGCAATTTTATCAAAACTTGGTAAGTATTGTATTCTGGCTTGATTTGACTGCAACTTTAAATAGGTGTTGTATTTTAAAGGCAACGACACATGTTCGTTTCGGGCTCTTTATACAATATACATGCCCTTCATCAGGCCACAACACAAATTTCTAAGGAGTAAACAATAAAAGAAAAAAAATTAAAATCGAGATTTCAAACAATCAACTCAGAAAGAGGAGAGAAGTAGGGAAGAAACCCCACCAAAGTGGTTTGTGGTACGTGTTACACCTGGTTCAAACAAATGTTATGAACCAACATACCAAAAGAAGAAATTAGGATATAGATACCAAACGCTGAAGTAGATACTAAAAAGACTTTCCACCAAGAAATCAAGAAGAAACACTAGTTCTCCATAAAAGGATACACCACCATCCAGAAGGGCTTGCATCATGGAACTAGTAAATATCAGTCCATGCATCACTGCATATGCCCAAAAGTCACCAGAGCCATATAAGATTTAAGTGAAAGGCAAGGGAAGACACTGAGATATTGAAACATTCGATTTCTAACAATGCAATTTAGTAGACATATATATCGTTTTATAAATAATGCAGAGTACAAGAGCACAAATCTCTTCATTAGTACGTGATGACGCGGACATAATCTATGCATGCGCCAAGCCTGTGGAAGGCGCAACGCGTAACAGCCCGCCTCCTGCATCTTGCCACCTTATCCCACGCAGCCTCCCATTCGCAGCAGCTACTTTCAATTCCTCATGTCCCCTCCCATCACGAATATTCATTGGATACCACCCAGTGCACCCTCACACATCTCACTTCGTTCTACCCAACCCTCTCATCACGCCCCACACCATCCCTGTTACCACCGCCCCTCACACGCCCCCTCCCACCAGCCCCACCCCTACACTTCTCCTTGGAAAACTATTTAGAGGCCCTACGCTGACACCACCGCACAGAGGTGCCAAGCATATAGTGGACCTACGCTGGGTAAGTGTTGCCATTTTTAAATTTTACTATATACCTCCTCCCCAACACTCCCTCATTTACCCCTGTGCCCCATACTATAGAAACACAAACCCCTTCTCCCCCGCCGTCCATTATTCAAATTACCATCATCCCCCATAGTACACTTTATATGCATAGAGTCCTTGCTTGTATATTCCACATACTGCCGCCGTGGCCCTTGGCCCCCCACCCCCACCTGCCGGCTTGGGTTGCATCGTTTGTCGGCCTGTCTGTAACACGGGTGTAGAGTACCACCAATGCCTTGCAGTCCAAATCACCAATTAATCTTTAAAAGTCTTCCTGATTGTTCATTAATTGCCCAATATCCTATAGACCATCAATTGTCGCCACTATATTTCTGTTCATCTCGATTGTAATTTTATGTTTACACATATACTATGTTATATATTATACAGCAGTATGTCATTATTTACTTGAACACCATTATAGCGTTCTGATATGTGTATACCTCTGTCATTTTTAGTGTATTACTCCCGTGTTTGAATGCCTGATGAAGCGGGATCTTGCCCGTGAAACGCGTTGCAATATTGTTCGTGGAGTATGTGATTAAACTCTTTGTATCTTAAGCGACAGTTTCAAGTCCTTTTTTGAGTGGCCGGTCCACCACCGCCACCAAAATATTTTAATCATTTTATACATTTTTACTCTTTTGGTGCCTCTGTATATCTACTGAGTCAAGAGCACAAACCTGTATGGCACAATCAAACAGCACAAAGGCCAGAGATATACACAAAATGGAACAGGCATCCAGGCCTACCAGATGCACAAGGTAATCTGTGGGAATACATAATATATATATACAGTATATATATATATATATATATATATATATATATATATATATATATATATATATATATATATATATATATATATATATATATATACAATAGTGCCCAACATATAGTGCCCAATAAGTAGCTCTATACATACAACAACATGTGCCCAAATTAGCCAGGGCGAATCCGCATATCAATACATCTATGTATACTATCATGTTTAAAATGTATATCCATGTCCAGGGATCCCCTATATAATACTGTAACTACTAGGTAATGTTCCCTCAATAAAACAGAAAAAAGGTCCGAAGAAAAAGAGGAACATATTTACTCTTCCAAGGCGTGATAAACATTAGACGCTGCTAGAATGGAAGCCCTATAGATAATGGCGTTTCACGCTGTTTAAATGTCTTTACTCGGCGTCCTAAAAAGCCCCGTACGCCTGCGCAGGCCACCATCCAATCAAGGAGCTCCAAAGCTCTTTCCTTTAGAATTGCGTACCAGCGTAACCACGCTGGAACGCACCGTCACATGTTCGGAAGTGACGTAGGCGCAACAGTGCGCCAATAGAGGAGAAGTACAGCAAGGGATGGGAGGAGGAAGGCGATCACGATGATCGCCAAACATCTCTCCTCCACAGCGCGGTGAAGAACAGTCTGCGCATGTGGGGATCTACCCTGTTGGACCCCTTCCAGTCTGGCTTCCGCCCTCAACACTCTATGGAAACCGTTCTCACTAAGGTTGCCAATGACCTCCTAGCTGCTAAAGCCAAAGGCAGATTTTCGGTACTAATACTCCTAGATCTGTCCTCTGTCTTCGACACTGTTGATCATACCCTACTTCTCTAGACCCTCTCAACACTGGGAATCAAGGGCCTAGCACACTCCTGGCTTAACTCCTACCTGTCTGGACGTTCTTTCATGGTCTCCTATGCCAATACCAACTCCTCTCCACGCCCACTGTCTGTGGGAGTACCACAAGGGTCCGTCCTTGGACCCCTCCTCTTTTCCATTTACACCCATGGCCTGGGACAGATAATAAGCTCTTTTGGGTTTCAATATCACCTCTATGCTGATGACACACAAATGTATTGTTCTGCCCCAGACCTCTCCACACGACTATCAAAAGTTCCCGAATGTCTATCCGCTGTATCTACATTGATGTCATCCCGCTTCCTTAAACTCAATATGAGCAAAACGGAGATTGTGATATTTCCACCTTCGCTCTCTGTTCCACCTCCCATTGTCACAATCAATGTAGATAACACCCCAATAGCATCAACCCCCAAAGTCACCAGAGCCATATAAGATTTAAGTGAAAGGCAAGGGAAGACACTGAGATATTGAAATATTAGATATCTAACAATACAATTTAGTAGACATATATATCGTTTTTTCCTAGAGATTTGGATTATCAACGTGGAGCTACACCTGTACAAACTGTCTGGCCTGATATGTGGTAATTGTCCCTACTTTGTGCCTCAACATGTAGTGCCTGTTGATCTGTAGCCTGGGGTGGCGTTAAGTATATTAATATTTCTTGGAATAGTTGGATTGTACAGTACAAATTGGATTAAGAGCACCCTGTTGTGGTGCTATGTTTTTGTGCTCGTTCCCTTTATATTGTATTATTATGCCCTTAGTTCCTGTAGTTAGTATGCATTCCTGGGTTTCAAATTGGGGATTCTATGTTTTTTTGTATATTTTCGCTATCACTATGCGCCCCTCTGTGGTTTTGTATACCACTTCCGCTGTCACCATGCGTTCCATTGTAAGTTGTATACCCATTCCGCCCTTTTCTTGGTAGATTATTATTATTATTATTTTTTATTTAGGAGACCATGAAAGAACGTCCAGACAGGTAGGAGTTGAGCCAGGAGTGTGCTAGGCCCTTGATTCCCAGTGTTGAGAGGGTCTGGAGAAGTAGGGTATGATCAACAGTGTCGAAGGCAGAGGACAGATCTAGGAGTATTAGTACCGAAAATCTGCCTTTGGCTTTAGCAGCTAGGAGGTCATTGGCAACCTTAGTGAGAACGGTTTCCGTAAACTGTTGAGGGCGGAAGCCAGACTGGAAGGGGTCCAACAGGGTAGATCCCCACATGCGCAGACTGTTCTTCACCGCGCTGTGGAGGAGAGATGTTTGGCGATCATCGTGATCGCCTTCCTCCTCCCATCCCTTGCTGTACTTCTCCTCTATTGGCGCACTGTTGCGCCTACGTCACTTCCGAACATGTGACGGTGCGTTCCAGCGTGGTTACGCTGGTACGCAATTCTAAAGGAAAGAGCTTTGGAGCTCCTTGATTGGATGGTGGCCTGCGCAGGCGTACGGGGCTTTTTAGGACGCCGAGTAAAGACATTTAAACAGCGTGAAACGCCATTATCTATAGGGCTTCCATTCTAGCAGCGTCTAATGTTTATCACGCCTTGGAAGAGTAAATATGTTCCTCTTTTTCTTCGGACCTTTTTTCTGCTTTATTGAGGGAACATTACCTAGTAGTTACAGTATTATATAGGGGATCCCTGGACATGGGTATACATTTTAAACATGATAGTATACATAGATGTATTGATATGCGGATTCGCCCTGGCTAATTTGGGCACATGTTGTTGTATGTATAGAGCTACTTATTGGGCACTATATGTTGGGCACTATTGTTTTGCAACCAGCGGTTTTATATATATATATATATATATATATATATATATATATATATATATATATACTATATATATATATATATTATGTATTCCCACAAATTACCTTGTGCATCTGGTAGGCCTGGATGCCTGTTCCATTTTGTGTATATCTCTGGCCTTTGTGCTGTTTGATTGTGCCATACAGGTTTGTGCTCTTGTACTCTGCATTATTTATAAAACGATATATATGTCTACTAAATTGTATTGTTAGAAATCGAATGTTTCAATATCTCAATGTCTTCCCTTGCCTTTCACTTAAATCTTATATGGGTTTCTAGCATTTAAGGTGAATTTGCTATCAACCAATAAAGTCGGCAGGTTTTTAAATGTGTATTTTTTTCCTTTGAAACTTTAAAATCGATTTTCTCAAAAACTATAAGGCCGATTTCAAAAAATGTTTTTTCCTCTTGTAGCCACTGGGGGCCCCTACAAGCTCTGGGGCCCTGGGGCAGCTGCCTCCTTTGCCTCTATGGTAGCGCCGGCCCTGCTTACCAATCAGCTTCAAATATTCATGTTTTTTGACATACAATTGATTATATGAAGATCAATCATGTGGAATTGAAGAAACTTTTTTAACGATTTTTGTCATTTTGTATCAATAAAGTTTTTCTACAAAGTTTTGATAAAATTGCACTGTAGCTCCTTGTTTTGAACTTAAGTCCTTTTCCATAAAGTAATCGAACTACCAGTGAGTTGCCATGGTCCTTCTGTGCTGCCGAACTGACTGGCCGCTTTGTCCTCCTGACTCAGTTGCTATTAAAGTCTGTGTTCCCACTGCCCGGGTCCACGGACGCATTTAATTTTTTAGGCAGCACTATTACACTGCGGTACTACTAGTGAGTTGCCACGGTCCTTCTGTGCTGCCGAACTGACCGGCCGCTTTGTCCTCCTGACTCAGTCGCTATTAAAGTCTGCACTGCCCAGGTCCACTGACAACTCTGCTGTCATGTCATTGCTATCGCTGCAAAAAAAAAAAAAAATTATAAAACCTCTCTGGGTCTTTTTGGTACCATCACTGCCAAGTGCCATTGGGACTCACCTTCACCTCTGTGATTGCTTAAAAGTGTATTTCCCTGTTTAAAACCACTTATTACCAATTAATA